>NC_140494.1:1685000-2052500 GCF_964271855.1 Acomys minous
CAGCCACCAGTCTACCTGTGACCTCTGTTCTTTGTGGCCTCCAAAAGTGGCACAAGTCCCAAGGATGGGGCCTCTGTCTCTCAGGGACTAATTGTCATTCTGGGTGAACCCAGTTCAGGGCACCAGGTGAACCTTGCAGGTCCAGTCGTCTTTTTCATACAGCCATTCCTCTGCCCCTCTGTTCACGCTCTTCCTACCAGTCTCCATCTTGTTTGGACCTCGGTCCTTCCCGATGGCCCCAAGTCCCTGAAGGTCACCAACGACTGGCTCTGGCTTTGATGACTATGATTATCTGGTTCCTTGGCTCAGGCCACTCAGAGGCTGCACAGGCCAACCTGATGGCATGCTACCCATCCATCACCTCAGGAACCTCTGTCGCCTTCATCACTTCTCCTTTCCATATGCCTACATGTGTGTGTGTGTGTGTGTGTGTGTGTGTGTGTGTGTGTGTGTGTGTAACATTTCTCTTCTCCCACCATCTTCATTTCCCTCCATTTCACTCTGACACAGTCTGACCTCCAGAGAGCAGCCCTTTCTCAATATGAAAGACCACACATTCAACACAGCCAAAATGTCAAGGCAAGGTACCCCATGGGAGGTAACCTCAGAGTCAACTGGTTAGGTCTGGGGGCTCACAGGAAACCCCTCTGTCTTGTCTGGAGACTCACTCTGTCGAAATTCCTGAACTCTTTCTATGACCCCTTGGAGCTTCACTCAGCTGAGAGGTCTGGAAGCTTCCATGGGCCCTGAGAGGCCTGCTTTCACCTTGGTTCCACAGCCACCATGAGTTCCAATTTGTCTGTACGCATCTCATTCCTTCCACTTAGCTCTCCTACTCGCAAGCATTTTCAGTGTCCAAACCTCATTAACACCCATACCCCTTCTCCCAAAGAGCTCCCGCCCCTGGGAGGAGCCATACAGTCAAGATAATGTCCCTGCTGGGACAGCCTGTCACAAAGGAAAAGCTTTGGCTGCAAGAGCCATAGAGTGGGAACTGAAAAAAAATAAATAAATAAACAGGAAGTCCTTCCTACTTCTCTACCCCTGGCAAGACCCCAGGCACACACAACAGCCATGCCAACCAGGGAGTCCAGGACCAGTGAGCGAGGCCAGCGTGAGTATGGGATGCAGAAAAAGTTTTTCTATGCAAGACAAGTTGGGGATTTTGCTTGTTGGTTTGTTTTTGTTTTTCTGTGTGGGGAAAAGCCCTTGGCTGTGTGTCTGAGAGGGAGACTACAGGTAGTGGCTACACCTTGTCCTAAACCTGTTTTTTCTGGGAATTCCTGCTGTATCAACTGTGTCTTCAAGACTGCTTTCTAGCCGGGCGTGGTGGCGCACGCGTTTAATCCCAGCACTAGGGAGGCAGAGGAGGGCGGATCACTGTGAGTTCGAGGACAGCCTGGTCTACAAAGTGAGTCCAGGACAGCCAGGGCTACACAGAGAGACCCTGTTTCGAAAAACCAAAAAAAAAAAAAAGACTGCTTTCTGTAATTGGGCTAGGATAGTCTTTCTGTTCTTGGAACTCCTTTTGTCCTGTGTCTCTGTTCTGCCTTTGCTTTTGTCCCACCAAGCCTGGATCCTCTTGCTTATATTTTCATACTTTTCTGCATGATGGCCCCTAGCTTACAGGTGCTTGTATTATTGGCAATCTGGTACCCTCATAAGAAAAAATACTTGTTAGTCTTTTTAGGTTGTCTGCCTCCATCTGCAGACACACACACACACACACACACACACACACAGAGAGAGAGAGAGAGAGAGAGAGAGAGAGAGAGGCAGACAGACAGAGACAGAGAGAGACAGATAGACAGAGACAGAGACAGAGACAGGACAGAGACAGAGACAGAGACAGAGACAGAAATTATGAATATGTAGACCAATGGTTTCAGTCTTATAGAAATCCAAATGTCTTTTGGGTATTCTATTTCCCTTTTAAATTGTCAATCAGATGCTGAATTTAACTGATGTTTCCCACAGAGATTTCTGGCGTTTGCTCCGTAGGCAGGAGTCTGACAGACAAGTACAGTTACCTCATTCTACAGAACTCTGACACAGGGTCCAGCCCAGTCAACTGCACAATTTCACCTTACCTTACTAAATAAACTTTATGTTACTCATGATGCTAAGCTTTTTTTCATACATTTTTCTCTTGCACTGAAAATAGCTTTTATTCTCACATAATATATCCAGATTACAGCATCCCTCCTCCTCCTCCTCCCACTTCCTCCCCTCATATCCCCGCCCATCCAGACCCACCCTGTTATGTCTCTCATTAGAAAACAAATAGGAATCTAAAAGAGATAGTGATAAAATGAAACAAAATGAAACAAAAACCAGTGCATCAGAATTCGACAAGACAAACAAACAGAAGGAAACAAGACCCAGAAAAGGTACAAAGAACAGGTATAAACAGCAGAGATCCACTCATTCGCACGCTCGGGATCCCATTAAAACACAATCTATTTGCCTCTAGGGCATTTGGTTTCTCTTCTGCATGGTTCTATGAGGCCTGACAGAAGGGGTTTGATGAAGACATCCATTTAGGGCTGAGCGTTCCGAAGTCTCTTACTCTCTGCATAATGTTTGGCTGTGCGCCTCTGTATTTGTACCCACCTGCTGCAAGAGGGAGCTTGCTCTGCTGATGGCTGAGCAAGACCCCGATCCATGAGTACAGCTTTAGGAGTCACTTTATTGATACTTTTTAAAAATTAGAACAGTAGCCTTTGGCTTCACTCTGTGCCGCTGGGCTACCTGGTCTCACGTTCTTGGTCACCCAAGCAGTGTCAGGCATGGGTTGTATGTTGTGAAAAGGGCCTCACGTCAAATCAGATACTCGATGTCAAACTATTAATGTTTCGTGCAAGTTTGTAATATAAAAGGCTCAATAGATGATTCTGAACCTATGCTGGCCAGTGAAAAATGTGCCAAGCTCTTTTATAAAACGAAGGGCCTTACATCTTATAATCAACAATGGTGACCGCCCTCCCAGGATATTTTTTAAGTCTTGCTAATGCCTATAAAAAAAGCCTGCCAAAGACACTTCGCATGGCTTTCTTGCCCGTTCTTTTCCTCTAATAAGGACAGAACTGCCCAAACTATTCTCTTAACTACGCCCTCGGTAAAACCAATGCGAATGCTCTCACTTTTTATTTGTTTACAGATATTTCCTCCCCCACACAGCATGCGCCAAGAATATACGCTGTCACCGAATGGTTGTCCTGCGCTCTGGCTCTTGGCCATCCGTTAAATTTTACTATGGCCCCTTAGAGAAGGCCTCCTGCGAGGCACACTAGCAGCTGCCCATGTCTACATCACCCCTTCTGTCAGTCCGAAGCAGGTAAGAGAGATCCATGTCCCTCAAACCCTTAAGGGCGGTTTGTGTGACATCTGAGCGGAGGATTAATGGGCCATGGGACGTCCATCTCATGCCTCCTCTTGCCACTCCGGGCGTGTTTTCAGTCCTCAGAACTAAAAACATCTGGACTGAAGCTGTCTTTGCATCAGTTAACATCTCTGTCTCACCAGCTCCTGGCATGCCTTAAAGACATTTCTGATCAACTTTCCCATCCTTCAGGACCAACTGGATTCTTCAGCTGCTGCCCTGCTGCAAGAGGAAATCAGATTGCTGCTGTTCAGGGTCAGAAATTTACCCTCCTACATCACCAAAACCTGGTTTGGCATGGGCCCGAAAGACACAGCGGCCAGACAGACAATCCAACCACAGCCTCCTCCTATGTACGGGCCTTGGGTTCCCTTCCACTTGGGCTCCTCTTCCTCTCCATCACTTCTTTCTTCCTCACTGTCCTCGTATTTGTGTTTTTGCCCTGTGTGCGCTCAATGTTTTACATACTGAACTTCCCCTTAAGCCCAAACAGAAACGCCCCCAAGACTCTCACGTACCCCAGCTCCGTTCATTCTTCCTACGTCTGCAAAAAGACCTCTTCAGTGCTACGGAGAAAGTCCAGCTGCGAAGGACCTTTGGTCTTTCTCCCCAGGGGCCAGGTACAACTCTTTACCCAAGTTTTCTTTCTCCCGTTCCCTTCCTTTAATGACCTGTAGCTCTCTGCTGGCTCACGTTGGCCGGCACTCCTGACGGTCGGACCAGTCGCCATCATCCTGAATCAGCCCTATACCTACTTCCTCTCAGCACCTCTCTCCGTCTCTCCCATCACCACCGCGCCTCTTCTGTTCACCCTCCTGTTTTACTCTGTAGCCAAATCATCTGTTTTCAGTCCTTCAGTGTTTTTATTTTTCAGAAGTTTCTCCAACAATGCAAGGCAGCGATTGCATGACTCATCACTGCAGATCAAGTTAAAAACTCTCCTCCTGCTAAGTGACCAGAGGGACCCCTCTCTTCCATGGACCCTGAAATAACCCTTCATGATAATGACCTTCCTTAGCAGGAAAGAGCTAAGAAAACATCAACACCCACCACTACATTTTATAAATAACTTTTATAGGGTTTGGAACAATAGAGAGCCTCGTTTGTAAAAATAGAATTCTTATGAGGTTATAGCTGGTCTTGCTCAAACCCGTATCAGTGGGTCCAGCCTATCTCCCAAGACAACCGGTCTTGGTGAGGCGGACAACACAAGGAGGGATAAGCTGTAGATTTGCACGTAGCCCTAGCAGCTGCCTTTAACTTCTTATGAAAACCCCAAGCGTCCTCTTCCTCTTTTTTGCAGGCACCCCTTTTCCATTGCAGAGTGTCTGTTCTTCACTTTTTGAGATGCAGCCTCTTCTGCTGAAGTCACCTGGGTCTCTTTCTGCCCTCTGTCTATCTAAGCTGTCTGCAGAATCTAACAGTTCTGAACCTATTATACATCCACTTACATTCACTTGACCTTGATCTTTTCAATTCGTGTTTTAAAGACTTTTACTTTTAATTACGTGTATATGTGTGCCCTGTATAAGTATATGCACCTGAGTGCAGTTACAGAAAGTGTCCAGAAGAGGGTGCCAGATACTCATTTTGTTAGTGGTCTTTGTGAGACACCTGACAGGCAAGCTGGGAACTGAATTTGAGTCCTCTGAAAGAGTAACAACTGCTCTTAACTGTTGAGTCATCTTTACAGCCACAATTTATGCCTTTAAGATATATTTTAAATATGGTTTCTATTGTATTAGCAAAAATACCAGTGACACAGAAGAAATCTTTCTTCCAAGACAGTGTGACTTGAACTCGTGGCAAAAAATTATCTTACAAGCAAATATATTTAAATGCAATTTATGTATTTTTTATCCAAAATATATACCTGCATATTTATTTTGATATTATATAATTCAGAAAAAAATTTTCAACCATGACTTCTTTTATCTTATCTTTATTGCAAACAATTTTTAAAAGAATTGTTCATGAAGCTTAGGTTTAGATGAATGGAAGACAAACTTCCAGCCTTTATAACCTAATACAGAGGCCTCACAGGGTTGTGGGATATTTTTCCCAACATTTTATGGTTGACTTCCTACTTCATTTGCTGACCAATTTTTTTGGGAAGTCTCCATGATGGATTCTTTTTTTCAGATGTCAACACAATTTTCACAGAGCTACTAACTATTTTAATCATCCTGATTTAAGACCGACTTTAATAACCTGATTGTAACAATACAAGTATCCTTACTGGGCTTCCTGAGTGACAGTGTATGGTTGATAAGTTTCAAACACAGTGGAACTGAAGCACACTAGGAGATGGAGGAGCAAGTCTGAGCATCACACCAGCCCAAAAGCTGAGAACACAACCCTCTAGACAGCAAGTGTTCTGTGAAATCCATCCTTCTCACATGGTGGGGGAGTTTCACTAATGCAGGCACCCTACTCTCATTGACAGTGGACAAGAGTACAGGAGTCACGGTAGACTTTGCTGTTGATCATTGTATTTGTTTTGTTTTCACAGTTTTCCACTTTCTCCATAAGAAAAGCCGGTGGGCAGCTCAGGCTTCATGTGTATCCTCTAGTAACTGGAGCAAGGGTTATCTCTGACATAGACTCTGTTGCCTGCTTTTGACCACTCTGGCCTGGCCACAGGGGAGGAGGACCGCTCAGTCCTGATGAAATTGGATGAGCTGAGGTGGGTGGGCAGGGGGCTCCCCTTTTCTGAGGGGTAGGGGGAGAGGGAGGGAGGGTAGGACAGGGAGGTAAGGAGGGATGGGGCTACAACCAGGATATAAAGTAAATAGATAGATAGATAGACAGACAGACAGACAGATAGATAAGTCAATTCTGGAGTTATTCCACCTTCAGGAAGTACAGTAACCCCAATCAAGACTGTTCAGGTGCTAGGTGCTATAAAGCACCAGTGTTCACAGGGATAAGGATTAGTGTGACATCATCTCAGTCGTGTTTTTGATATTAAGATGATCTACTAATGAATTTAGGCCCTTTGGTTTGAGCCTTTCTTCCTGACTCTTAAGAAAAACAAAATACATTTAGAAGGAAGATAAACAGAATGGAGGGAAGTGAGTAACCTGCACGCACGGGGTGACCACCCAAGAGCGCTTGGCGAAGCCTGGCTTCCCTTCACAGGAGTGAGGAACAGGGACTCAGGGCTGAGTAACATTTCGAGATGGAATCCAGGGATTTGTGACTCATTAAGAGAAAGAGAGAAGATGAAGAATCTAAGTTATTTAAAAGTGACTTCTTTGTTCACCTCTTTATATTGTAGATAGACTCTTTTTCACTTAGGAGACTCATGTTCCTTGCTCATACATGAAAAAATAAAGTGTTTCCCAATAACATACTATTGACATTATAAAATAGTTTTTAAATCTAGCTTTGTAAGAAAAGCCTGCTGAACCTAAAGTGTGGAACATTTCTCAATTAAAAGAAAATAATTTAAGACTTGTGGCTTGAAGGATATACTGTAGAAAGCTAAAATTTCAAAATATGAAAGTGGCCTTTGTGATTATCTTTATAGTGACAGTTATTTAAAATTATTAATTATTCAGCCTCAGTATTGTTGTATTAGCAGGTAGCTTTATCCTCTCTAAAATTTGAATGTTAAATTGTAACAAACACTTATTAAGTAGACTATGATGAATGTTGTAACACTACATTCTTTAAGGGAACTATCCAAGGGATGTGTAAACAAAGACACTTTACAGCAGGCCTGATGGCCTGAGCTCAATCCATGGCAATCTCTGACCTCCACACCCAAGCCAGACACATGCGTGTCTACACACATTCACACAAAGCAAACAAACATGCGATAAACATTATCTCAAGCTCACTTTACTAGTTGAAGCAAAGTCAAAACTGAGATAAAAGTTTTTATGAAAGTTTCTCACAAGTCTTGATTTGACAGAGAGCAGACTGAGGTTGACTATGACACCATGCATTAAGTATCTCCTTTTGGTTAAGCACCCAGTGATGTCCTAAGATAGCAAATATAAAATCTAACTCTTCTCAGGTAGGTCTCACAAGATGCTTATAGACAGGCATAGATAACAGAGGGGAACAATAAAACCAAGTCAGTCTTCAGAATGATAACTGATGGCCGCGGGGGTCAGGCCCATAGAGGGCTGGAGGTCAGCAGCCTTGGCAACTGCCCTGTGTGCACCAGTATAAATCACCAGGCTTCTCCCTCTGTGCTCTGAGAAAGGTAATCTGGAGCCTCATGGGCGTCCTGGCCCTTTACTGCATTCCCGTATTCTAATGAGCCTCCTGGATCAGGAGACCTTTAGCTCCAACACTGCTTAGATTCCTTGGAGATCAATTAAGATTTCTTCTTCAGTAAAAATGGAATATTATCCTTCTATTTCTATAATTAAACTTCCTTCAAAAAGTGGAAATGCGAACTAAAATGTCAAAAAAGCTCCAAGTACAATAAACTCTACTACCTGGTATTAATAAAAAATATGTATTAAACACTTACTTTAGGCGTGATGATAGAGACACATTGCCAGGAAGTAAACACAAAATAAAGCAAATGAGATAAAGAGTTTAAGATCCTGCAATGAAAACTCACAGGGGTTTTTTAATGACATAAATACTAAAGCATATCACATTTAGATAATGCATTGGAAAGCTTTAAAAATTAAATAATTATATTTGAAGATGAAAAGTCACAGGAAGAAACACTAAAATGTTGATTTTCTACTTATGAGTCAGACACTTTAGGGCCTATTATTTCCATGCTGGTTTCTACAGGAGCATTATACTCCTATCAGACAGTCACTTAATGACTAGTCATTCTCATCTGTGTGTGTGTGTGTGTGTGTGTGTGTGTGTGTGTGTGTGTTGTGTGTGTGTGTCAGAGAGAGAATGTGTGTATGTGTCTGTGTGTGTATGTGCACATGAGTGGGTGCGTGCTGGTGGGTATATGTGAGTGTGAAGGTGTGTACGTGTTTTAATAGGTGAGTGTGTGTGTGAGTCTTGTGTGTTTGCCACACGTGTTTGCATGTGCCCGTGATGGCCAGATACCCTAACTTTGGAGTTACAGGCACTTGTGTGCCACCCAAATGGGTCCTGAGCACTGAGCCGCAGCACTCCGTTCCAAGAGCATCAAGCACACTTAACCATTGAGCAGCCTCTCCAGCCCCATAAAGGAGAACTTTTGACCCTGCCTCACAATGGACAAAAAAACTAATGCAAAATGAAGCAGAGTTAAATGAAAGAACTAAACCTTGAATTATTCAAATACAGTACGTTACAAATCTCTATCACTGTGTCTTATGATGCATTTTTTTTTTACCCAAGACACTAAAAGCACAAATCCCATAAAAAATCAAATTGGATTTCATAAATGTTAACAAGTTTGTCTTTCAAATGATGTCCTCACAACAGTAAAGGGACGCCCATGGGATGGGGTAACAGCTGTAAATCACACACCTGATAGGAATCTGGTACTCTGAACATACAAAGAGCTAATCTAACTAAGTGATCAAAAGCTAACATGCCTGGAAGATTGGCTAAGTGCCTGGATCCAT
This sequence comes from Acomys minous, assembly GCF_964271855.1. NCBI lineage: Eukaryota > Metazoa > Chordata > Mammalia > Rodentia > Muridae > Acomys > Acomys minous. Next base: position 1,693,926 of record NC_140494.1, read on the forward strand.
TTCTCTCCAAAGACACATGAATAGGTGGACTGTAAGCACTACAAGCTAGTAGCTTTGAAAACTGGAAATGGGGCTCCAAACCACATCACAGCCACCAAGCAGCATGACTACAGCAATGGAAAATAGTGATCAGTCGAAGGGGAAAACTCAGACCTTGGGATCCCACCAGGGAATGTGAATTCCTGCAGCTGCTGGACAGCAGTCTATTTGATACCTAAAACCTGGTGTCCGATGACTAATCTTGCTTATCCACTTGGCCGCATCTAGACCCAATAATACCTGGAGCTGCCAGAAGCTCCGGTAAGGAATTTTCTTCATCAGATTTTTTTTTGAAGTAGAAAGGACCCAGCCTAAACACATGTGGTACTGCCTGGTGGCAGCCCAGACAAACGGAGTTCCTTGACCAGTGTTCTTGCGTGGGTTCTCCGTGCACAAGGCAAGCTAATCACTTCCCTCCTCTGCTCACCCTTCTGAATATAGTTTGTTGTCATGAGAGTTCAGGAAGCGAATTTCCAGCCTAGTGATCTTCCAACTAGGACTCTTGTCTCCTGAAAGTTCCTAAGCTCAAAACCAATGTCACCACCTGGGAGCCGGGTATTCAGACAGCCTGTAAAGGGCATTTCACATCCAAACAGCAACATTCAGGGTCTCCATACTGAGATAGTTTACGACTACTTAAGGGGTTTTGTCTTACATCACCTATGAGAACTAGCAAAGTCAGGACGTGGAATTCTAGGAAGAGGTAGAATCTGAACCAGCACGGTCCTTGGCACTAACTGTCAAACTACCATAAACTAGGGTCACCTAGGAAGAGCCTCAGGGAAGGGTTGTCTATCTTAGGTTGGCCTATGGGCATGTCTATGGTGCACTGTCTTGACGTCCCCTGACTTATGTGTAAAGACCTAGTCTATTATGAGTGGCATCATTACTTAGGCACAGGACCTAGATCAAGGAAGAGAAGGGGAAGCCACCCAAACACTAAGCATGCATGCATTTATCTTTCCTTCTCTGCTCTTGACTGTGGGCGTGATGCCACTAGCTGCTTCAGGATCTTGCCACTGTGACTGCCCTGCAGTGGTGAACTGTAATAGTCCAGACCCAAATACACCCAGTATACTTTAGCAGCCTGAGTGTCAGTGTGACAAAGGGTGTACTCTTATATAATTAAGTGTCTTTATTCCCACACAATTCTGTCTCCATTACACAATACCTGCCTATCTTCATTCATTAAAAATAAGGTTTAAGAAGTTTTATTTTTAATTGGATAACCTAGGTAATAATCTCTATCAGGTGTCATCGTAGTCAGAGAAATATAAAGTGTAACCTTTCAAACATGTTTGACTTTTCTTTGTAGACATTTCAGGCATCTTATGGAAGGACTGATTGGATCATGCTCAATGTTGTAAGAATTACGTTTTCCCAGAAGCACCGTCTGTGTAGAATTTTCTTTCTTTATAAAAATCAATGCAAAATTCTAGACAGATGGCTCAACAATCAAGAGCAAGTACTGTAAGGGCACAGGTGAATTCCCAGCATTCACACCAGTGACCACAATCATCTGTAATTCTAGATCCAAGGGATACCACAGCACATCTGGCCTCTGTATGTATACACACACACACACACACACACACACACACACACACTAAAAAACATATATTTAAAAATAAGTACAAGTTTATGTCTACATTTCTAGTTTTCTTCGTGAAATAAGACAACTCCATAGTTTTAGTCATTAGGTAAAAACTGATAATTTAGATAAATATAGCTTCCTTTCAACTCTTCTGATCAAGACAGTTGGTTCTTTCATTTTATTTACATCAAAGTTACTGCAAGCTCTTATTACTAGCTATTTTCAGATTTTCTTAGATTTTGCATATCAAACAGATTCTTTTATCCTGAAAGCTATACCTTTATCATTATTCAGATATTATACATATCCAAATATGTTGTTCTCTATGATAACAACATTCAATCATATATATGTAAAAATAATAGCAAGGAGGAGAGGAGGGCTCAGGAAGCCCCACCTCTAGAGGAGAAGCATGGGAGGATGGAGAGCCAGTTCACTTTATGGGTGTGGCTCCTGAGACATCCAGCCTGCTCCTGTGGATGGCTCCACACCCCTACGCACAGGGGCAGCACTAATTAGACTTAATGCAAAAGATGATAGAAAGATAGATAGATAGATAGATAGATAGATAGATAGACAGACAGACAGATAAAATATGGAAAGGGATGTGTGGGTGGTTGGAGAGGAATTATAGGAGGGATTATATGTGTGAAATCTTTAAAGAATAAACAAATAGCTGTGATCTTAAGTTATATACTCATCCAGATACCTGACCCAGAGTAATGCCTGTATATATTATTTGCTGAAAACAGCAAATACAGAAGTTGAAAGCAACTTCCTAAAACTAAAATCTACCATACACGTTGAAAGCAACCACTTATGGATATTGGTTACTAAGCAATGATGTTTTTTTGTCTGGGTCTTCTTGGATCAGCTGGAGCCAGTAGATTACTCCCTTGTAAAACTCTGTTAAATATTTCTGTAAAAATGCCTAATTTCTTTCCCTCATGTAATGTTTTCTGTGTTGTTTAATATATCCAGAGCAAGGCCTTTGCTAAAGTCAGACACACAAGCTCATACAACTGTCAGATTGCAACAGCTCAGAAAGAGACAGACACACATAGGGATAACACAGACGGACACAGGGACAGAGTCACAAGACAGCTTCAGTCAGGCACAAGTTCAGACTCATACAGTAGTCAGACAGGAATGGAAGCACAACATATAAGAAGTAGAGAATTTAAATCTGAAGTTGCTTCTGCTTAAATAAGAAAAAACTAAGTAAAGTGAATTACAAAGAAAATTATTCTCATATATGTTTCTACCGCCCCTCCACCATAGTTTGTTGGGGGATGGTCTGATGTATTTTTTTATATTTTATTAATTCATTCGTTTTTACATCTCAATAGTTATCCCATCCCTTGTACCCTCCCATTCCTCCCTCCCTCCTGCTTTCCCCTATTCCCCTCCCCTATGACTGTGACTGAGGGGGACCCCCCCCACACAAGCTCATAGGGTATCAAGTCTCTTCTTGGTCTGATGTATTTTGATGCTAATTACTGCTTATTGTCTCTGTGACCTACCTTTTGCTTAATAAAAAGCCATCCCACCTGGGCAGGACAGGAGATAGGTGAGGCTAGGAGAGAGAGAGGAATTCTGGGAAGAAGAAAGACCACCACAAGGAGGAGAGAGACCCAAGAGGAGGGAGGAGAAGAAGGCTGCCATGGGTTGGATGGAGGAGAAGCACATGGCTGGCATGGATGGAAAATCCCACCCAGATGAAGCATACACTTCACAGCCTGCATGGTTTACACAGCAACTTCCAGGTCAGCCAGGGCCACATAGTGAGGTCCTGTACCAAAAGAATAAAACAATATAATATAATAAAAATTCAGAAAATTTAAGTTAAAATGCTTTTATAGTTTCTGAATGAACATATATGTGCTATCTATCTTTCTGTTACTATAACAAACAATTGAGATGATCAATGAATAAAGACATTATGTTTATATTTGCTAATTGTTTTGGAGATTTCAATCCAGGATGAGATGACCCTGTTTCTTTTGAGCTGTGTGGCTAGGCAGCCTGTTTACTTCAAGATCTGACGCTAAACAAAGACAGTGGACTCCTGTTATCTTCTTCCCAAAGCATGCCTCCAATGGATTGAAGATTTCCCACTATGCCACATTTCTAAAATGTGCATATTCTCACACTAATGCTATTGTGCTATTGGTTGGGAACCGAAGTCTTTCTTATATTTACTTTTTTTTATTAAATAGTTTTACATATACATTAATATTATTACACATATATACACTAAACTACCTACAGCAAGAAGAACCATGACACAATCAGGAGTTACATAAATGTTACATTCTTATTGTTTTGCCCATTTGTATTTGGCAGCCTTGAAGTGTTATGCCCAAGTCATGGGACCCCTGTAGACAACCAGAGACCAGATGCAAGATACACAGGGTCTTTTATTGAGCAAGATCCAGAGCAAAGACCATCAGTTTCCCAGTAACTGGAGGAAGTTGGTGGCCGTGACTCCTTAGGATACAGGGTTTATAAAGGCAAAAACCGCAAGTGGGGCTTTTGAAGCCTTGGAATTACATAATTGGGTAAGAGGGTTACAGGAAAGTTGACCTTAAAGCTGGTTGAGGTGGGGGGCTTGGGCTAAGCTGCAAGGGGAGATTTTTTTTCTATTTGACATTGTGGTCTTGCCCCACTTGCACATGATTGGCTGGCCCCATGTGCAAGTTTCTGGGAGACTTTACCAGGTGGACTTTTGTGGGTATTTTGAGAACTCCAGTGAGGGTTAAGTTTACCATGAGGACAAGAGAAAGGCTTGGTACAAAATGGCATTTCTTTGGTACCTATAGAAGAAAACATCTTTTCTATCTTGGTGCGCCTAAAATTCGGAATATAAATCAATATCTAATCATTATCAACTTAAAACATCTGTCTAGACCTAAAAACATCTTAGCCCCTAAACAACTAAGCTTCATTATAAAACTAAACTATCTGGTCTTTAACTCTATTAGAGACTTGAGAAGGAATAAAGTTGATCACCTGAGTATACCAGGAGTGCAGGTTACTAGCTTTCCAGAGAGATGACAGAGACAGTTTTCTACCTGAATAGCCACCCAAAACTCTCTATAATGTTGGAACATTATCTTCGGCCTTCTGGCTCAATATATCTAACAGACGTATTTATGAGGCAGGAGCTATTGAGGACTTGCTTACCCTGTCTAGGCAGAGTTTGGCCATCGACTCTGCCTATATCCAAGCTTGCCCTTTTTTAGGCAGAATTCTGGCTGTGGTAGAAATGAGGACATTTTGCCCAGTGGCTTGTTTACCACATTTGAAGCCATCTCCATAAGGAGGTTCTTTGATGCTCATTATCCTCTTTGAGATAGGCTGGGTGCAGCTAGGATTTAACCTGTCTCATTGTCAGTGAATCTTTAAAATAATAAAAACATTTTTGAATGCCATATTCCATATGTCTCTGAGGTTTTTGAAGACCTTATCTAACTATTTTACCTTATCTTTCTATAGAATCATATCTATATGTTGCACCTAAGATGTATATTCTTGTGATAAAAATAGACTAGTAATTGATATGACATGATTTGATCAACCAACAATTAACTTGTATAACTCATTTATCTTAAACAGCCTGCAATAGCACTTTCAAAGTACTGGAAGTAAACCTTCTATTATAATTGAGTTATATGGGTACAATACTTCATATTAAAGTAGAAATATATATAATGTGTGTGTAGAATAACCTTCCATTTGAATTATATACCACTATATCTAAAATTAAATTTATTTTGCATCTATATACAAAAATCTATACCAGTGAATTAAAAATAACCGTGTGAGTGACAATTGAGGCATTAAGTTGAGTAAATTGACTAATCTACTTTTTGTTCTATATTCCCTATATATTTCTATATTACCCCTTCTTTCTTTTCAACTCCTATCACCAAACTTAAGAATGGAAGATAAAGGGAAAGAGAGACATCACGAAGTCCAACTTTGTTTTCTCTATAGATAAGACCAATAATAACCTGTAACCGAGTCCCATTGAAAATAACCCTCTATAGCCCAAGAAAGCAGCCAAAAACCTACCCAACCTCACTTAAAGGACTTGGGGCTTTGTTCTTTTATGATTTCTTTTGGCTAACTTGGGACAAATAATACCTTTGTAGGGGCCCAAATAAAATTTGGAAAATGCTTTAAAAAGCTAGGAATAGCATTTGTGGTCCACTTTCCCAATGTTGAGAAATTCCAGGCTTAGAGTCCTATGTGGGACAGTCTGAAATGCTGGACCAATTAGGATTGGAATCTTTCTTCAAAGGTGTCCTGGGAGCTGTCTTGTTCTATCGAGGAACACCAACTGAAGCACTTGGTGCTGGGGTACCAAAGTCTTTAACACATGGGCTTTTGAGTTACATTTAAGAACCAAACTAAAGCAGTGTTTCAAATTGAGGTGTCATAAAAGATCAACAGGTAAATGAGGCAGGAAGGCACCGTCTGTCATATTGGTAGTCTTTTTGGTTTTTTAATTTAAATTTATTTTTAAATTTTTATTCACTTTACATCCCAAATGTAGCTCCCTCCTGGCCCTACCCTCCTTTCATCTTCCTTCCTCTTCCTCTCCCCTAGTCCTCAGAGAGAGGGAGCCCCACTCCCCTACCAACTGACCTGGGCCTATGAAGTCTAATCCTGCATCCCCTTCCTCTGAGGCACAATAAGGCACCCAGCCAGGGAGAAGTGATCGAAGGACAGGCAACAGAGTCCACAGTGGTCTTTTAACAGAAATGTGTATAGGGTCTGTTCACCTTAATTTCCTTAGCGCTCTCTCTCTCTCTCTCTCTCTCTCTCTCTCTCTCTCTCTGTCTCTGTCTCTCTCTCCCTCCCTCTCTCTCTCTCTCTCTCTCCTTCCCTCTCTCTCTCTCCCTCCCTCCCTCCCTCCGTGCCTCCCCCCCCTCCCCGTCTCTCCCTCCCTTTCCCTCTCCCCCTCCCCCTCCCTCCCTCCTTCTTCACTTTTGTTTCTCTTTGGTATTTGCATGTGTGCCCTCCTTTACATTTTAATCCCATTTTGCTTTTCAGTCTCTCTTCATTCTATGTCATCTCTGTTTCTGTCTTTTTCTGTCTTTGTGTGTGTTTATTATTATTTTTATTTCACATTACGTGTGTGAGGGTGTGTAAAGTTAAAGGACAACTTGTATGAGTTGATTCCCTTCTCCAGCCATGTGGATCCAAATTAGAACTCAGTGGTTGCTAATACCTTCCACAACGAGCAATCTCACTTGCTCCATGGGGCATATTGTTAGGCTCAAGAAATTGCCTGCCTATTATCTCTTTAGTTATTGCTGTCACCTTATTCTCTTTTTATTTCTCATACCTCAATTCAGCATTTCTTAACTTTCAAAATATTTCCACACATGTTATCTTTTCTGTATTTTCTACCCTTGTGCTATTTATTTTCATATGTTTTCCTCTTCATCATCCTGAAAATATTTTTGCAACTTGTCTTCCAGTTTTTGAATTACTTTGCTGTGGTCAATTTTCTGACATCATCTGGTGAATTCTCAGTTTTCATTTTCAGAGTCCCAGTCCCATGCTTCCCAGTTGTTGTTGTTGTTGTTGTTGTTGTTGTTGTTTTCATAGACTGCATCCTTGCTGAAATTCTTCACAATTCTTTCTCATGCAACTCCTGCAGTGGTGAAGCTTATTCCCCAAAATCCTAGAATGAAATTATTATGATTTTTTAAAAATAAAATTCGGTCATTATTGTCTTGTTTCTCCTTACATGTGGTATTAGCATTTCAATATATTTCAATTTTTAAATTATATAAGAATCTGAGGGAAATATTACTTTCAACTTTGAAGTTATTTTTCCCATAAGTCCCTTGGATAGCCTAACAAGATTTAAATCCTGTATTCAAAATATCAAAATGAATTTTTGTTCTTCTTCCTGAAAAGACCCTGAAGTGAAATATGGAAATGGCCCCTTACTTTTGACCCATAAAGCCCTACAAACATGTCTCACATTTTTAAAATTTATTTGAGGAACATCCATAAATCTTCCTGGTCCATCAAGACTTTGCATGCCTGAAAAGTCACCAAGTGACTGAAAGATATAATTTTTTGAAAAGCAATATGGCATTCTAGTATTATAATGGAAGAGTAGGCAGGTGTATCCAGATCAAGAGTGGGACTGGACAGAGTCAGTGGTGAATTTTTGGTGCACATGCTTGAAAATGCAGAGAGTACTGCTGAACTTAAGGGTGTAGATATAGATTATTTTTCATTGAACACACACAGGTGAACAAGACACCCAAGACATGCTGCTCAGTTTACATAGCTTATAGCTGACTTAACTCAGACATGAGCTCCCCATGCTAAGCCACGGATCCTCATTGAAAAGAAAATAATTGTTCCCAAACCAGAAGAGAGGGCTGCACAAGGAAAAAAAAAAAAAGGATAGCCCAGAAGAAACTGAAAAAACAAAATTTGACAATTAAATTTCACTAGAACATTGTCTAGATAGCTGTCATTCTATTAATTTTCATCAAGTGGAGAAGACTGAAACACAATCTGCTACTTAAATAATTCTGGGAGATGATGTGGTACATGCCTGTGGCCCCAGCACTTGGGTGGGAGAGGCAAGTGGAGGTCTGTGAGTTCAAAGCCAGCCTGGTCTATATAGTAAACACCAAGCCAGCCAGGGATATATAGTAAGATGCCACCTCAAAACAAACAAATAATGACAATTTGTTTAAAATAGTAAATATTCATGAAGTATATTAGTAAAGTATTACCATATTAAAACATGTTAACAATTTCAATCTGAAGTATACCAAAATAAGTGATATTTTCTGATCAGTTTTGTTTTTTCATGGGCCATATTAACATGTCTCTATATTTTAAAGCTTCTGTGGCACAGGCTTTAATCTTACTCACTTCCTAAACTACTGTTGGTCTTCTGGCCAGATAACAGTCAGAGAGCGAACTCATTCATAGGTCAACTCTGTTATCAGTTACCAGACAATCAACGTATTCTTCAAGGCCAAGTGTTGCCTTCGTTTTCTTCATTTGGGGCATCTGGTAGCAGCTGAAGACAACATCTCAGCAATCCAGTTGTTCCACAGAACACACAGAGCTGAGGATCATTCCAGGTACAGGATGAAATGGAACAAGTTAGGATTATTCTAGTTCAGTGTTGCTGTCGGGTGTTTGTTCAGCAAAATTAGCTTTCAGTGGTATGCACCTCTGGCATGTAGCAACCATGAAATTATGAAGAAGCTAATGGGGCTTTGTTTGATCTATACCCCTGCTTCTTAGCCAGCTTTAAAAAAAAAAGATAAAGACATGGTAGTAAAGGACACAATGCATTTCACACAGCTGCACTCTTGCTTATACCAAACTTTTTTTCTGCAAGCCTTCCTCTGTGACGAGCTGGAAGATAGACCTTAGCCTGGGCCAGGATCTGGCTGACTTTGCTTTGCTTTGCCCTCTGGGTGGGCGCCACATTTTTCTTGGCAGGCCACACTGCCTATTCATGGAGAAATCTCTCTCAAAATGAGCTGGCTGCAGAGGCGTGGTGGCTGCCTACGGTGCTCTAAGGTTACAAGGCTTTATGCTGCTCCCTCCTAGCCTTCAACACATCTGCATGACCCACCTCATAAGCAATACTCCTATCACTCGGTCACAAAGAATTCCCAGGCTGCTTGATTCTGTAACAGTTATGCCGGCCTTGGCCCTGATCTCTCTGGTGAGGCAAGTCCTACTCTGACGTCACTCCTTCTCCCACTCATCCCTGAACTGTCCTAACTATCCACAATATCATCAACCTATTCATTCTTCTATTGACTCATTAAGATTTATTAATATGCCAGGTGATAATGGCACACACCTTTAATACCAGCATTTGGGAGGAGGCAGAGTCAGGCAGATCTCTGAGTTCAAGGCCAGCCTGGTCTACAGAGGGAGTTCCAGGACAGCCACAGTTACACAGAAAAACCCTGTCTCAATAAATTATTAAATATTTACCATTTTGAGGAACATACAAGGTATTAATTGATTAATAGCTGCTTTGTGTATGCAGTTATTAACTACAAAGAAGTACCATATAGGGTGTGTTAAATGCAGGTTAACAGAAACACACACACATACACACACACACACACACACACACACACACACACACACACACACACACACACCAGTGGGAGTCATAAGACATCTAGATGTCAGCTATGACACAGAAATCTGTAGCTATTTATCTCTATATGGCTGGCATAAAACATACTAAAAGTGGCATTATATCAGTGGTCAGTGATAAGGAGTGACCATGTCACATCGGTGTAGAGACAAAGACCTAACCAGGATGCATGGACGTTAATGCAGAGTATAAGTTCTTTGAAGTTAGAGATATTTTTCTATTTTATTTTAAGTTTAGTTGGAGCTTCTGAAATAATTCCTGTTACATAAAAAAGAGCTCAATGCTTGTTTAAAAGGATGAAGTACAGATAAAAAATATAACCACTATGAGATAAAAAGAAAAGAAAGTTTTAAGACCAGATAGTTTAGTCCTACAATCAAGTTTAGTTGGTTAGGAGATAAGATCTTTTTAGATAAAGATATATGATTTAAGTTAATAGAGATGAGATATATTACATATTGATTGTCACTCAGAAATTTAGACCCAACAAAATAGAAAAGATGTTTACTTCAAGTTTGACAAATACAAATAGCCAAGTCACTATGAATGTAACATTTATATAACTCATGATTGTCTTGTAGTTCTTCCTGCTGTACGTAGTTTACTTTATTCATCGGTAATAATATAAACGTATATGTTAAAAAAAACATAATGAAATAATTTCTTAAAGCCCATGCAAATGCTGAATAGCAATAATAACAAGTTTTTTTCTTAAGTTCCTTTTTATTCCTATTCCTTATAAGAGATCATGCCACCTTCCTTTATTGTGTTTCTGATGTTCCTGGAAATACTGTAGCTCTCAGTCTGACAGTTTATACAGAAGGACCACATGGCTCAACAATGCAACCATGAGCTGGGTGACTGATGCTGGCCAGGAAGTGTTAATGAGTTAGATGGAGAGGTTACTTTCAAAGGATAGCTTGTAAGGTTTGATAGATGCCTTGACAGATGCCAGGGGAAAGAAAGCAATAAAGTTGACTCCTACAAGCTAGGGAGATTTGGGGAGCAGAACACAGATCTCATTTAGACATGATTAACTTGACATTACCATTACCTGGAAAGGCTGTATTACTAACCGGATAAATACTCTTTAAATTCAAGTCAGGGTCACAGCTAAAGATTTAAATTTTAGAAGCTCAGCTTTCGTACTTCTATAAATAGTTTATATCAATTCTAAAAGATGATGAGCAATCTATCAGTGTGTATCCTTTTGTCAAAGACCAATTATATCCGTTTAACAGAAAGACTTTCCTCTGAAATCCAGTTCCATCTTCAACTTACAACATTGCAATCTTGCCTGGTCAGCATATTCAGAGGTGAATAGCCTTAAATAGTTCAGCAAAGGACTTCAATTTTACCCCATAATTTTGACTATGTTTTATTCAGTAATAAACTATTGGTAACCCACTCAAATATTCCCTAATTTCACGTCCAAACATCTTTTCTGCTGACTGGCCTCTGAGTGGTCTATTGATTCACTACAAAATGATAGGGGAAAACTCCTTCAAGGAATATTTCCATAATTCCCCAAGGATACCCTGTGCTTTAGCTTGCCTTTTATCTGTGCTAAAGAGCAGAGCATTAGGAAGGCAGCTCACCAGGTTCTTTGTTCACTTGAATTCTGTCCCCAGCACTTGCATCAAAAAAGGGAGGCATAGTAGCGTGTTCTTATCATTGCTGGGCTTGAGAGCAGGACAGAGAAGTGACTCCTAGGGACTTACTGGGAAGCCAGCCTAGATGCCTGTTCTAGTTCCAGGCCAATGTGAAAGTTTCAAAATGAAATATACAGTAAAGTAAAATAGATAGGGGCTGGAAAGGTGGCTAAAAGCGCTTGCTGCTCCTGCAGAGGACCTGGGTGTAGCTCACCTACAGCGACTCATAACCTCACTTCCAGGGCATCCGTGGTCTCGTCAGGACTCTTCAGGCAGCAGGCACACACCAGGACAGGTGCATTCAGGCAAAACACTCATCCATATAAAATAAAGTAAAACATCTGAAAATTTAAAATTAAGACAAACCAAGGAAATACACCTGAAGGTAATCTATTGCCTCCGTACATGCTCACATCTGTCTGTGTGCCCACTCCACACACTTGCGAAGATTTCAGTTTTTATTCTGTGATAATCTCATACATACATATATATGTATATGTGTGTGTGTGTATATATTGAATTTAATCATTTTTTACTTCCTTCTCACTTCCTGATTCTTCTACTTCCCAGAATGCCCCTTCCTATTTTTATCATGTGGCCACTGGGCTAAGAAACTCACAGCAGATACGGTGATCTGCACAAGACCTACACAAGACAGGCACACCAATATTTTATTGTGAGCGGAGGAGTTGGTGGTGTGGAGTCAGGGGTAAGGATGGAAGGACCCATGAGGTCCAACCCTTTCTTGATAAATTACTGACAGTGGTGGCTGAGGGGCTGTTATCTTCTTTAGAAATGTAGCCACTGGTACGTTTCCCATGCTCCACTAAATAACCCCCCACCCACATTCATGCAGGCAGTGCTAATTGAATTAGAGGGTCACACAAACAAAAATAAGACATGCAAGGCCTTTCTCCAGAGTTGAAACAGGAAGCACAGAGCTTAATATCTTCCCTCATGACCCATGTGTCCTCTTGACTTCATTCCACTATTCTTTATCACGTAACACGATGCTTTCTTGGTCTCCTTCCTGAATATTATACTTTACTTGCACTTAACACCTACGTGTGCATATATAATTAATTTTATTTAATAAAAAAAGTCACAAATATTTTTTTAAAGTGAGAGAAAATGAGAGCTGAAGAATTGGTTCCAAAAAATAACAGATAAGAAAATGTCATTTTCTGGCTAGGAGAATCTCATTTGGTGACAGTGCCGAGGAATAATGGGGCAGGCTGCTTCTGCTCACTGCAGTCACAAGCCAATCTGCTGTTGGCATCTGGCACTGAATGTGCCTGGAGACTCTAGGACTCACTCCTGCAACCCCAGCCTTGCACACTGTGAGTTCTCAGCATGACTTTTCCCGCAGCTCTGCCCACCGGCCAACATTCCAAGTGTTTGGAGCAGTGAAGGATGTCGCACAATGGATGGACAGGTACTGCATGCCCTCTGCCAGACAAAGGCGAATCCACCGAAATAGTGATCTTAATTTCTTTACCAACAACGAAAGGTGCCTGTGACTCGGGAGCTTGCGAGAGCCAAAGGCATTGCCTAGAAACTTCCGGTTTGCCAGGCTCCAGAATGATTCTCTCTCTCTCTCTCTCTCTCTCTCTCTCTCTCTCTCTCTCTCTCTCTCTCTCTCTCTCTCTCTCTCTCTCTCTCTCTCTCTCTGTGTGTGTGTGTGTGTGTGTGTGTGTGTGTGTGTGTGACTATGAAGGTCAGGAGAAGACACCAGACCCCCGAAGACTGAATCACAGGCAGTTGTGAACTACTACCAGTTGTATGTGCTGGAAACTGTGGGAACTGAACCCAAGTCCTCTACATGAGCAGCCAGTGAGATATCTTCCAATTCACCCCCATAATGCTTTATACAGTTTCATTCATATTGAAAGTTCATTGATGTTGAAATTTAAAGATACCTATTAAGTCCTGTCATTTGACCACAGGCATTTATGTTGAAATATGAATGTCTAATTTTAAAGATGTATTTTGTTTCTAATCGTGTGTGTGTGAGTGCTGGGTGATATGGGCATGGGATCCAGAGGCAGTGAATTCTCAGGACTGAGTCATAGGTAGTTGTGAGCTGCCTGACATAGGTACTGGGATTGGACTCCAGTCTTTTAAAAGAGCACCAAGTTCTGTAAACCACTGGGCCATGTTTCCAGCCCCTAGGCTGTCCTACACTCACCAATATTACAGTGGGCCAAAGTAAACTACAGGACTATGGAAGAGAAAGGCGGGGCATGAAATTTAAGTCGAACATAGATGTTGAGTATGTAATACTAAAGAATTTTAAACCACCATTAGGAAGTTCTAACCTACACAAGCCTTGTCCTGTTTTGTTTAACACAACGTCTTGTCTTGCAGTATAGCCCTGGCTGGTCTGGAATTCAGAGATCTGCCTCCCTCTGCCTCCCTAGTGCTGAGATTAAAGGAATGTGCCACCAAGCCCAACTTAGCTCTATGTGCCACGATGCTCCACACAGGCTATTCTTCCAAACATGGTGGGTCCTAAATTAAATAATAGTAATGAAATGTATAAGCAGACACAGCTTGCACTTTTAGAAAATGTATGTAAATACTCACTATATTTCCCCAATAGTTGGCATGCTACTTTCAGCAGCTTTACTGTACTCTAACATCCCTCTAAATACCAAGAATAATTTGTATACATCCTGAAAACTAAACATGTACATTATCCAAAAATTAGCCTTGTTGATTTCATCCACCTGGTTTTTTATAAAATAAATCTGAAATACTGAGTTTTATTCTCCAAACCAGAAGCCAATGTACCCACTGGAAGAGGTAGATTTCTAAGACTAATATTCAGTAAAAAACGTCCTCTGTGGGCCTGGGGGATGACTTGGTAGGTTGAGTGTCTGCTTTGCAAGCGTGCAGACTTGAGTTTGATCCCCAGAAATTATGTCACAGTTCCTAATAAGATAGTGGCCATCTTTCTTCCCAGCACTGGAAAGGGAAACATAGCAAGATCCTGGGGACTCAGTGCCCAGTCGGCCTTGTGAACTTGTGAACATCAATCCAGTGAGAAACCTTGCCACAAAAGTTGTAGATAGTGCCCCCTGAGGATGACATTGGAGGTTGTCTTCTGCTCCCGTACACACTGGCACGGCACTGGCATAGACACATGTGGAGCTGGAGCTGCACATGCAGAAACTCGAACACTTGTGTGCACACACAACAAAAATAAGACAATAGCTTTATGGGCCACAAGAGACGGCTCAGTGGTTAAGGGCATTTACTGCTGTTTTGGAGAACTTCAGTTCCATTCCAAGCACACATCAATAGTGGCTCAGGACTACCTGTGAATCCAGGTCACTTTCCTATGGCTTTTGAGGACATCTACATCCCCGTGCACAAACCTACATAGAGAAATGTGTAAGTACAAATAAAATAAATATTTAAGGTGTTTTTATTCTTATTATTAATTATGTGTCTACAGTGGGGAACAAATATGTTCACAGGAGTACAGGGTGCACTTGGAGGGAAAGCAGAGTGCCAATGGACCCCCTGGAGCTGCATTTATGGCTATTTGTGAGCCAGCTGATGTGGGTGCTGGAAACTGAACCCAGTTCCTCTGACTGTTCTTCAGTCGGCCCTCCAGATGCTAAATAAATAAATTTCCATCCAAATGCATTAGGATTAATTTTATGTCACAATATTGCATATAACTGTAGAGTGGTCATTCCGGGCTTACATGTCTTACAATGCTCAGCATTTTTACTGAATACATTTTATTTTCACGGATGATTTAGCACAGAGAAACAATGTGCACATACTTCAGGCATTTCTACCCATGGTGACCATGCAAACACAGTTCCCAGAGATACTTCTAAGTGCTGTGGATGAGTGATACAAGCACCTGTAAGGAGAGGTCCTGAGAGAGAGAGGAAAAGGAGCTGGCATGGTGCGTTAGGAGCAACGGGACACATGTGACCATGGCCTGGAATGGAAGGAGGCTGTGTGCACAAGGGACACAGGAAGGAATCAGTGCAATAACTTTAAGGAAACCTAATGCAGTGGGAGCTAATTAAGAAATTAGATGAAAAATTAAAGCTGAAAACAAAAATATAACACTTTTAGTTATTTTGTTGCTTTGTTTAGTCAATCTATTTGAAGTACTGAATTTTGAAATTTGGATAACTTAGCATAACAGTAGAAGAATACAGGGCATGTGGCATATGTATGTATGTGTATGTACATACATACATACACATACATACATACACATACATACATACATATACTTAAACTAGGATCCAAATCCACTGAAGCACAAGAAAAAACATAACCTGATCATAAAAGATGAACCATGGTTAGAAGTGGATTTAAAAATTGAACTTATTATTGACTGTACCATAAACTGCTTTAGGAGGTCTTAGATTACGTAATACTTATTTTTCTTTATGCCTCTAGTAGAAAACCTAATATCTTTTTTAAAATAAAAAAATATTTACTTTGTTTCTAAGTTAAAGAATGTGTTTCTCTCTCTCTCTCCCTCCCTCCCTCTCCTCCCTCTCCCACCCTCTGTGTGTGTGTGTGTGTGTGTGTGTGTGTGTGTGTGTGTGTGTGTGTGTATACAAATCCTTTAGAGTTCAGAAAGGGACATCAAATCTTCTAAAGCAGGAATTACAGCCGTTTGTGAGGCACCTGACGTGGGCGCTAGGAACACAGCCCTTGCTGCTCTTAGCTACTGAGCCATCTCTTCAAGTCCCCATCACCAATTATCGCAAACAGAGCCCTCACACACTGTTCCAGCCCGCTGAAAGGCTTGAGTAACACCACCTGCAGTGGGAACTGTAAACTCTTGAGAAGAACATAATGGGCTTCATGTGAGACACCCCTGAATTGTACTGTCTCGTCTTTATAAAGTCCTCCTAAGTCCTCCTAAGGAGGAATCATACCCAAATGCTCTGCGATCAGTTAGCTGTAAATATTGCTGTGTACTTTGCCTTCAAGGCTTCTTTGCTGCAGCGGCTCAAAAACACTGGCTCACATCCAGTTAATATAAGAGATTACTTTATCTGAGCCTCTGAACATAAAGGCAGAGGCCGATTCATGTGACTGTGGCCAGCGTACCATAGCCAATAGAAAGAGAAAACAACTAACCGAGAAACAAAGGCTACCTCATTCGTGGTGAAAGGCCTGCACATAAACACAGCAAGCTTTGGCAATACAATAAAACAGACCTGGCAGAGTTACTTGAATGTGGTCACCAACATCAATGCCAGTACTTTCTTTTATGGGACTGGTACAGCGAACACTGATTAGATAAGGAGCCAAATATCATCAGGTCTTAGGAGCAAACATTCCCCATCGAGGATAATGAGAGACAACTAGAGCATGAGGTCGCCCCCATCTCTAAGCAGGTGACTTGCAGAGAAGCAGAATGCCCTGAGTCTTTCCAGAGCTGGCTTCTTTGGCATTTTTCAGGCCATTTGGAGATTTTTTTTCTCCAATAGGATTTGATCACTCAATAGGAAGATTAGTCACTGCCTTAAGCTGAAAGAGGGATGGCCCAGCTATCTCCTTCATGTGTGGTGTTTAATTTCACACAGCAAAGGAAGGCGCACACATGGCCAGTGACAGTGGGACTGAGTAGGAAGAAAAGGAAAGAGGTACAGGTGATAAACAGCTAAGGGATCTTCCACATTCCTTTCAAAGACTCCAGTTGTACTTGCAAAGAAATCAAAATAACGCTTAAACCGAGAAAATTTCTAGGGAATGCAAAAGATTTTCAAATGTACATTATTAACATATGTAAAGCAAGATTTTTTTTTCTGTTTCCTGTGCCCTCAGCACAAATGTTTCAAATAATGGAGTTTTGAGTTTGCTTTACAGCACGTTTTTTCTTGTATGTGTAGTGTAATATTGTTGTGTGGTATTCAGAAGAGCACTGTGAGATATTTGTTTCTAATACTATCTATAACAGTTTCTTGCAGCATATCAGAAAGTTTCTTTTTATTTTAAACTCCCATGCTGACTTTCGCCTATCGTGAATTGTGCCAATATGCCAAAAATACAGTGAGTTTTAATTTGAAGCCCTCCTTTGGTTTGCTAATTGCTAATGTCAGGGATTTGTCTAATGCAGTGGTTCTCAAACCTGTGGGTTGTAACCCCTTTGGGGGGATCACATATCAGATGTTTACATTACAATTCATAACAGTAGCAAAATTACAGCTATGAAGTAGCAACCAAATAATTTTGTGCTTGGGAGTCACCACAACAGGAAGAACTGCAATAAAGGGTCACAGCGTTAGGAAGGTTGAGAACATAGTTCTAATAAGGTCCTGAGCATTGGTGACCTGACAGTTGTGGGCCCTTGGCCTCTGGGTTTTTGCACACACCACTAGGACTTTCCTCTGTCTTATCTTGTATCTTACTTTTGAAAATTCTATCACGAAGCACCCGAGTGAGAAGTGCTCACCCTGTGTTGCTTTAGTGAACAGTGGCAGGCACCATAAGGACTGTGAGAACAGATCGTGAAGGTGTTTGTGGGGACTGTGCCCTTACCATGAGCTGAAATAAAGGCGCCATCTCTGAAGTTGCTTCTATCAAGTGTTTTGTGTCAATGGTGTGAAAAGTACTTTACAGTTGAAAAAGGGAAGCACTTACAAACACTGTAACTGCACAGGAATTGACTGTTAGATCTAGGATCCATTTAAAACACTCCTTCTAACATATTTTAAGTATGTGCATCCGTGGCCTGTGCATGTGTGTGCAGGTGCCTCAGAAGGCCAGACACATGAGATTATCTCTGGAGCTAGGGATCTAGGAAGTTGTGACCTGCCTAGTTTGAGTTCTGGGGACCAAACTGAGGACTTTTTTGATGAGCAATATGTACTCAACCACTGAGCAATCTCTCCAGCCCCCAAATCAATCTTTTTTTTTTAAACTGGGAATAATTTCACAGTGGCATTATGACTAGATTTTGAGGTTATTACAAGAGTCATGTCTTTGTTGTGTGTGTATAATTCAAGGATTCCACATGGCGTTGACAAAGATTAATACTGATTGTCTACTTGGCAGAATCTAGAATCACAGTAGAAACAAGCATCTGGGCATGCACACGAGGGGCTTTTCTAGATTAGAGTGGGGAGATCCATCCAAACATGAGCAGCAGCATTCCGAGGAGAAAGACTGGGATGGAAGACTGCTCTGCTACTAAAACCAAGGAAATCTTGAAATTTGCAGATCATCCTGCATGAGGTAACCTAGACCCAGAAAGACACGCATGGTATATACTCACTTATAAGTAGATATTAGCCCACCATAGATGTCCTCTGAGAGACTCCACACATTGGGGGATCTAGACAGATGCTGAAACTCCCAGCCAGACTCAGAGGTGGTGGGCTGAGTGTGATAGGGAAGAGCTGGGGGATGGAAAGACCCAGAGGGTTCAGGAGCTCCACAAGGAGACAGTCAAGGCTTGAGGATCTGGACCCAGGGGGCCTGAAAAACTAATGCACGAACTAAGGACAACGCATGAAGAGAATTAGACTCATTGTTCAGATATGGCCAATGGACAGCTCATTGTCCAAGGTTGTGTGTGGGGACTAGCTCTGACATGAACTCTGGTGCCCCAGATTTGATCACTTCTCCCAGGTTAAGGAGGCAGGGGTTGGGGGGGGGCATGGAGAACACACAGAGGAAGGGTGATACAGGCTATCTGGATGAGACCTGATAGGCTGTGGTCGGACAGTGGGGGAGGAGGGTCCCTCTGTATAGAGCAGAAGAGGGAGGCAGGGTGGAAATGGGAAAATACAAGCCAGGGGATAACAATCGGGATGTAAGATGAATAAACTATAATAAATATTTTTAAAAGAAAAAAAACAAAGGAGAGAAGCGGGTGAGGACATGCACAAGTCTCTCTGTGCTCTTAATGTCAAGATACAATGTGACCAGTTGCCCTCTCGCGCTCCTAGTTCTGTGAACCGTTGCCTCTGCTGTGATGGGCTGAGTCTTCAAACTGTGAGTCAAAATAAAACCCTTCCTTCCTTAAGTTACATGGGTCACACATTGTGTCACAACAAGGAGAAAGTAACTAATAAGTGTTTTCTAGATTATAGGACTCAATAGCACGTAAAACAATATTTGTTGTTGCAAAAAATAGTAATAGTAAAAATTAAGATTTGCTATGACTTTATATCAGAAGTGAGTGTTTAACTAGGTGAGGGGATATTTGACTATACTTACTTTATCATATTAAAAATGCTAAGAATACCATTATTAGTTCTCTGCTGTCAGACCAAGACTTGATCACATTGAATTGCACAATCTAATTTATCCCTTCTTCCTCATTAATAACCATGCTACGCCCTACAATCTTCAAAACCTTCGCTAAGATGCTGTCAGTCTCCCATTTGACCACCTATACTTTAATTCTTCAAAAAGCACTGACTTGCTATCCCTGTGTCACTGGTTACAGGGTCTTTAAAAACAAAAGGCGTCCATCTCCAGCTGTGTTTGGATTTCCCATCTAAACACACTGAATGTTAGCGCGCGCGCGCATGTGTGTGTGTGTGTGTAGCTCTACCGTGAATACATTTCTGAAAGTTTTGGAAGATGGTTACTCTATTTTAAAACCTTGGAGATGCCAAACTGATAGGAAGCAATAGAAGGTTGTAAGTTATCACAGAGTAAATAGTAATAGTCACGGAAAAAAAATCTGCAGTGGTTAGCTGTCATTGTGAGACGAACTCAAGCCTCTTCCTAAGGCTTGGGGTCTGTCACAGCCCCACTAGGGCTCTAAGTGAGCCCACCATTATACACACATCCCTCTGATATTTCGCCATGGGCAGATGTCCCCTCACACCAAGTTGACAACAGATTTATTCATGTCAGGTTTTATTTGTATAAGCATCTTGACCAACCATATGCATAACTGTTTGATGGGTGGGAATTATTAGCACACTTAGATTATTCTCAAGATGGTAGAAAGCCAGAGAAAAGAAACAAGATCTCTCTCTCTCTCTCTCTCTCTCTCTCTCTCTCTCTCTCTCTCTCTCTCTCTCTCTCTCTCTCTCTCTCTCGTGTGCCCCAGATGGTTATCACTGGCAACTCAGCATTTGAAATCCAGAGAGAACATTCTACATGGGCAGGTGTCTTAAGGTCTGCTGTCCAGGACTTCTAAGTGTTATGGTATTCTTCCTGTTTTCCTGAAGCTTTGCCATTCTTTTTCCCAAGTGGAAATGTGTTATGCCCTTTGTAAAGTATCCTGAGCATCGGTTATATTGAAAGATTTCTTTATTGATTTATTATTTTCAACTATGCACGTGTCTTTTGGGTACTGCTCCTTTGCTGTGAAGAGACACCATGACCAAGGCAACTTGGGCAGGAAAGCGTTTAATTGGGGGCTTGCTTACAGCTTCAGAGGGTTAGTGCTCCTAATTCTTTCTAAACAGCCCACCAGCTAGGAACCAAACACTCAAGTGCATGAGCCTATGGGAGCCATTCTCATTCAAGCTACTGATGCTCTGGAACTTGGATTAAAAGAAGTTTTTCTCTCCCCTCTGTGGGTGCTGGGAACAGAACCAAGTCTTCTGCAACTGAGTTTAAGCACTCTTAGCTCCCAGACATCTTTCCAGCCCCGTCGCCATCAGTTAGTAACTTAAAATATGTAATGACAACATGATTTTCCCAAGAGTGAAATGAGTCATGAAGTTGTACAATGGGTCTGCTATTGACTTACGTTTGCTAATGAAACACGTTCAGATCATTTAAAAGAAGTGGTCTTGTAATAAATAATACATTGTATGTCTATATCAAAAATGGCATATTGCATATGTACTGAAGAGTAGACTACCATGTGCTTTTAATTTACAAATGAAAAAATTTTAAGTGATCATAATGTAATTAGAATTTTAACATAATAACAAAACTAGACTGTGTTTTTAAATTAGAGGTGGCTGGGAACAAATGGTCAGATCACGGGTTTCGTGTCACCCACAGAAAGAGCCTGTCTATGATGGTTCCTCTTCACTGTCAACCTGACTAGATATGGAATCACCTAGAAAACATGGCCCTGATTGTAAGGTCATCTTCTGAGCAGTGTAAACGAAGGAAGCTCACCTGAGTTTGGGCAGCTCCATCCCAGCCAGCAGAGTTCTAGATTGAGTGAGAAGAAAAAAATGGAGACTGTGAGCGGAGGACTAGCATGGATTTCCCTCTGCTGCTCGACACAGTGTGACCAGCCACCACACACTGTGGCAGTAATGCCTTCCCTGTCACATGGAACCTTACCCCTCAAACCAGAAGCCAAACAAATCCTTCCTCCTGTACACTGCTTTCATCAGGTATTTTGTCTTTTCAAGGACGGAAAGTAACAAATGCACTGTCCCACATCATTTTATGTTTATCTAAACTGGAGCCTGGTAAATTAGTAACTTTTTTAGTCTAATATATGGAACAGAAAGAAAGGAAACAGGAGAGGGTGTGAGAGCAGCGCACTGACTAGTAAGAGAGCCTCACAGCCAGCTTTGGGTGGCTGATACAATTCATGCCCTAAGGAGGAACAGGTGACAATGTGGAAAGACATAGTAGCATCCAGCCCAGGTCTCTCCTCACCTAGTGAGGAGGGAATAGGATGAGCAAGGTGTGAAAGTGAGAAGGGACCTTAGATCTGGTACACTGTAGGCACAGGGCCAATCTCCTAGTCACCATCAGCCAAATCTCACTGTCTGAGCTGTCACTCTCCACCCTCCCCGCAGGGACCCCAGACCCCTTTCTCCACATGCACACCAGGCCAGCCACATGGGCTAATTACTTTTCAGAAGTGCTACTGTTAGGGGCTGCTCTCCTGTCTGTCTCCAAATACACTGCTCTCCTGCTCCCTACTCTGTCCCTTGGAGTGTGACTTGATGTGGAGGCGGGATTTAAGTAGGCAACTAAACAAAGCTGAGGTCCTCAGGGTGCCCAAGGTCCAATCTGACAAAAAGGCGATTGAGACAGACACACACAGAGCCCAGACTCTGTGAGAGCCCAGGAAGAAGGTGCCGTCTGTGAACCAAACAGAAATGCCTCAGAGGGAACTAGTGTTACCCAGACAGTGACCCCAGACTTCTGCCTTCAGAACACTGAGAGAAAATTACCTGCTGCTTAAGTCTTCTGCCCTGTGAAACTTTGTCATAGTGACCCAAAGAGAGGGACACACAGGCTACCACAACCATGAGTTCTGGCATGTCTGAGGCCCTAGATATCCTCTCCCTCTGCCCCCCAGTATTGATGGTTCCACAGATAACAAATGGGTGCCCGTTATTTATTCTGACATAAAAGCCGAGAGAGAAGCAGCTGGGTCTCACACAGTGACTGTGAGCCTGTCTCTGGATTCAGACAATTCAGACCCTCAAGGCTAGGAAGACTGGTAGATATGGTCTGCTGAGGGAGCATATGGCTTTGGTTTCATCCTTGTCAATACCTTTCTTGCCTTTGCCTCACTACCAGTGACAGGGGAAGAGTTAAAAAAAAGATGGCGGCATTACAAACTCCCAATGGATTTATAAGGATCAGAGTAGCCTTAACCCCCAGCATGGCGGAGGATGAAACAGGATTATTGGGAAATCCATCCTACAGACTCAGTCCAAAAATTCAATCCTGCCAGTGAGCTACTGATCCGGCCGGGGTTGCTGTGTTTGGCTGAACAAATGTGTTTGTAAATTCACTTCGACTATGAAAGTTGAATCGGTCGATAGGAGAGCTCATTGAATATAGCCCAGGCAGATGCCAGGGAATATCGACCGCTGTTGCCAAGGGCGGCTTCCAGGGCAGTAGACACACTGACAAAAATTTCAACAATCTATAGGTAGGACCCCTCATCTGTCAAGGAAGAAAGGTTCAGAAGAGGTGCCTTGAATCCAGAAATCAAGGCGTATCATTTTCTTTACCTTGTTTTTGATAGCAAAGATTACTTGCTTTGTTTATGGGAAGTACAGGAAGTAAACAAAACCACATGAAAAACCCAGGAAGACAGGAGAGAGGGCAGGGAGTCACCTCTGTTGTAAGTCACCAGTAAGGGCACTTGCCACCTGGGACTGTGTAACTTGCAGGTCTATGTTGTATCCCTCACTGGATTCAGTCCTGGCGGTGAGAGCTGTGGCCAGTCTTAGCACCGGTGGTTGACAGCATTCCTGAGCATTGGAGGCATATGTTGGCAAAAGCCTTTTATGCAATAAATGAAAGCAGCTACGGATCATTAGGGGCAGATAGAACAATAGAAGGGCAGCCACAAAGTCTGGTGGGACTCTGTACAGGAAGCACCTTGAAGTTCAAGATCCAAGGATAAGACGAATGCCCCAGGCATTTCAAAAACCATGCTGCAGGCAGAACTTCCACCTAGGCTCATAAGGAGTGCTGCAAGCAAGGCTAACAGCCCTCTGTAGGAGAAAACTTCGAGATAAACCAGGAAGTCCAGCATGTATGTAGTCATAATTGGGGGATGACCAAAATTCTGTGAGATATAGTGTCAACTACCATAATCCTGAAAGCGCAAAGTTCGATTAATGCAGACCCCACTTTAAAAGATGCCTGTATTAAAGATGTACAAAGGCAGTTTCCAGGGAAGGGATTGGTATGTCTTCATACAAGGTATATGTGTATATGCGGTGGCTTCACCCATGCATCTAAGCATGAGTCAGGGAAGGATGTCAGGCATCCTGTTCAATCAGGATCCACCTTATGTCCTTAAGGCAGGGTCACTGAACATAGAACTAGGCCAGCAAGCCCAGCCCTAGAAATCTCCCTGTCTTCAGCCCCTCTGCACTCCAGTACTGGGGTTGCAGGTTATCACATTACCAAGCTCAGGGTCTTGTTGCTGTTTGTTTTTACATGAGTTCTGGGAATCTCAACTGGGGTCCTCATACTAGCAGATAGAGTCCTCTTAAACTCTGATCTATTTCCCAACATTTGTGTACAATTTTAATGGACTAGGTGGTGACTATCCAGCCCAACACAGGTGGTGCCACCTACCTGGCCAGCAGGAAAAGAGGAGAGGAGAGGGGGGAGGGGAGGAAAGGGGGGAGGGGAGGGAAGAAGAGAAGAGAAGAGAAGACAAAGTGGAAGATGAGCTAGCCTAGAACCAAGACAGAATTTCCTTCTGGTCCCTCTAGGTGAGAGCTCCATTTTCATTAGCATCTATATGCCAATTCTTACTATGTCTCCCACGGCCTTGGGGTTTTAGCCTTGGTCTCCAAGTTGCACTCTCAGCTTCCCTGTTTCAGAACCTCCACATTTGCACTGAGCCATGCCAGGGACACCCCAGGTCACCAGACTTCCAGGTGACAATTCTTGGGACTTTGCATTCAACAGAAGCATGTGAGCCAGCTCCCCTGGTGATCCAACTCTGCTCTGGCCTGTGCCAGATCCACAGCCAACTCAGACTTAGTGTTGGGGAAGCCAGCAAGTCTTCCTGAATTCTTTACACACATCAGAAGCCAATCTGTGAAATGTCTATCTTGGAGAATCTAGGCATTCAAGGGTCCTTCATGGTGAAAGTTAAAACAATGCAAGTTAGAACGGGAAAGTCACTTCATTTCAGTTGTCAGCTTTAAAATGGAAGGTGTACATCTGCCAGTTTGCGGAACATCCTGCCTCTCTACACGAGAGTCCATCAAGTGTTTACAAAACCACAGAAGCATGAATGCAGGCAACAATGCAAGAAATTGGCCCTGTCAAATTGTCTGTTTATTTACCACGTGCTTTAAAAAAATGTCCTCTACAGAGGATCAAGACACAAGCTCAGCAGCCTTATAGGTGGAGAAGTTTGCAAGCACCAAGTTCCACCTAGTATGACAGAACTCGTAAATAATAAGCTGGCTTGGCTATAATTTGACCATCAGAGACAGTCCTAGCACTGGAGAGGCAAAGGCAGATGGATCTCTGATGATAGGGCCAGGGTAACCTACAGAATGAGTCCCAGGACAACCAGGGCTACACAGTGAAGCCCTGTCTAAAACAACAACAACAACAACAACAACCCAAACAAACAAGAAAACAAAAAAATGAAAAGGAAAAAAAAGTGAATTTCAGGGAGCTGTCAAATAATGCCTTTGCTTCTCCATTTGCCTCAGTGCTTTTGGCAGAAAATTCAGATGCGTAGAGTGGCCATGGATGTGGCAATGATGAAAGTTTCAGCTCAAGTTTAATTAAATACACTATCAAATAAGAAGATACTTGCACAGAGGCTGAAAGGAATGCTGCTGTGCAAGTATGGGGCCCTGAATTTGATTACCAGAACCCTGGTACAAAGCCAGGCATGGCAGCAAACATTGTCATCCCACTACTGGGGATACGAAGACGGAACATCGCTGAGGTTCACTGGCCCCTGCAACCTTGCCATGTCTGTGAGCCTCAGATCCCAGTGAGAGAGAGATCCATGTCTGAAAGAAAACATGTTGGGGACTGGAAGGTGGCTCAAGCGTTAAGATTGTCCTTGCATAAGTCAGCTCAGTTCACAGCACCCATATCAACAGACTCACAGCTCCCTGGAACTCTAGCGCCAGGAGACCTGACACCCTCTTCTGGCCTCTATGTGCATGTGCAGGCACATATGCAGGCATGCAAATAATAAAAACATTTTAAAGGTAGATGGCCCCTGAGAAATGACACAAAAGCTTGATCTCTGGCTTCTAAACAGGCATATACGTATGTATGTACAAACATACATACATACATACATACATACAAATCCATATACATACATTCACACTCACAGTTGTAAATACATGCCTGTACACACATGCACAGAGACACATAGACACACACACATACACACACACAAATATAAACTTCTTAAGCAGAGGAGCAGATGTTTGTATGTGACTCTCTGGTTATCTGTATTGTTTTGAACAAATTCTTGGCCCCATGTGAGTGAAGGATTTTACTTACCCCAAAACACCACAGTGTGTAAGCCTGGTGCAAAAAATGTAAAACTTGGATAGGGATGTTCATGTAGTGTGATCAAAGAAAGAAAGAAAGAAAGAAAGAAAGAAAGGGCCAAGAAATGCTAGCACCACATAGAAAATTAGCATGAATGTACTCTCAAAGAAAATCAGTAACCTATAAGAAAAATATACGCCTATTTATCACGAGGCAAGATTTCAAAATACAGACCACAACTGTGGGGGTTGGCTAGCTTTTATGAGCCATCCTCATGCAATTTCTCATAATCTCCTCATGCTGAAGTTTTTAATGTTTTTATGTGTGGGGGAAAGGTATTTGTTTCCCCACCTAATTTAAGTTGTCATCATTCTTTGTAATGATTTGTTATGCTGGATATTCCGTCTTCACACCATTTGCATAAACACTGGAGAAATACATTCTGCAGAGACACTTTGAGAGTTCTCACGTGTTTTATACACCTTTGTATATTTGACTCTAAGAAGTACATTTTCTCCACACTAGCTGTATAGCTAAGCAGTTGCTTCCTTTGAAGATACCGAACCATGCTTGGCAAATGAAAAAATGTCCTTGTTGTCTGTCTGCATTTGAAAGGGATACATTTTTTTCCGGTAATGTTGGTTCTTTGCACCAAGTGTGCAGTAGGCACTGGGAACAAGCTGTGGGGGCCGGTCAACCTCCTCAAACCTCTTAGCTGTCCATCACAAGACTTAACGTGTGTGCAATAGGCAATCGTTCTGAAAATGATCACATGTACAGCCCCTGTGTGCAATAGGCAATCGTTCTGAAAATGATCACATGTACAGCCCTGTGTGTGCAATAGCCAATCGTTCTGAAAATAATCACATGTACAGCCCTGTGTGTGCAATAGCCAATCGTTCTGAAAATGATCACATGTACAGCCCTGTGTGTGCAATAGCCAATCATTCTGAAAATGATCACATGTACAGCCCCTGTGTGCAATAGCCAATCGTTCTGAAAATGATCACATGTACAGCCCTGTGTGTGCAATAGCCAATCGTTCTGAAAATGATCACATGTACAGCCCTGTGTGTGCAATAGCCAATCGTTCTGAAAATGATCACATGTACAGCCCTGTGTGTGCAATAACCAATCGTTCTGAAAATAATCACATGTACAGCCCTGTGTGTGCAATAGCCAATCATTCTGAAAATGATCACATGTACAGCCCTGTGTATGCAATAGCCAATCGTTCTGAAAATGATCGCATGTACAGCCCCTGTGTGCAATAGCCAATCATTCTGAAAATGATCACATGTACAGCCCCGTGTGTGCAATAGCCAATCATTCTGTTATTCATTTATGGTTTTGACCTAGTTCTTGGGGAGCAGCTTATCTGCTCCTAACTGTTACACATATCCAGCTATTTTTAGCATGCCTGAGTGGTTGTGATTTGTGGAAATGGGTGTGTATTGTGGCCCTGGTTGTTTTTTGAAATCATCTAGAAAGTAGTTCTATGTCTTGCTGTTTCTCAACTATATCCCCTCTAAAATATAAACAAATATCTTATTAGAAGATTTCTTTGTATTTTTTTCATAATTACATTTTCATATTTTTTCTCTTTTTTTGTATGAATTATCAAAAGATATTTGTATCAAAATACCTTTCAGTATTTATACAACTGGATGTTGGTTGATTATCATTTAAGGCTTATTGGCAAGGTGAATGCTTTAACCCAGGCAATCCTATCTTCAAGACTCGAAGAAACAACAAATGTAAAAGCCATGTAAATCTACCCCATAGTTAGGAAATAGCACTGCCTAAAAATGGGCCAAATCACCCTCAAGTGTATTAGACAACCCAGTATTCTTACAGTGATTTCAAGTGCATGACTGTGTGTGGTACATACGTGCAGCTGTCTAATTTATATTATGCATGTGTATGTAAGCATTAGAGGCCAGAGAAAGACACTGTACGGCCTGTTCTGTATTTCTCTGCCTTATCGCTTAGGCAGATAGTCTCACTGATCCTGGAGCTATGCTTGAAGTATTGAGCCCCAGAGGTCCTCCTGTCTATACTGTCCACAGTGCTGGGTCACAGGCTAGTGTGTGAGGTGCTGAGGCTCGTACTCAGGCCCCCTCCTGTCCACACAGCAAGTTCCCTTATCAACTGAGCCATCTCTTGAGAGCCAATGACTGACTTTTAAACCAAGTCTTTTAGATTCGGTTTTGTTGCTAACGCTATAATTAACCTCAACAAAGATGCTGATCAAGGCAAGAGCTCACAGCTAATAAACAGAGCAGCTAAATTTGAACCAGGCACATTTTGGATATTTTTTTTATTAATTCAATAGGAGGTGTGCTATTATTTTCAAGCTATTATTCTTCCTTTGAGGCATAGAATTTCTGACCATAACGACTGCAGCAACAGAAATTAGATGAAGCTTATTTACCACTCATCACTGACAGAATAAGG
This sequence comes from Acomys minous, assembly GCF_964271855.1. Lineage (NCBI taxonomy): Eukaryota > Metazoa > Chordata > Mammalia > Rodentia > Muridae > Acomys > Acomys minous. Next base: position 1,722,736 of record NC_140494.1, read on the forward strand.
ATGAGAAGGCCTTGTGTCTGGTCTCGGCGGGGCTGAGAGAAATATTTATAATTTCCTTAAAAGCTTCCTGTCTTCTGAAGAGACTTTAATCACTATTAGTAGAGACCTCACCCTTGAAGTGACATTCAGAAATCCGAATTTCAGTCCTCTCTTCCTAATGGAGGTCGTCTGCTCCCATGCATTATTCATTACAGCCCATACTGCGGTTTCTGAGGAAACAGGCACCAGCATGATGTGTTCTCGGCCAACAGAGCACGTGAAGAAATTATTAGCAAAGCAGGAGAATTTAATGTTCCATCCGAGCATGGAATTTGATGGTGGCATCAAGAGATTAAGCCGAGGCTTATGGTGAGGAAGGGAAGTGTGGTTTTGACTGTTGGAGACCAACTGCTGCCAGCAGATCCATTTACTTAGCTCCTGAATTAAATCATAACCCAGTCTATAAAGACGGGCGATGGCCTCCTCCCGTGACTCCTCCTCTCCCTCCTCCTCTCCCTCCTCCTCTCCTGCCTCTTCCTTCTTCTTCTCTTCTCTTTTCTCTTTCCCCACCCCCTCTTTTTCATCTTCCAGACAGCGCCTCACTGACTAGTCCTACTGGTTTGAAATCACTTTCTTCTGGCCTTGGCCTCCTAAGTGCTGGTATTAGAAGGTACACAAAACCAAAGCCAACTTTTTGGTCTTTCCTGAGTGATTTTATTTATGTATGCATTTATTTGTGTATATATTTTGGTTGGAGCAAATTATACAAGCCACTATGCTCTCAGTGGAAATTTTAGTGCAAAAGGAAGCCTGTGCAATAAACTGATCGTGTCATGAAAATTGGCCTCAAAATTCTCACTAAGTATAGAATAGATTTCATTTGTTGTTATTTGCCCTCTAGTATTTGTTTTTCAGCTTGATGAAGCAACCTAAGCTCCTTTAAAGGTTTATTCCATTTATTCTAGGTCATTTTTATATTTTAGAATGTGTTGCAAATGTGTGTTTAATATTTTAAATGCATGGCCCTTTAACAAGAAAATGCTCTAATATGGAATGGTAATAAACAGTAGTGGGGCGTGTTACATTTCTATTCATCTTAGGCAGGGTTTGGTGGCACTCACCTTTATTCCAGTACTTGGAGGACAGAGACAGGAAGGTTTCTATGAATTCAAGGACAGCCTGAGGTCTACATAAGTAATTCTAGATCAGCCAGGGCTACCTAGTGAAGACTTGCTAAAAAATAAAAATTAAAATAATAAAATAATAAAAACAAAAGAAAAAAAAAGAGAGAGACATATTTGGTCCCCAAAATTGTTAATTTGGAGAAGTGACTGGAAGAGTAAAGTATTTTTAAACTACCATGAAATAAGACAGTTGGCAACTGTGTGTGTGTACATATGTGCTTGCACATCTGTACATATGCATGTGCAGGGGTCCGAAAGAAAAGCAAGGCAAACATGAAGATTGGGAATAGAACAGCTTAGTTTTTTTGTTGTTGTTGTTGTTGCTGTTGCCATGATAAAACACCGTGAGCAAAAGCATCTTATGAAAAGAAAGGAGGGAGCCAGGGCAGGAATCTGAGCAGAAACCAGGAAGGACACTGCTCGCCAGCCTTCCTATATAAGCTTGGACCACCTACTTAGGGAAAGGGCTGGTCCCTTCCACATCAATTAACAGTCAAGACAATCCCCCACAGGCATGCCCAGGCACTAGTCTGGCCCCATGCAATGCCTCAGTGGAGACTCTCTTCTCAAGTGAAAATAGGCTGTTATCAAGTTGACAATTGAAAGAAACTTATGAAAAGAACTCGACTGTAAGTTCTGGGTATAATGACTTGTCAAGCAGTTTCTAAGTTTTCTATCTTACCATCCCATTCACATTCAAACAACAAGCCGGTTCTCTAAGTCCTCTGGCTGGCACCCAACAGAAAAGGAAAAGCATTTGTTGCCAGGTATGGGCACATTTTTCTAGTCGTCAATTTCATCTCATTGTTTTTGCCCCTTTTACTTCCTGGATGCGGAAAGCTGTGCCTTGCTGGCAACACCACAGCGACTAGATAATCTGTGGGAGCAGTGTGCCCATTATTAGATTAACTCCACCCAGTAATCAACCTCTCAAAACCTTCCTGAGGGAAGGGATGTTGTTACAGCTAACCCACATCTCACTTTTAAAAAATACAAGTATGAAAGTCAATTTTTAAAAATTACCCCTTTGGCCAGTAGCGATTTAATACACCTGTTGGAGAGGTTCTGCCATGCTGCTGGGTAGTGGATAGACATCAAAAGCATCCTTTCTGAAAGTCTTTTCATCTTCTCTCTGTGCTGACAATTTCAAATAACCATATGGTCCGTTGGCTCATCCTTTAGTTAACCTTTTCCAGCAGGGAAAATGATCTTCAGAAATAATATGAGCGTCACCTCCACGATGGAACGAGGGGCTATACGATCTGCATATTCTACTTTTATTTTTAAAGCTGGAATTTGGAATGGACTCTAATACACACATAGGAGAGGACCTGACATGTTAGCTGAGCAGGACTTATGACCAGGAAGCATAGAGGTTGCTGGTGTCCCATCTATGTGAGCATTATGGGTTGTTATCTTCTTTGAATAAAGAGGGTTGCTCAAATCAACACTTGGCCATGCGGCTGCAAACATACCAATGGGCATTTGGCCCTATTTGGCCCTTTCCTACAGTACTTCTTATGTCTAAGAACAGATGTGTAACACAGAAGTTATGTCCCGGGGGCTGGAGAGATGAATCCCTTATGAGCAGCTGTTTCTCTTCTATGGGATCCGTTGAGATCAGGTGCCAGCAGCACCTCTGTTGTGAGGCTCATAAATCCTCTAAGGCTTCAGGATCCAAAGCCGTCTTCTGGCCTCTGTGGGCACTTATTCACTCACACACACACACACACACACACACACACACACACACACACACATACACACACATACACACACACACATACACCCCATCAAAAATAAAAATAAGTTATATTCTGTCGCTCACTCTGAGAAAATTCCACTGAATGAAACTGTTGTTGAGCTGTGGGTCCTTCATGTTATGGATGAGAACTGTGTGTTTAAATTGAGTCAAATCCCACCCTTGTTACTAGGACCTCAAAGAAGAAGGTTGCCTAGCATGTTTTTGTTTGTTCCTCACATATTTTTTGTTTGTGAATTTGTTTTGTTAGATGCAGTATCCTAGAGCTGAGCCTATCCTTGAATTTGTTATATTGTTGAGAGTTGCCTTGAAATTCTGATCTTCTTCTTTCTACCTCTAACACTCAAAACTGGGTATAACCATCATAAGATGTCAGGAACTCTGCTTCTGTCTCTCAAGTGCTGGAAATGTGAACATGCGTGTGTGCGTGTGTGCGCGCGCGCGTGTGTGTGTGTGTGTGTGTGTGTGTGTGTGTGCGTGCGTGCGTGCGTGCATGTGTGTGTGTGCGCGCGTGTGCATGTGCGTGTGTGCATGTGTGTGTGTGCGTGTGTGCATGCATGTGTGCGTGTGCGTGTGCGTGTGTGTGTGTGTGTGTGTGTGTGTCAGGAACAGAATTGTGTGTGTGTGACAGTGCATGCATGTGCACATGAGTGGGTGCGTGCTGATGGGTATGTGTGAGTGTGAAGGCACGCATGCACGTGCACATGTGTGGCAGAAGACAGGCAGTGTTGTCCACATTTTTCATACATTACTGAAGACTCGGGAAACTCCTAGGAAACTGCAAAATACAATATACATATCCACAAGGCTGATTGGACGTGCAGCTGAGGTTTCAGAACAGAAGAACTAAACATGTCAGGGATTTGCTTTGTATAGAAGTACCGAGCCTGGAAAGCGCAACCTTGAAAAAACACGGGAAAAATGTCCAGGCGACTCAAAGCTGGTCGCCTTTTCACTGAAAATTCAACTCCTATGTTCATTGAGAAGACTCGTGCTCAATGTGAGAGAGAGTTTGGGGTCCGATAGCTGAAGCCAGCTCTCTAGAACAGAGACCTTTTCCTTTCTGCTCAGGATCCTCACTGAAGTTCCTGTTTCCTGAGGAAAGATCAGAAGTTTTATGGACCCTTGCAGTTGACATCGTGTTTGGGGTTGAATTGTTTTCAGAAAAATGACACATAGGGCATTTTTTTGTTCTTCATATAATATTATAAACAAGCTCCAGCCAACTCTGAATATGTCACATGTCACTTAATTTACCAGATATTCCTCCTATTCGGTCAACTAGAAATATGTTTGGTAATTGTTTTTTTCTACTTGCTTTCCTAGGTTTAATAAAACAAGCAAAAAAGCAAAGCAAACCAAAAACTAATCAAACAAACACCAGATAATTTAGGGAAAAGAATCGAAGTACCTAAAAAAACAAACAAACAAACAAAAAACCCTTATATTCAAGTGATGATTTTAATAAAAATTGTTTAGTATATGAGTCAGAGGAAGAACTTGGTTAAACAGAGCTAATGTTTCATAATAAATATTCCCAAACCACTAACAAATTATTCATAAGCCTAAATACAGCGACTCTGGCAGACCTTCAAAGAATGAGACCACGGCATTCCCCTCATGATACACACAAGCCGCTTCCCGGAGCGCCGTGTGCTGGGGTGGAAGGGCACGTGTGAGTGAGCACAGTTCAGCCTCGCCCCTCCAAAGTCAAGATGAGACTAGAGCTCCCTCCCCAGCGGACTCACAGAGCATGCCAAACAAATGACCCTTCTAAGACATTCAGCCCACGGAGCTGAAGAGGTGCTTTCTGTCACTTGGCTCTTAGGAGTCGACCTATGGTCCTGGCTGTTGGCCCACTCCTTCAACAAGAAGACTCTTTTTAGTCTAAGTTTCTCACTCTTTTCGGTCTGTTAAAATAATCTGCTGAGTTGTGCTTTGTGAAGACAGATGCTCTGGCCCCTCTGCAGGGGGATTATAGAACACAGGAAGCCGAGACAGGAATCTTAATGCCCTCTTAGAATTCTAAAATGCTACATCTGCTTTCAAAACCCATCTCTATTGCACACCCATGTTTATGGTTGCTCTCTTCGCAAGAGCCAGGAAATACAATCAACCTAGATGTCCATCAGCAGATAAATGGATAATGAAAATCTGGCACATATACATAAAAGGATAGTATTAAACTGGTAAGGAAAAAATGAAATTTGTAAGAAATTGGATGGACCTAGAAAGTATAATACTAAACAACATGACCCAAACTCAGAAAGAAAAAAGTCACGTGTTCTTTCCTCATATACAGCCGTAGCCCATGTTTATAAGTGTGAACAAAGTCTACAAACTTAGAAGAGAAACCAAGAGATGGTGACTATAAGTGATTAGCACAGACAGAATGCAAACACAAGGACACAGGAGCCATGACGAAGGGTATGAAGCCATTTCCCCCCCTACTTTCAACTCCACCATGTTTTTAAGATAGACCTCCGTGCTGCATATATGATTCAGTGTTCTGTGCATTAAAGTAGCAAGAACCATTTCTGCATCCCAAACAACCCAACATGTGTCATTCCTTTGAGGCCAGGAGACCAAAAGTCAGCTTTCTTTGTAATTCCATTGGCCACTAGTGTAGTGGTGATTAAACACCCAGAATCATTGGATATCTTTGTCATGTAGGCCTACTTTAAAATAAATGTGTACAGCCACTATGAAAATTGGAGTGGGGGTTCCTCAGAAAGACGGGACTTCTGCATCTCCAGCTCCAGTAGACCCACTCCATGGCCTACTGCTTAATAAATTTTCAACATTGGTTAAACGGTATAAATATCTTGTGGTCATTTGTACTGAAAATTGCTCTACAAAAAATTCACTGGTCACTCTAACAGAATTTGTGCATAATTAACAGAACTTATTGAGGCTAGAAAGATGGTTCAACCATTAAGAAAGCTTGTTTGCTCTTCCAGAGAACCCAAGTTTGATTGCCAGAACCCACATCTACTGGTTCACAACTGCCTGTAACTCTAGTTCAGCTCTCTTCTGGACACACACACACACACACACACACACACACACACACACACACACACACACACACACACACCTTAAAAAATACAAAGAACTAATCCTTTTTGTTGCTGTTTAGGTGTAAAAAGAAATGTTATATACTGAAACTCGCTGTCTTAAAAACTACTAGAGGATAATGCACTGCTTTCCAAAAGGACAGAGACATGAAACTCCATCCTTGTTCACTCAGAACCTACGATGGACAAGTCACATGTCTCTCCTCAGAATCAGGAATCTGAGCTCTCAGACACAAGATGAAGACAGAGCTCATGTGCTGGGCTCATTTCTTTTTTCTACAGAGGTGCTTCTCACACCTTGAACGTCCTCATCAGGGGGCAGAACTTGTCAGAGCACTGAAGGAAGAAGCCCGTTCATGTAAGTTAGGAACACTCTTCACTCTGTGAAGGCAACACACTCTGATGCAACCTGTGGAGAACCACTGAATTCTGGGAAATAGAAAATTGAGGTGGAAAGAGAGGAAGAGAAACTGATGGCTGGCTTAGTTACCTGCCTTAGGTTCCTGTCTTCCCTTAGTATCCCAAGACACAATTAATTTCTTAATGTGATGTTCTTGTTTTCAATTTCTAATGTCATTATAAGACATGCTAATCTTATGAATTCTAAAACTTATCAATATGAAGTGAAATTCTGCCCCCCACCTCTTCAGTGACAAGTCACATAAGTTACCTGAATGTTCTGTCCTTTTCTACATATGTCACATCTTCATCAGACACCTATGAACTTTGCACTTAAGTGTCAATATGCTAAATGACCATTTCTGCAACTCTTTCTCCTATATCAAGTATATGTCTTGCTGACGTACACACACAGGGCCCTGCTTACCAACCACAAAGCAAAGTTCTCTGGAGAAATGAAAAGATTTAGTCAGTTCCTACAGGCACATCTACAAAGATTTTCCAGCTTTTATTCTAGCACAAACGAAGGGCTGGTGAACACCCTGGGTGCTTACCAGTCTTCCCACAGATGTCCGTGCCACTTAAACAGAAGCTCCAATTTCCACATGAAAACCCGTGTTCCTTCCCTTTCGGCCAGCACAGAGTAAGCAGGCTCTCCGATAGCTATCGTTACCAGAGATGAAAAAGAATATATCATAGGGCATATGTAATACCTACTGCGTGCTGCACATCTCACAAACCATAACTATTAGCCCCCCCAAAAAACAATAACAATTAAAGCCACAACAAAATAATCAGTATTTACACCATTTTTGCCAGTGGAGAAACTAAGTCATGAACTTACTAAATGATTGGTCTGACGCTGTAGAAAGTTAGATTTTGTATGGAGATTCTTACTAGACAGACTGTGATGTCAAGACTCCCAAGAGTTCATATATTGAAACAGTATTATGAGGGTTCCACAGAGTGCTCAGTGATTAGAGCACTGGCTCCCCTTGCAGAAGACCTGAGTATGGTTTCCACTCCCCATGTGGCAGCACACGGCCATCTGTGACTTTAGTGCCAGAGGGTCTGATTTTTTTGGTCTGGTTTCTGTGGGCTCCTGCATATGCCTAATACACATAAACTCACATACACACACACACACACACACACACACACACACACACACAATCAAGATAAAAATAAAAAAATTAAAATACAATGCTATAATCAATGTAAGCTTCTTAATTTTAAAAATATCAATTAAATATTTTGTGTTTCTAGACATTTAATAAATGTATTTGTCAGGTGTTGAATTTGTGGTTGTCTCTGAAATCTTTGCCTGTGTCCTTGTCCATATTTCCACTGTTATTTTTCAGAGCTGTTTGCTTTCAGAGAAACTAGAAATCATTTTTTTTCTTCCTATAATATCTCTACTTATTTTCTTCAAACTAATTTTTTGTAACTAAGTCATTTTATCTCCATTCATTACTCTTTTTATTACCATTGAGTATCTGGGAATAGTTTCAAGTTATAATAATACTCATTTATATTTCATGACACTATTTTTAAATTAATTTGTACTTTGGTTATTAAGTAGACATTGAAATACTTGGTTTTTCTTAACTCCTATTCAATTCTATGCAAATAATTTCCTTTAAATATATTATAAATATTTTATTAGAGATAAGTATTAGTATCACTATGAACCAATCAAAATAATTTTAAAGGAATATTATTCTAATCATAAATTTAATGTAAATTTCACCTAACTTTGTATAACTATGCAAGGTACATTTTTGAAGGAGAATATTGAAAGAAAATAAACAAAACTTGAGAGTGGTAAAATTAAGCTTTCACTTTATTTCTCTGTAAACTCTCTTCAATATTTTAAATTTCCTTTCATTTTCATCTAATTTTGCACTGTAATGTAGGTATAGGAAAATAATATAAACTATCATAAAATATATAGACTTACTATATAATCTATGAGTCTCAATTAAAATTTAATTTAAAAATATCTTTAAAAAATCAGGAAAATACTGCATCTTGTTTTGCTACATTTCTTTTCTATCTTCTGAAACATAAAGTCTGATTATATAATGGAGACATAATTGTATAAGAAATGGAGAGGTTTTTTTTCTGAGAAGGAAATTGGATTGGCAAATAGTATCAAGATCATGTCCAAAGGGTAGAGTTGGGGTGCTGAAAAAGGAGCTCACACATCGACTGGGGTGGAGCTCAGCCTAGCCGTGCCCTGGGGTGGGGCTCAGCCCAGCCGTGCCCTGGGGTGGGGCTCAGCCCAGCCGTGCCCTGGGGTGGGGCTCAGCCCAGCCGTGCCCTGGGGTGGGGCTCAGCCCAGCCGTGCCCTGGGGTGGGGCTCAGCCCAGCCGTGCCCTGGGGTGGGGCTCAGCCCAGCCGTGCCCTGGGGTGGGGCTCAGCCCAGCCGTGCCCTGGGGTGGGGCTCAGCCCAGCCGTGCCCTGGGGTGGGGCTCAGCCCAGCCGTGCCCTAGAGTGGGGCTCAGCCTAGCCATGCCCTGGGGTGGGGCTCAGCCCAGCTGTGCCCTGGGGTGGGGCTCAGCCTAGCCGTGCCCTGGGGTGGGGCTCAGCCCAGCCATGCCCTGGGGTGGAGCTCAGCCTAGCCGTGCCCTGGGGTGGGGCTCAGCCCAGCCGTGCCCTGGGGTGGGGCTCAGCCCAGCTGTGCCCTGGGGTGGGGCTCAGCCTAGCCGTGCCCTGGGGTGGGGCTCAGCCCAGCCGTGCCCTGGAGTGGGGCTCAGCCCAGCCGTGCCCTGGGGTGGGGCTCAGCCTAGCCGTGCCCTGGGGTGGGGCTCAGCCCAGCCGTGCCCTGGGGTGGGGCTCAGCCCAGCCATGCCCTGGAGTGGGGCTCAGCCTAGCCGTGCCCTGGGGTGGGGCTCAGCCCAGCCGTGCCCTGGGGTGGGGCTCAGCCTAGCCGTGCCCTGGGGTGGGGCTCAGCCTAGCCGTGCCCTGGGGTGGAGCTCAGCCTAGCCGTGCCCTGGGGTGGGGCTCAGCCCAGCCGTGCCCTGGAGTGGGGCTCAGCCCAGCCGTGCCCTGGAGTGGGGCTCAGCCCAGCCGTGCCCTGGGGTGGAGCTCAGCCTAGCCGTGCCCTGGGGTGGGGCTCAGCCCAGCCGTGCCCTGGGGTGGGGCTCAGCCCAGCCGTGCCCTGGGGTGGGGCTCAGCCTAGGCGTGCCCTGGCCTCTATGAGCATCACACTTTGGGAAGTGCTGCATGAAGCAACACGTACCAGGTATCTTCACCCTTCATGGGGGACTGTGGTGTTGTGTGGATTAGGAAGATGCACTTCCATTCCCAGAAACTGTAGGCTTTGACCTTTTACAAGCCTCCTTTATTTGGGGTTCTTTAATGCTTTTACCTCCCTTCCACCCCACCTACCCTAGATAGGAGAGAAAAGAGGTTAACAGGAACAGGAGAAGCAGACAATTTTAGACTCAGTTCCTTAGAGCAATTCCACTCTTCACTGTCAATACTCGAGCAGAACCATTAAATAGCAAACCAGCAATTCAGCAAAGTTGACTGCAACTGCAGCCACCTGAACCTGGAGCAGCAGCGGGAACCTCTAAGCATTCGCTGGACCGATTCTCTCTAGCAGCGCCTCAAAGAGGAGTGAGCTATGAACAGCCAAATCATAGGAAATGATGTCAAGACCAAAAAGCCCCGCCTCTTGTTTTGAGCCCATATATATATATATATATATCCACTAAGAGTCCATACTAGGATGTTTATCAGTTGGCAAAGACCATGCTTCTAGTGGACAAATATCATCTGTTCTCTCACATGTCTGTTTCCAGAGGGGAAAAAACACCGCAAACCCTCACACAAGTCTGTTTCACATCCCTCAGTTACGATTAAAACCAAACCCACATTCATATCCACTACAAAAAACAAAGTGAGGAAGCTGGAGAGATGGCTCATCAGTTAAGAGTTTCCTGCATAAGCCTCTCCCCATTCTCTGCACCCACGCTAGGCAGCTCACAGCCACCTGGAACCTCAGCTCCAGGGTTTCTGACTCCCTCTTCTGGCCACTGAGGGCACTTGCACACTGTGTCATACATTCCCACAAACACATACAATACACATAAATTAAAAAAAAAAAAACCAAAGTGAAAAGACATTATTACTTTTTAAAAATCCAAACGGTATGAGAAGATCTCCTGATGTTAGGAAGGAACAGCCCAGTTCAAAATACTTTAAGTACACACTGGGTACATGGATACAATTTTTCCAGGTGATCTGGATCATGCAGCCTAGAACTTTTTTATTTTCCTTAGCTGTTCATTTTTATAAATCTTCTTTTTTATGTTCAAATACCTTTCTATCTCATTCATGGAATTCACCCTCCTTCAGAAGGAGAGAGAGAGAGGCCTATATATGTATGATGAGTATGTATGTCTTTTCTGGATTTTTGAGTATTTAAAAATATGTGTGCATATATGTGGCTCTGTGTGTGCATGTGTGCATTTGTGTGTGCACATGGCTACTATACAAGTGTATAGACATCTTTAAAGACTAGAAAAGGGCTCAGATCCCCTGGAGCTAGAGTTAGAGGTGATTGTGAGCCACCCCACATGGGTACTAGGCAGCAAACGGGGGTTCTCTCCAAGGCTACCACATGCCCTGAACTGCTGAGCATGTCTTCTGTCCTAAAGATGTTGTTGTTTGCTCATGTGTTTATTTTTTAAGATTTCTTCATGTTATTATATGCCTATGAGTACTTCTGCCTGTATGTACAGATGTGCACCATGTGCGTGCAGTGCCTGCAGAGGTCAGACGGGGGCACTGGGTCCCCTGGAACTGGAGTTAGAGATGACCGTGAGCTTCCATGTGGGTGCTGGAAATCAAACCCGAGGCCTCTGTGAGTGCTCTGAACCACCGAACAATCTCTCCAGCCTCAAGGGTCTAGTATTTTGTTTGCCTTTTGCTCTGTTATGTTTTGTTTCTTAATGTCAACTTACTTGATATATCTTTCCTATAGGTTGCTGAGTCTCTGTATTTTACAGCTACCTCTGTGTAAGCGAACTGACCAGCCTAGGTCAGACCATGCTTTGAAATAGGTAATGTGGATGCCAGTCAAATTACCTTTACGTAGCATTTGTTTATCTTCAGCTTCTCACATTTGACATTAGATGTTCTTTTGTTATCAGTATACAATTCCTCCGCCAGAAGAAAAGGCAATGAGATTTTATACTTACCTGTTGTATTAGAAGAGCACAGGGGATTTGGAAACAAATCCCCAAGATTTAGCCTAATGTGTGTCAACATGGTAACAAATTTGCCAGAGGTTTAAAGCAGCAACAGTTTATTTGGCCACAGTAGTGAAAAAATGTTGCAGGCTGCAAATCCTGGGGGGAGCTCTTCCTTCATTAAAATTTAGCTATTTTGTGTCTTAAGTCCTTCTGGTCCTCTCTGCCTGAGTCACTTAAGTCAGCTTGACATTTGTGCAGAATTAGTCACCAGGCCCCCAAACTTGAACTGCATTCAGCCAAGCAGAAAGCAAGGCACCCTCAGAGGCAGGAAGATTCTACAGTCTTCCTGCCCAACCTTCAGGGCAGAATAGCATCCAACAAGAGACTATACTATGACCAGAGGCTTTTAAAAATTGTATATATGCATATGCATATATACACATACATACATATATATACATATATGTATGTATGTATTGCTTGTTTGCTTAGTGTGCTCATGTGTGGAAGTCAAGGGACAGGTCACAGGAGTTAGTTTCCTCTATACACCATGTGGGTTCACTGGGGAGCTAACCCAGATTGTCAGGCTTAGAGGAAAGCTCATTCACCCCTTCACCCTCTCACTGGAATGCCAAACACTTTTTGGATTGGGGCATATCCTCAGGCTAACTGAATATAATCACATGGGTCCTGTAAGTAAAATCCTGAAACTGCACCACATTTTTAGATACTTTTCTCCAATATAAATTCACTGACTATCATGAGCTATAAGAGAAGGAGTTGGGGAAGAGGAGGAGAGAGGGAGGAAGGAAGGGAGGGAGGAAGGGAAGGGTAAAGAAAAGTCTCAAAAATGGAACGTAAAATAGGCAGCTTCTGCTGGATCTAGACTGGAACACATAAAAGAATTTTTTTTCAGATTGACTAATAGATAAAGGTGCCTGCAGATGACACACAGGACTGAAATCTACCTCAATGATCCTGGCTAGGCCAACAGACTTCGTCTTCATTGTGCCCCTGCTCACAACCATTCTCTGTATTGTCTGTTAGTGTCCCTGCCTGGGGTAACACTGGATTTCCTTGGAATCTGAACATCTCACCTTCCTAGGGATTCCTTATGGAAGAGATGTGGCAGTAACATGCCTGCCTGGGGCTGCAAATTTGGATGGAAGTGAAAGTCTCAAAGATGGAATAAAAGTTTTGGTAAATGGCAGGGCTCAGAGGAAAATGGGATTTACTGCTCATGTTGCCTAGCTATGTACCTGTTATGAATGGAATTGAAATGTTGCCTACAAAGGCATGTTTTTTAGTATTTGCTCTTGGAGGGTGCTGCTGTTTGGGGAGCATGTGAGTGCTTTAGAACATGGGTTCTAGATGGAGAGAGAGAGGTCCTCTGCTTATTGACTCACTGTGAAGTGATTACTTCTGCCACACTCCTGCAGCCATGACCTGGCCTCTTCCAAGATCCCTTCCCGGCCACGATGGGCCCCTCCAAAGCTATGGGCCAATATAAATTCCCCCTTTATGCTATTTCAGCCCAGTTATTGTGTTTACAGTCAGAAACACGACGATCTCTTCCTCCTATCATTAAAATAGATAAGCAGCACGTGAACTGCCAACGAGCTGGCCACTTTACACTATTGTTTATGTGCTATTCCAGAAAATTGACATATTGACAAATGTTCTGTTCCTGCTGTGAAAACTGGTTCCATAATCTTGACATTCTCGGAGAATTATGCATCAGTGTAAAAACTCAGGGCAATCATGAATTTGCAATGTGACCCAGATTCCCTCTGGATCCAAGGAAGTCCTTAAGACAGGCAAGGCACTAAGCGTGTGGATAGATTATATGTCCCTGACGTATCGTCACAGGTCACTGGCCTGCTGCCATGTAGACCGGAACCTTCTCGGTGCATCTCATACTCCAAGCATTCAGATAGGTGATGTTTTCACTTCTGTTTGCTCTCCAACTTTTTTGGGGTGGTACAGTGTACCAAATCCAAATCTGCATTCACCCTAGTCAAGCCTTCTACCACTCATGTCATGGTCTTATAATCAGGCCATGTTTTAGTCATGCAGGAGACTATGGAAATATTCAATAGTGGAGAGATGAAGAACTAGTCGAAGGAAACAGAAACATAAGCGGTGTCCCCACAAGATACCCAATGACGGGAAAGACAAGAGTGTGACGGCATCCTGAGTCTGTCAGGAAGAATCTTGCTTGTGATGAGGCCATGAAGGTGCATAAACTCAATTTGTGAAAAATGTAAAGGATATTAATCCTTGTAAAATTGAAACTTTATGTATGTTCTGCTGTTCTCCTTTAATAAACATTTTAACATTTTAATTTACCTTTACCTGTAAGGATTCCCTTTCACTCCTCCTAAAACCTTCATGTGAGCTGAGAAAACTGGCATTAGGCTTAAGCAGCCTAACCCTTAGGTTCTGGATGAATTTTAAAACCAAAAAAACAGACCTAAAACATTGCCACATACGCTCATCTTAATATGCCATTATGTTGCTAACCGGACACACATGCGTATACACATATCTACAAGCATTCTGGTTGTAATATTCCAGGAGCATGGGTAAACACCAAAGCAATTCTAATATGCCAGGTTAATCTGAGTCTGTTGAAAAGCTCTTTCCAGAGCAGAACTGCACACATGAGGGTTTTATTAGAGAATATGCCAGCAGGGCTAAAGGACGTCAACAGGAAACGTAAGCCTGATACTATAGAAAGGGGCAGAGGGCGGAGAGGAAACCTCTTAAGTGGTATTACAGGCTCAGAAATTTCAGCCTGAACTTCAGGAAGTTTGCGTACTAGACCAGCATTTGAGGCTCTGAGGCCCTTCTGTATTTAGAGGTCCATGAGACACCTCACTACCTGTACAGCCATCCATCTTCATGCTGCAGAGACCTCCTTCACACAGCTTGTGAAGCAATACGCATATGGGCCTCTTGGGCCTTCCCTCTGAGGGGATGAGCGGGGGCTCGTGCAATGAATGCTGATGCAGCATTTCCCACTCCATCAGCCACACCATTTCCCCTTCACCCTCAGACTCTAACCTTGGCAGGACCAGGTGAGTGGGGGACTAGAAAACTTGCTACTCCAACTGCCCTAGTCCAGGGTGCTACAGGTTCCTGGCTATTGCCGTAGTGTGGGATTAAATACTAGGCGAGTCTCAATGCTTGGCTTAGACTTTGTTGCTATTCTATAGAAGCAGTCTGTCTTCCTTTTCCCCCTTCCTTCCTTTCTCTTCCCTCTCTCCATTCCTTCTCCTTTTCCCCCATCTGTACTTTCTCTCAGGGCCAATGCCCTCTAATAATATTGAGTTTGTTTCTTCACCCAGCGCTTTCCGAGTGTGACAGCCAGACTTCACTGTCATATGACTGCCGGGATCAACTGTGGCTGAGGCTACAAGGGTATTTACAGAGAGAACTATCAGAAAACTCGTAGGAAAGATGAGCAGCACTGTCCTACAGCCTGGGACCTGCACTAAAAGAGGAGAAGAAGTGAAACCCAAGCGAGTTCAGTCATTTCTGACTCTGCTTGTCAGAGACCCTGACATGAGCTTCGCTGCTCATCAAGTCCTCCTCAGTCGGATGGATCAATGCCTCTGAGAACAGGAGACAAAATAAACAACCTCTCTCACTTTAATAACCCTCTGTTTTTCTTGGGTATCTTATCATAGCAACCATAAAGTAGCCAATACAATAAATATGAATTTTAACAAATAAAGACTTGGTTGGTCCCAAGGGCTGCATTTTCTCCACCAGTAGATGCTGTCCTTTTCGCTTACTGAACTTTGGTCCAGCCAATCCTCAGCATCATCCTGCAGATTGTTTCCTGCACCTGCTCCTAGACCCAGCACAACTATCACTTCTGTTAGTCCGGGTACAGCCTGCAGTCCCAGTCCCAGTATCAGAATTAAGTATGTAAGGACATTATTTGGAGGAATACAATGTAGTAGAAAATGAGGGCTGGGCTGCACCTAAGTGAAGTATCATAGAACATGGCCTCTGAGCTCCTTGGGTCAATGGTTCTGCAAGTGTTCGGGAGACACGACCTCATAGCTATTAACCTCATAGTTATTAACTCCCTCTCTCCCTCCCTCCCTCCCCCTCTCCCTCTCCCTCTCTCTCTCTCTCTCTCTCTCTCTCTCTCTCTCTCTCTCTCTCTCTCACACACACACACACACACACACACACATATGTACTCCCTGGCATGCGCGTTCACAGAGCTATTTTTCTATTGCTGTGATAAAATACCATGACCAGAATCATGTCTCAAGGAAGCCTTACAAGCTGACTAAACGTGAGACAGATGAGACTGTAAGCCCTCAAAGCCCACCCCCAGTGAGGTGACATACTTCCATGAGCAAGACCGCACCTCCTAAAGGTTCCATAACCTCCCCAAATAGCACCAGCAACAGAAGACCAAGGGCTCAAGTACCTGAGCCTTTGTGAGACACTTCTCATTCAAACCATGTGTGCATAATACTATTTAAAGAATTTACTTTATTACAGCAACTTTACATATTAAAAAACTACACATAACATGCTTTAGGCATGTGTTGTAAGGGATGGGGAGCTATTCTGGCTGTTTTTACTTTATGACATCTGATACCCGAATCACTTTTCTCTTCTTAAACCGTGAAGTACAACTAGTGCCCAAGATGCCTTACTAGTGAGCTAGACTGTGTTCCTCTGTGCACCTGGTATGCTGAACTCTTAGCTTTAGTGTATTTGAAGACATGTTCTTAGGAAATAACTCAGATTAAGTCAAAGTTACCATGGTGAGTGCTAATCTTGTAGGGATGGTGTTCCTAGAGAAAGACAATCACACTGGAGCTCTTCCCATGGACAACTGAAGTAGAGACTACGAGAAAACATCGCAAGAAAGCAACTCCACAAGCCAAAAAACAAAAGCAAAAACAAATCCAAAAACCAAGGTCTCCTCAGCAGCCGTCCTTGTTACCTCTTTTATATTGCACCTGTAGCTTCAAGATTTATGGGCAGATAAATGCCCATTGTTTGAGCACCCAGTCTGTGCAACTTTGCCATGCCAGCCACAGGCAGAGTAAGCCAAGCCAACCACAATCAACAAAACCAATAAACTGAAGAGCCACTCAAGAAAAGGCTCAGATTAGCAGTAACTGGCTTAAAGTGGCTTGTTTTCAGGGCAGGAACAGCTCACTTTTGAGTGCTCAAGGACACTCTGCTCCTGCCCTTTGATGCTTCTATTTTTTCAACTGGGATGACACAAAAGGACAGATCACCATGTGCTACAGGCTCACACTGGGCCCAACCTTGAGACAGGGCTTCAGTTTCAGAAGTGTTCCTAGTTATTTAGTGATGAGCTGTCAAGTCTCTGTGACAAGGAGATGACAGCCTCTGTAGTGTGCCCTCTCCATAGATAGTTGCCAAACACACAGTGTTGCTGGACAGCATTTGCCATCATCTTAGAAAAAGCTTTGCCCTTCCTTTGGCATCTCTGATAGCAAATCTTGGTTTGGCAATTTGACTATATCTGGAACCAACTAAAAGCCAAGCAGCTGGGCATGCCTGCAAGGGATTTTCTTAATTAGATCATTTAAGGTGGGAATACCCACGCTAAATCTGGACCACACCTTCTAGCAGCAGCCAAGATGAAAGGACATGAAAGAAGGAAGCTTTTGAATTTTGCCTGTTTGCTCTCACTCTTGCTAGCAATCTCATCTATCCCATTGCTGAGGCATTTCATTCCTGATATTAAACCCACTTCTTCAGGACTCTAGCCATGACTAAAGACCAGCAGCTCTCCAGGAATCCTGCAGCATGCCCAGCCCAGTTTATGACTGCTGAGACATACAGTCTTATGCACTAAGTAACCATCAGATTTGGCCTTTCCATCAAAGAGGCAACCATTGTTGGACTACCCAGATGACACCCTGTAAGCCACTCTAATAAGTTCAATCACACACACACATACACACACACACACACACACACACACACACACACACAGAGAGAGAGAGACAGACAGACAGACAGACAGACAGACAGACAGACAGACAGAGACAGACAGAGAGAGAGAGGGAGAGAGAGAGAGACAGAGGGGGGGGAGAGAGAGAGAAAGAGAAACTGTCATTCTTTCCCATTTGAGGATCCCAACAACATCCTAGCTGAGCTTTCTGCAAGGGAAGAACTCATCATCTTCCATGTTTTAGAACAAATACTTAAAATAATGAGCTTCCAAAAAACCAAAGGTTCATTTGGGATCTTGGTTTTTTGGATTTGGGGTAGCATAAGAATCGGTTGGGCCTTCTGTCTACCAAGGAAAGCACACATCATTGTGAGAACACACCAGGAAGCTTACACTATACAACCAGATTTCACAACTGCACAACCAGTATTTTCAAATAAACCTCCATCTCTGTGTGTGTTTGTGTGTATTTATGTGTGTGTTTACATCTCTGTGTGTGTGTGTGTGTGTGTGTGTGTATGCTTATGTCTGTTTCTATACTTGTGCTTCTTTGTTTATTTGTATGTGTGACTATATTATGGGCTTGTTTGTTTGTTTGTTTGGTTGGTTGGTTAGTTGATTTCAGTTTTTTAACACAGGGTTTCTTTGTGTAGCTCTGCCTGTCCTGGACTCATTTTGTAGACCAGGCTGGTCTCAAATTCACAGAGATCTACCTGTCTCTGCCTCTCTGAGTGCTGGAATTACAGGTGTGTGCCATCGTACCTGACTGTGGATATATTTGTATTTGTCCATGTTTGTATGTGAATATATTAGTGTGAAATTGTGTACATTTTGTGTGTAGTATTTGTGTTTGTGCATTTTGTGTGTGTTTATTATATGTGTTTATTTGTACATGTGCTTGTATTTGTGTACGTGTGTTTGTGTATTTGTGGGTATGTGTATTTGTGTGTGCATACATGTCTTTCATTGCTTCTCATTCTCTGGTGTAACTCTGATTCACAAAAACTCCAAATTTTAATGTTCAAGAGAATACCATGCAAAGTATGAACAAAGCTATCGGATGGTCAGCATTGATGCTGGATCTCACTTAAAGGGCCAAAAAACGGTTTTCTCGCTATTTGTTATGAGTGGACTATGGTTTTAAGGTTTTGACATGAATGTATGAGGATGGTTTTGTATAACCATGAGCTTTATATTTCTCAGGATTCATCTTCTTGAGAATTAGTTACTAGAACCTAACTTTACAGAAGAGATGGAAACTGCACCTGTGGGAGATGGATCAGTTGGTGAAATGCATGCCTTTGCAAGCATGAGGAACCGAGTTCAGATTTCAGATTTGCTAGCCAGCCAATCTATCCTAATCAGCAAGCTCCAGGCCAATGAAGAAATAGTGCATCAAAAATCAAGGTGCATGGCACTTGAGAAATGACATTTGAAATTGACTTGTGGCTTCCATATGTATATGCACATATACCACATATACCTGTATATACACATGTACTTGTATACTGTCAGGGGCATGCACACACACACACACACACTAAAGATTTATGTTTATATCCCACAAAGCAATCTAGACGCTACCATGCCCTTTGGGTAAGCAATCAGTAATCTAATAAATTCTGTGTGGTGATGTGATGTGGACAATGGTCACAGGGACATCCAGCAATGTTCGCAAAAGCAATTACAGTCACAAGATAGAAATTGATTTACACCTAAATCTATAAATATTGTTCGTTACATTCGAAGGCTGAAGTTCTTAGTTTATATCATACAATCTTTTTCTGTGTATCTCATTTCCCAAATGAGTATGTTGATCATAAATTAAAGTATATGTTTATGAGCTGTAGGGACAGTGTTACCTTCCATCTGTGCCCTGGCTTTTCCGTATGATTCTCACTGCATCTGTCTTCCACACTACCATTCTGTATCCGAACCCTGTGTGCGTCTCCCTTCCTTTTTCCATCCAAACCTTTTACCCCCTTTCCCTCTGAAAATGGAGGGAAGCCATTTGGACACAGGTAAAGTCACCACCCTCCCAGCTTAATCCCCTGAACAGCCACAGGAGAGGTGATCTTAACACTGAGATGGAAGGGCTTAGGTTTTCAAGTTGGAGAGAGAGAGAGAGAGAGAGAGAGAGAGAGAGAGAGAGAGAGAGAGAGAGAGAGAATGTGTGTGTGTAGTTGTGTGGACATGCACACTGCAACATGTATGTGGATGTCCAAGGACAACTTTCTGGAGTCAGTTAGCTTTCTCCTTCTATCACGTGGGTCCTAGGAATCGAGCTCGGGTCTTCAAGTGATAAACCTCTTTACCCACTGAGTCATCTCCTCAGCTCCTGAAATGTGAATTTTTATCAAAATCACATCCCCTTTAAAAAATCCATGCATTAGTTTCCATTTCCCACTATATGTGTTATCAAGAACTTATTTTTTGATTTGGAGTATGATTTATATATTTTTTATTTTTTCTTTACCTTGCTATCTGACTTGCTATTACACCTTTTATTTTGTCTTGTCCCTGCTCATCTCTCTAACCTTACATTTTACCTTTCTTCAAAGCTGAATCTCAGGTCGTATTAGCTCTCTCAAATATCATTAGACGCATTTATATTTCTCTCATTCCCATGAAGTGCGCTCTCTCTCTCTCTCTCTCTCTCTCTCTCTCTCTCAGAGAACTCCTTCAGTCATCTCGTCTTCCAACAATATTTCAGCATTTGAAAATACATTTTGTCTTTAGTTAATGAATAATTCTTTGTTTATAAGGTATGCAGTGTGATGCTTTGCTCTATATTTAAATGCAAATGACTAAATAAGGCTAGTTAATAAATCCTCCAGCACACAGAGCTGTCATTTCTTTCATCAATAACACTTAAAAGCTACTCTTTCAGCAGTTTTGAAATATCTAACACGTTATATTATTACTTATAGATGTCATTCCATGCAGAATTTGCTAAAGTTTTCCCTCTAGTCTATTTGAAACCTTGCTACCTTCAATTAAGGATTTTCCCTCCAAGGTTCAAATTTTCTTTCTCAGGGCTCCTATTTCCTCATAATGATTTAATACAATCATAAAATTTTGTTTGCTAGTCTCTTTCTTCCACACCTTGGTTGTTAGTTGAAATTCATCTTTCTATCTCCAGTGTTTAGGATATTAAATTATACACAGCATGACTTTAGTTTTTAAAATGAGAGAACTTAATCATTGGCTAAAACCTGTAAGCCACACTTAAGTGATCATATATTTAATTAAGCACTACCATATAGCCTGTGTATTGGTTTATTGTCCACCAAAGAAATCATAACAGATTTGATTAGGCATCTGTTAAGTAATAAGGCAAACACGTGATTATTATACTCAGCTCATGCCTCATTCAAAACATCACCCTTAGAAGAGACATTGTTGTGTCGGTCCCTCCTGTGTCTAATGTAGAAGCAAAGAGCTGCTTCTCTCTCCTGATCCATGATGTATTCATAGGTGCCCAGTGAAGGTGATGGCTGACCTTTGCCCATCCGCTCAGTCCACTCCTGAGATTACTTCTACTTTGAGTTGGAAGGCCATGATTCACCTCTAAGCAACAGGCTCCCATCAGAAAAGACACTTGCCCAGCCCAGCACTCAAGATGCAGGGACAGGTGGATTGCTGTGAGTTTGAGGCCAGCCTAGTCTCCAAAGCGAGACCAGGACAGCAAAGGCTATGCAGAGAAACCCTGTCTCAAAAAACAAAAAACAAAAACAAAAAAAACAAAAAAAAAACAAAAAAAAAAAAACAAAAAAAAAGGAAAAGACACTTAATGGCAAATGCTTTTCCTTTTACAAATGAAGAATTCCAGCCTGGATGCTGGCTTCTGTGTATGCCGTCTTTCTTCCTTAAACAAAACACACATAAGCTCTTACGAGACATTGTGAATCTGCAAATCCCTCTCCTGCTTTCTAAGCTGCTCATTTTCCAGTTTAATAATATCGAATATTTCTACCATTGTAATCTTTCTGTGCCTTTTGACTCATGTTATGGATCAAATATTACTAAATGCAATTTAAGTTAAACGAAGGCAGAGACTGCAGTTCATCACGGTCACCCCGATTGTACTCACTCAGCAAATATCTCAGTCAGTGACATGCCTGGCAGGCAAGGATGAGGAACTCAGCTTGGCTCCCTAATGACAAGGGATGAGCTAGATGCTGCAGCATCTACCTGTGACCCTTGGCTGAGAGAGCAGAGACAGGTGGCTCCATGAAGCTCATTGGCCAGATATCCCAGTTAAGCCAGGAATCCCCAGGGTTAGTGGGAGACCCTCCCTCAAAAGACACAGAAGAAGACACACAGCTCCCACCCCTTCCTCCATACACACACACACAATTGCACACAACCCCACCACATATATATAGGAAAGCAGGGGGGAGGAGGTGACCCAGAACACAGAAATCCGTCTAATTCAGCCTGTGCTAACGGTGGGTAGAGGGAGCAGAAGTGTATCACAGGGGGATGCTCATCGGATACACACAATGCCAAGTTCAACCTCAATGAATTACCCAAGCATAGAGGGGGAAAATATGCTTTGGCAATGTCAATAAATCAAGAAGAGAGATTATTTCATTTTCCATCCTCAGCATCTCACTTACAGGAATAATTTCATTCTGACTCTGTGTAATGAGTTTTATGACCCTGAACAAGTGAGTAACTTGGCAGGGCTCCAACCCCTTCATTTATAAAATGAGAGGGCCATGAAGGTTCACTGTAGCTCCTGTGGTCTGCGGCCATGAATCTAGGCTCAGGCAATATGTCCGGTGCCCGCTCTAGCTCCAGAAGTGAGCTGTTCTTCATCACACAAACATGCTAGGCTAGAGGATCTAGCCGTTTACTTTTCCCAGTATTCAAAGAACTCTAATTCGGCTGCCTGAGCTTTTGACTTCTCTGGACCACACTGCCATCTACAAATTTCACACCCTAAAACCTCACTATTCCATTACAAAAACTAGCAAAAAGTAACTCACAATGTTTCAGATAAGCTTATGATTTGCTGGGGCCCATATCTACAGCTATCTCGGGCATAGCGTGGACCATAGACCATGAGCTGAACAGGCCTGCAACCTTTACTTTTTGTTATATGTGCTAATTATCATGGCATAAATTGCTTTTAACTTTCTACATATGTATTTTTAAAATTCACACACACACACACACACACAGAAACCCAGCCAAGTGGAGATTCGAAAAAGGCTCCTTGGGGTAAGAGAGCCTGGTCCACAAGGCTAAGGATCCGAGTTCAGAGCCCCATCATGTACATGGCCTGAGTGCCTGTAAGCCCATCTCTGTGGTGCCTGTAAGCCCATCTCCGTGGTGCCTGTAAGCCCATCTCCGTGGTGCCTGTAAGCCCATCTCCGTGGTGCCTGTAAGCCCATCTCTGTGGTGCCTATAAGCCCATCTCCATGGTTCCTGTAAGCCCATCTCCGTGGTGCCTGTAAGCCCATCTCCGTGGTGCCTGTAAGCCCATCTCCGTGGTGCCTGTAAGCCCATCTCCGTGGTGCCTGTAAGCCCATCTCCGTGGTGCCTGTAAGCCCATCTCCGTGGTGCCTGTAAGCCCATCTCCGTGGTGCCTGTAAGCCCATCTCCGTGGTGCCTGTAAGCCCATCTCTGTGTTGCCTGTAAGCCCATCTCTGTGGTGCCAGTAAGCCCATCTCTGTGGTGCCTGTAAGCCCATCTCTGTGGTTGGAGTCCGTTGGAAGCAGGAGGATCACTTCACTGTGGCTTGATGGTAGCTAGCCTTGCCCCAAACCAGAGAACTCCAGGCTCGAGGAGAGACTTTGTCTCAAGAAAATGAACGGAAGAACACAGAGAACCATAGCATCTTCCTCTGGCCTCCGCATACACAAATGTAAACACATGGTTATACTTCCTCAATCACAAATAATTAATTAAAATTTAAAATTCAGCCAAAGAAAGTAGTTTACATTTTTAAAAAACCTTAGCATGAGGAGCCCGTGAGAGAGGGCTTAGTGGGCATCAGTGGGCAAGTGCTCTTTCTACTGAGCCTAAAGGCCTGAGTTCAATGCTCAGAACTTACATGATAGTAGGAGAAAACCAATTCCCCCATGTTGTCTGCCAACTTCCACATATGCATGCATGGGTGCATGCGTGCGCACGCGCACACACACACACACACACACACACACACACACACACAGAGAGAGAGAGAGAGAGAGAGAGAGAGAGAGAGAGAGAGAGAGAGAGAGAGAAGTATGTAGATGTTTCAAACATTTTCAAGTCTTAGCATGGAATTATAAATCTATAACCAGCTATTATATAGTAAATTCCTAGAACTTTCCAACCTGAACTAAGAAACAGATTTCCACAGGCTCCAGCTTACATAACCTGAAAGGTGACTCGCCTCCTCCTTCCTCGTCTGACCCTGGCCCTCCCTTTCCAGGTCTGGGACGGTGGCTTGCTTCCTGCCCTCTGCTGTGCTTGTCTAATGTTGCCCCTGCTGCTCGGGCTCACAGTCATGTTCTTCAGCTTCAGCCGTGGTTTCTTGGTTTGTAGCTTTTCTCCTTCATGGTCAACACATCCTCCAAAGACCTGCACTACACACCAACTTCTACCACTCTCTATCGTTTTCACATCATAGAGGTCACAATGATCACTGCTTAGTTCACATGGTATATATAATATATCAATCACACACACACACACACACACACACACACACACACACACACACACACACACTCCCTACTGCTCCTCACATAGAATGTCAAGCATCTATATACTTCAGTGTTCTACATGCTCCATGTCAAAACCACATGTAATGTATGACATCACACACTCCAGTTGCCTACCAACTTTATATTGATACTCACATGCAATATAAACTGTCTACACACTCCTTATCAATACCCACATAGAATGCAAATAGTCTGAACTTTAACTAAAATGAGTGTTTTTTGTTTTAGTATAAGAAAAGAGCAAGATTCATCTCTGCTACCTAGATGAAGTCCATTATAAATATAATGGGTTCCATAAGGGTTTTTTTTTTAAAGGACAGAAAAATAGATAACATGTAAACCTAAATCCAAAGTAAAACTAGAATGTCTAAAGGAATATCAGGTAAAACATATTTCTGAGAAAAAGAGTATGATGAGTCAATGCATTGAAAAAAAACATAAAATAGTAAATGTCCATATAGCAATATAATTTCAAAATTCATAAAGCAAAAAAATTTGATGGATCTGAAGGAGAAATATTAGCCAGCATAGTCAACTCACCTGAGCAGAATATACACTTTTTCAAATAAATATACTTACAGCATGTAAGAAAATGTATCATAAAACATGTGTCTAAAGGGAATCTCTCAGAAGAAATTTCACTAAGAAACCCTCGTCAACTGAGAAAAAGCCATTTACTCCCGGTCACTTGTTATACAATGTGCTCAAACCTTTGCCTCAGCAGCTTTTCCTATCAACACTTCCATGCTTGTGTCACATTTTCTCCACTGTCTTTTCGCTGCCCTCAGATGCACCACCTGCCCCTTCTGAGCTTCCCTTGTGCTTTTCCAGGCAGAGCTACAGTTTTCCCTGTTGGGGTCTGCTGGAATACCACTGCCTGGGAATAGCTCTGCCTCTCGCTTCCCATAGGCAAAGCAACATTGGTTGGTCAGTGTTGTTGGAACTCTCAGGGGTGCTTGGCTGACCCT
Source organism: Acomys minous (assembly GCF_964271855.1). Taxonomy (NCBI): domain Eukaryota; kingdom Metazoa; phylum Chordata; class Mammalia; order Rodentia; family Muridae; genus Acomys; species Acomys minous. Next base: position 1,747,996 of record NC_140494.1, read on the forward strand.
GTGGCTCTCCTGCCTTAAGGCAGTTGTTGCTTAGCTGGCTGATGAGCTTTGCCATTACTCTTGCCTCCAGTTCTTAGGTGACAACAAAAAGCCCCTATGGAATCACACTTCTGAGAATGACAATATCTTCCCTAAACTGTAACTGGCTGGAAGAAATGATATTTTAAAGGAGCACTGCGTCTTTCCGTCTGCCTATCTGACTACGGACACCACAGACATCCAGGAAATGGAAACTTCCCCAGGAATCTCATGCTCAGAGAAGGAAAAAAGAGACTTCACACACTTTGGACAACTTTTCAGACCACCTTATAGGATGAGACTGAAGCCCGGATAATGATGGGCAAGTGGTGGCGAGGACCACACCTTGATGGGACTGCAGCGATGTGAATCCCTCCATATGAACTTCAGGACACTGGGAGAGGGCTTGTGTGTGTAGCTGGGGTACTTACTGAGTCTCTCTGTCCCTCTTCCCAGTGTGGCCACATTGACTAAATCCTAAATCATAAGGATTTAGTCAATGTGGCCTCCTCTCTCTCTCTCTCTCTCTCTCTCTCTCTCTCTCTCTCTCTCTCTCTCTCTCTCTCCCTCCCTCCCTCCCTCCCTCCCTCCCTCCGTCCCCTCCTCTCTCTGCCTCCCACTATTAATTTGGCTCCTCCAGTTGGCCTTTTTGAGGATGGGTTACTGAACATGGCTTGGGGCACACACTGTAACCCCATCTAGTGCTCAGTTCATCTAGTGCTCAATTCTTTGAGTATTTTTAATTATTTCCATTTTCAGCTTTTTGCTCTCTCTTCCGGTTTCGCAGCTCTGCAAAAATCATCTATGTGTTTCCAAATCCCACATTTACATCTTCGGCAGTTTTCCTCCTGAGCCGTAGCCTCGTGGGTCTGTCTGCCCCCTCAGGATCTCAAATTGCATTTTAATAAGCATTCCAGCCCTTGCCTGTCCCGATATGAACTCCGAGTCTTCTGTGCTCCCACTTCTTCCTCTGACAGCCTTTCACAGCTCAGTTGGGTAATTCCAGACCTCCAGGCTGTTCAAACAGGATGCCCTGGAGTCACGTCTGTCTAATGCATCTAGTCCATTAGCTGACCCTCTGACTCCCTCAGACTCTATCCCAAACCCACACATTCCCCACTTCCACATTTCTTCCGCCTTTGCACTCCCCTTCACCTCTTCCCTGGATGCTTGAAGCTTCTCAGCTCTATTGACCCAGTTTTCTTCAGCCTGCTCTCACATAAGCACTAAATGCTTCGTTCTTCAGGCCTTTCCCTTTCAAAGCAAAGGCAGATGTTCTACGGGCTTATGGGGCTCTCAGGATGCTCTACTGCACTGCAATCCCCACTTCTCCCTTCCGTGCACTCAGATCTACTATCCACTCCTCGCTATTGTTCAAACATGATGAACAAAAGCCTTGCCTCTTGCTCTTCCTCCTGACAGGAACACTATTGTCCATTCAGCTGTAGCAGGTCTTGAATCAAATGTCATGATGCCTCTTTTTTGCCCAACATGATGATATTCTTATTGACTATTTGTGAGTTTCATATTATGTATGCTGATTACACTTATATCCCAGTCCTCCCAGGGCTGCCACCCGACCCATGCCACCCTCTGCACCAGAAGGAGGAGGAGGAGGAGGAGAAGGAGGAAGAGAAGGAGGAAGGAAAAAGTGTAATTTGTGTTACCTATATACTCACTGGAGCATGGTCAAACTCCCAATACTGCCGCCATGTTGATGGCCAAGGTCCGTGCTGCCACGGAAGACCATGTTGGAGTCTGTGGTCCTGCCTCAGAAGCAACGCCTGTTAGCATTCTAAAAGAAGGTGGGATTTATCTGGATGCTACACCTCCCTGTGACCTTGTTTGTTTCTATATAACTTTTCACTTTACAGAGTCTAATACCTTGGACTCATTTTACTAATTTATGTTTCTCCTCCTCATGAAAGCCTAAGCTTTACAGGTTAGATGTGAGGCTGTTTTCATTGCTTTCCGTCATATTCTGGGCGTCCAAAACAGTGCCAGAGCACACAAGGAAGACGTCCATAGCAGTCACAACACCATGAGCCATGGGAAGGAGTAAGTGTGCCCACACCGTGCTGCCTTCTGAAGTAGATAACCAGCATGGGAAACATTTACTGACATGAAAAGCAATGTTCAGAGAACAAGGACAAAGCTCAACCGAGGAAAGGGACACTGAAGATGAATGGGAAGGAGAAAAGCAATCTACGGTAATTCTCTGGTCTCTCCAACTGATTTAGAAAAAAGGGAATTGGTTTGGACAGCTTATGCTGTACTACCTTTTTTTTTTTTTTCAGCACAAATCATTTTATTTTCACATTCATTTCCAAGCTCCCGGCTGTCTGCTTTCTTTACATTGGGCAATGGCCCAGGCCTTAGTTGGCGGCTGTCAGATACGTTGACCTCCGTCCCACTCTTATTTTCCTGTTTGACCTGCCCTGCCACACTCAAAAGACACTCAGATTTAAGTCTCTGTTAAGCAAGTCAAAAGCAATACAGCAGCCTTGCTCAGAAGAGATTACGTTTTGTTCCTTTGGGAATAAAAAAAAAGAAAAAGCACTTAAAGATTTGTGGAGACATAACTTGTTTTTAACTTTTATGTATAGTTTCTCTTTAGTCAAGTCAGGCTAGGAATCTCTTTGAATACTTTCCGTCAACCGAAGTCAGCTGAGGACTTTGATCTAACAGGACGGGTGAAGGGGGGTCCCTGTGCTGGCTCATTGTGCTTTGCAGACTTACATTAGGAACACAAGGCCGCTTCTCTGCTAGGCCTATTACATGCAGCTCTCTCGTATCGTGTCTGTACTGACATGGTCGCTGAAGATCCTACATTTTACCAGTCACTTTGTGACATAAGCAGCCATGAGCAGTCAATCAAAAGGCCTCTCTTAACTGGAGATTGTTTGCTCGTGGAACTAATGACCCAGAAAAAAGACCAAAGTGACATCTGGGAGCATCGTGTGCATATTCATAGAGCGTAGACAGAGAGCATGGGGAACCATAGCGCAGCCCGCCTATGAATGGGCACTGAATCGGCTGCCTCTGACCTCTGCGGAACAGCATGTATTTTCTCTTATGCCAAGGATGGAGTCAGAGAAAACAACTGAACAGGAAATGCTGTGTTGAATGTTTTCTTTTCCTCTGCGGATACGGTGTGCTCCTCAGTTTCCATTGTCCACTCAAGACAACCTAGAATCACCTGAGGATCTGAATAAGGGATGGTTGCTCAGGCTGATCTGTGGGCATCCCTCTGAGCCATTATCTTAGTTACGTTACCTGGTGTGAGGGAGACCAGCCCACCAGCCCACCAGCCCACCAGCCCACCAGCCCACCAGCCCACCAGCACAGCAGCCCACCAGCACAGCAGCCCACCAGCCCACCAGCCCACCAGCCCACCAGCCCACCAGCACACCAGCCCACCAGCCCACCAGCCCACCAGCCCACCAGCCCACCAGCCCACCAGCCCACCAGCCCACCAGCCCACCAGCCCACCAGCACACCAGCACACCAGCCCACCAGCCCACCAGCCCACCAGCACACCAGCCCACCAGCCCACCAGCCCACCAGCCCACCAGCACACCAGCACACCAGCCCACCAGCCCACCAGCCCACCAGCCCACCAGCCCACCAGCCCACCAGCACACCAGCCCACCAGCCCACCAGCACACCAGCACACCAGCACACCAGCCCACCAGCACACCAGCCCACCAGCCCACCAGCCCACCAGCACATCAGCACACCAGCCCACCAGCACACCAGCCCACCAGCCCACCAGCACACCAGCACACCAGCCCACCAGCACACCAGCCCACCAGCACACCAGCCCACCAGCACATCAGCACACCAGCCCATCAGCACACCAGCACACCAGCCCACCAGCACACCAGCACACCAGCCCACCAGCACACCATGGGTGGCACCATTCCCTCCATATGGGCCCTTGACTGTACAAGAGAAAGCAAACTGAGCATTGAGTATGCATGCATTTGCTTTCCTCTGCTTTTCGCTGTGAGTGTGAAATGACTGACTCCTCTACGGTTTTGTTTGCCTTGACTTCCTCATTATGATGGATTGTTACCTGGAATTGTGAGCTAAAATAAATGCTTCCTCCTGTAAGTTAATTTTGTTCAGGCCATTTTATCACAGCAATGGAAAAGCAAAGGAAGAACAGGTATCCAAAAAAAAATCTTGGCTCATCTAAAGTTAGCGATAACCATAAATCCCAGCTCCATCCTACTGGCACATTTCATGGTCAGTGCAGCATGGTGTGCAATTTAAAACAAGGTTTAGCAGATTCAAGGACAGAAGGGGATCAAGTCCCTCAAGGGGACAGATGGAAACAGTCTGTGGTGCCGTGAGATGGGGTGATGGTGAAGATGCTGCTACTGAGGAGGACTCACATGATGGACGGACTGACCTCCTGATGGTCACCACGTAGCTTCTTCAGTAATATTCCAACATAATGGAGCTGAGGTATGTGGTTTGGGAAACTCCAAGGAGTCTGCCAAGATCAGGGCTCTGTTTACTGCTGGGTTCTTATAACTGATTCTCCCATGAGTCACTTTGAAGTGGTACCTGCCTGCATGACTAGTTGGGGACACTTCAGAAACAAGGGCGCCCCGCCAACAGCAGAGTGAGTTCTTACCCTTCTAGCGAGTATGAGCTTTTATTGATGAGTCTCTGCGCATAGTCTCTGTTCTCAGATCTTTCCTTCCTATTTCCTGTCTACATTGCATCTCGGGGAAAGAATTTCCATTATCTATGATCCTTTATCCTATAACGAGTTTAGGAATTTCAGTCATGGGAAACAGAACTGGAGGAAGGAAAATGTCTGTGGATGGACTACCTGTCCTGTTCTTCCTACCCCAACCTCGTACCTCCGTGCTATCTCTAAGGAGTATCTGCCCACTCTGGATAGGATCTACCTTGCCACTACTCTAGAGTCTCCTATGTCATTACTATACACACACAATCACTCTCTCTCTCTCTCTCTCTCTCTCTCTCTCTCTCTCTCTCTCTCTCTCTCTCTCTCTCTCACACACACACACACACACACACACACACACACACACACACACACACACACACCATGGCTCCTCTGCTCAGGTTAATACAACCTCTTTGTTCACTCCAGTCTTACTGAGGTAGTAGATTCACACTGTGACTAAACTGTGAGTTACCCTACTGTTTGTCTTTGGCCTGGTAGGTCCTCCATCATTTATATAAACAGTTTATGGTATTAAAACTTGTAAGGCTGATCACTTCCCCATGCTGTGTCTGGGTACCAGTGGACTTACAGGATGCCCATCAAGCTGTACCTCCTTCTTGCCTGATTTTGATAGACTGCAGATTGCTAAACACACCATTGTTTTCTCAATCAAGAAGAATGTAGCCCCTGGTAAGCTGCAATCTTTGATTCTGTAGCTTTTATTTCTTCTTTTAACTTCCTCTTTTAGAATGTCTTCATGTGTATTCTGTGAGGTAACTGTAAGAGACAAAACTGAAAAGAAATGCTGGCCCAGAGCTGCCTTGACCTGAATGTAGAACAAAGTTTTGCATGTGATATTAATCACACTTGTTTTGCATGTGACATTAATCACATTTTGTCTCATTTCCAAATAATTTTCATTTATTCAATTTTAATCAATCTTATTAGGGCTTCTACCCTAGAAGGCCCGTTCATAAGCTTTGCAAAACGGCCATTCCGTTTCATAAAAACAATCATGTGCTCCTCTCCCCATGTGCACCCTGTGACCTGCCCCTGTGACTTCTGCTGGGCTACCTTACACTCCTTGCTCAGGCTGTATTCTGAATTCCTCAAAAATATTTTCACATTTATGTGAGTGTATGTGCACTCGTGTGTGCGTGGCATGCATGTGCATGTGCATATGTGCATATGGGTGTGCATGTGTGTATGTGTGTATGTGTGTGTGACATATGTTGCCACAGCATGCATGTGCAGCCAAGGTCAGAGAACAACTTGCAGGAATCAGTTCTCTACTTCCTCTCTGTGGGTTCAAGGGCTTGAACTCAGGTTGACAGACATGAGATATAACAGCAAGTGCCTTTACCCCCTCAGCCATTTTTCTTGACCCTATTTTCACAACTTTTGCACACTTACATATTCCTCCCCTCAAACTCTCCACCTTTTCTTTGTAATTCTTCCCTCCAGCTTAAGAAATTTTGGAAACATCTCATCTTGAAAACTTCTTTCTCAATTTCCATCCTTTGTTGTTGTTGTTGTTGTTGTTGTTGTTTAATTACTGCTACTATTGTTTTCCCCCATTTTATGCCCAAAGACTAACTTATCTACTTATTCTCCATGGCTTTTTTATTTATTCATTTGTGAGTATGTGCATGTGTGTGCAAGTGTGTGTGTGTGTGTGTGTGTGTGTGTGTGTGTGTGTATGCATACATGTGGCATGCTCCACATGTATTCAGTTCGTAGGGAGGCTGTAGAGAACTTTGGGTCTGAGATGGCACTATTGGCAGCTTTCAGACACAGATGTGAGAGCTGGGAACCAAGCGTGGGCTATCTGGAACAGCATCAAGCAGTCCTAACAACTGAGGCATCTTTCCATCCCTCCAGTGCGCTCAGGAGATGTTCAGGGTTATGCCACTAGGTTCAGCCTACACATCATGAGGCCAGAAGATTTCAATGTGGAGTTTTGAGAAGGTCAGACCTTGATTGAGGAAGTAGGCTGTTGTGGGTGGGCCTTAAGTTCTATAGTTAGGCTCCACACATGTTCCCTTCCTCCTGTGCAGTGGAGATGCGAGGCAGTGAGGAGTTGCAACCACACACACTCTCATCACCAGGAAGCTTCTCTGAAGGAGAGATAAACATATTTTTTTGTTCAGCTCACAAGTGGGGGATGAGAAAAGACTTGTGAGAGAGCAAGTGATGTTTATCCCCTTAGAAGTTGAAACACCATGTGGGGTAACTTGGTTATTAACCAGCTGAAAAACATCCTTGAACAAATTCTGAGAGGAGACACAAATGTAAGCAAAAAACAAGAGGCAGAGCCTTTGGAGACTGGAGATAGTTTTGGCTGTTCATCACTCCACTTCAGGATGCTCCTAGAGAGGACCACTTGAAAGGCTTTGGGGCTCCGGCTCCTGCTGAGGTTCCAGGTTCTGGTTGCTCCAGGTTCCAGCAGAAGAAATCCTGCTGATTAGGCCAGGAGAAGCATTCCTCGGAACTGATATCCTTACAGTTTCGTTATTGTGTTCTTTAATCTCCTTTTCCTATTGTTTAGGCTAGTCGGGTTATAAGTGAGGTACTCTCGGTTAATAAGTTCGTAATAAAATATACTTGTTAAGAATATCAAGCCTACACTCCTCCCTTGCTGTCACATGGGCTGAGCCACAGCTTACTAAATCCCCCAAACTCTAAGCTAAGCTAAAGCTTTCCTCATTCAAGTTGCTTCTTCTCAAGTCTTGCTCACAGCGGATGACAAAAACCAATCCATGAATGACTAGATCTAGGAAGACACAAGCAGGTACAAACAGCACTGAGATGCTGCCTGAGAGACAGTTCCTCTAGTGAGGTGAGGCTGCGTGACAGCTGACTAAGGACGTGCCAAGGGCAGCTGGACCCCATGAGTTGTAACTGAGATGCTGTCATGTGAATTCTCTGTTTTTAATGAGGCGCACATGAACAGTATCATTGGGCTCAATCTTGTTTAAGGACTCACAGAGATGACGGCCTTAGAAGGACTGCTGTGTAGGATTTTCAGGATACACTAATGGGAGCTGGAGAGATGCTCAGTTAGTGAGGAACCTGCTGTGCATGCTCGGGGACCTGAGTTTGGATAGTTAGCACATAGCTAAAACAAAGCCTAATAGAGTCACTCACATCTAAACCCTAGCCCAGGGAGACAGAGACAGGAAAATCTCCAGAGTGCCCTGGCCAGCCAGTCTACGCAGTGGGTACATGCTGGGCTCAGGAGGTGAAAGGTAAATCTGCCTTGAAGGATAAGGTAGAAAAGAATTGAGACAGGCAATATTGACTTCTGGCCTCCTCATATGAAAACACACACACACACACACACACACACACACACACACACACACACACACACACACACACACACACACACACACACCCCACGGTCCGTGCAATGCAAAGAGTGGTACCAGCAGGAGTGGCAGCCCTGCTGTGTTGAAATATAAACTTGGCAAATTGTAGTGACCAGGAAAGACTGGCCTGGGACAAGTGCAGTGTTAGAAAAAGCACTGAGCTGGGACTTAGACCTTCCCTGAAGTTCAGGAAAACTCCAGGAGCCTACAGCCAAGTTGTAAACACCCCAGACAAATGGAAGCTTAAACAAGATGTTTGCTGTGGACCCACTAAAGGAAAAGGAAAAAAATCTTGAGAGTTTAATGTGAGAAACTGCAATGTAAATACAACCTGTTGCCACCGATCTCATCAAAATATAAAAGGGAGACACACCAAGAAACTCTCTAAAAAAAAAAAACCATCCTTTCCTTTACAAACAACTTCATTACCTTTCACAAATGATAAGTCTATAACTAACCCAATTTGCCAAGAGCAAAATCTAGTTTCAAAAGATAATTGAATTTGTGCTATTATAGCCACAGCACTAGTCTTGCTTTTCTTAAAGGTGTGATTAGCAGTAGGGAAATGAGGAAACAAAATTGAATTTTGGCTCAGGGATTATATGAAAGGTTGAGTCATAAAACTGTGGTGTGCTGTCCAGCTTCACATAGCAGAGGAAACTTTACAAAGCTCTGACAAGTTCTTTTAGGCTGATATCTGTTATGTCTTGGTAAAAATCCAGATAGGAAAATAATATTGTTATCGTTGTAAAACTTACCTCTTTCTTCTCTTTTTTCAACTGGAGATTGAGCCTAGGGCCTTATGCTGCTTGTTTCCTATGCCATGCCATGGGCCCAACCCCTCAGCCCTCCTCTCTCTCTCTCTCTCTCTCTCTCTCTCTCTCTCTCTCTCTCTCTCTCTCAATTTATCATTCTATTCTGATTCTTTTAAAAAATCTTTTTATCTTTAGTTTTTAAATAATCTATTCAGATTACATCCCAATGGTCACTCCCTATCTTGTATCTTCTCATTTTCCCCTCCCTCCTTCCCCCTCCCTCTTTCACCCTATTCCCCTCCCCTAGGCCTGTGACAGAAGGGGACCTCCTCACCCACCACACGATCACAGCCTGTCAGGTCTCATCCTCATAGCCTGGGGATCTAGACCCAGGGCGCCTTCACAAACTGCTCTACCAACCAAGGACAATGCAGGCAGTAAACCTAGACCCCATATTCAGATGTAGCCAGTGGACAGTGCATTCTCCATGGTTGTGGGCAGAGCTGAGACTGCCTCTGACATGAATCTGGTGTCCCCTATTTGACCACTTCCCTTGGTGGGGAAGCCTGGAGCACTCAGAGGAAGGGGAAGCAGGCTATGCTTTCGGTTTTAGACACAGGTTGTCACTAAATTGCCAGGCCAGCCTTGGACTTTCTCTATAGCACCCCCTAGGTCTTAGCTTTGTGATTTTTGTCATCCAATCTGTGGAGCTGAGAATATAACCCTGCACCCCCTGCTCCAGCTTGAGAAATTCAGTTTTCAAATCTGAAACAAACCTATTAAATACACTTCATTTGTACTGATAAAGAAATACAATTTTTATAGCATCTTTTAATTTACCAACTCCAGACATATATAAAGTGAAGATGTATCTGAAAATAAAAGTACCCAATTTCAAATTGTTCAAATATGTTTTTAAAAATCAAACTATGCCATTACATAATGGGTCTCTTCTTACAACCGATCACAAACTACAGGTATTTTATGATGATTCCACATTAGATTAATTGTTATTTCTCACTTATAAAACATATGATTTTAACGTCTTTTACTAACAATGGAGTTCACAAAATACATAGTTGAATCTATAACTATTTGTAATATATCAAGTGCATTTAGTGGCAAGTTTGTACTAGAGGCTAGAGGGATATCTCAGTGGTTAAGAATAACTTGCTGTTCCTGCAAAGGACCCAGGCTCAGTTCCCAGCACCCAGCACAGTGGCTCACAAACAACCATAACTCTCAATCCAGGGGATTTAATGCCATGCAAGAACCAGGCATTGTGGGGGTTGCAGACATAAATGCAGACAAAACCATCATATATACACATATACATATATACATATATACACATATACATATATATGTAATAAATCTGTGGAAAAGTTTACAGTATGCTGTTACTTCTGAATAGACAAGTAAACATTATTCACTCATCCAGTATTACTTAGAAAGTAATGCAGAAAAATATGGACATTTTCCTTTCTGAAAGTGTATGCAAAGCAAGGCCTGCTGTCCTCTGAGGATCTAGTGAGAGACTAACACGTGTATGGTTTCTTCTCAATCCCCTGGGAGCAGCCTCTGTGGAGCAGCTGTCCTCCCTCTCCCAGCTTCCTCCCTCCATGTCACAGTTTGTGTTAAACCATCAAGTCTCATGAGCACTTCACAAGCCAGTCGCCCCTCAAGTTCACAGCTGGGGATTCCTGGGCTTCTCTCAAGCTGGTGAGGAAGTGCGCAGAGCAAGGCACTTTCCAGCAACTCGTCCTCAGTTCCCACCCCCAGCATGCACTTAAATGGAGAGAGAGATCTAGAAATAATGACCCTGGGGGCAGGGGAGGGGGGGCGGCAATTAAGGAGACTTCTGAATTAGATGGGGTTTCTACTGCTGTGACACGGGAACTCTATAAAGGAAAATATTTCACTGGGGCTGGCTCACAGTTTCAGAGGTTTAGTCCATTGTCATGGCGACAGGAGACGTGGCATCTTGCAAGGCAGACACAGTGCTGGAGAAGGAGCTAATAGTTCTCTGTACTTGGCAGGCAGCAGGAAATCCTAGGGATACACCTCTTCCAACAAAGGCACACATCCTAATAGTGCCACTCCATGTGGGCCTGCAGGGCCATTTTCATCCAAACTACCACAATGTCTTAACTGGTAAAACTGCCCCCTGGCAAGGCTGACTGCCTGAGTTCTACAAGTTGTTCCCTGACCTAAATAGTTGTGCTGTGGTATGAATGCAGATATATGCATACAAATGTACATGTGAGCCTATATGTGCACATGTGCGCATGCATGCACGCACGCACGCGCACGCGCGCGCTCACACACACACACAGTTAAAGGGTTATAAAATAAATTTTAAAAATACAAAGAATGCTGTGCTATTTAGGAGACTCGATGGTGGGGAAGTGGTGGTCTTGGCCCAGGCAGTGCTGCCAGTTCCCCTTCTTCCCTGTCCCCCGGTACAAACTCCCCTATCTGTTCAGGGACGAGTCATGTGCTGTAAGTGTGACAACTTAATAGACTGCCTCGTCCTTGGAAATAATTGCAAACTGGCTAGTGACACTATATAAACACCTCAGGTGCTTCTGGAAATTTTCCTTTAAAGAGACACAAGTCCACTCGGGTGTGTTTCTGCTCTCTTTACCTCATCTGTCCCAACCTTGTTAGAAGTGAGTATGAGGTCTCAAGCAGAGGGACACAAGTCATGTGAGGATAAACCCTCGTCTTCATGCAAAAAGAAAAAGCCAGTGGTCCCCTCAGGTGTCTTCCTTACAAGCACTCTACTTTACCTTTTGAGACAAGGTCTCTCACTGAACCAGCTGCTCACCATGACTAGGCTAGTGGCCAGTGAGTTAAAGGTATCTGTCTGCCTCTGACCCCTGCCTCCAAAGAGACAGGATTATTCACGCATGTAATTGCGCCAAGCTTTTTACGGTGACTCTGAGAACAAGTCTTAGGTCCGAATGCTCCACAGTGGGCACGTTTCCCACTGAATCATCTTCCCAGCACCAAAATTAATTTTTTTACAAGCAATATCTAGTTAGGTTTTGTTTCTTGTAGCTGAACTCAAGCTTTATTGTAGGGATTCCAACCTATCTTAACTAATTGCATACAGTTATAAGTGCCCACTTTAATTGGGCCCAGTCACTGTGAACATTTTGTACTTAAAATAGGATGGAAATGCTAGATTTTTATCACTACTTTAAGCTTTTATTTTTATAGCTACATTGATCACAGTATATTCATCAGGGCTATAAACAAGAGCATTAAGAGGAAATTAGGTAAAATTGAAAAACTTATCTTTTATTATCTGCTGTTTACTGCTTTACATTTTAATAGCTACTAAATTATACAATGTTTAGGTTTTTTTAAACCATACATTATCATAAAAGAATAAAGTAAACACAATTTAAATAAAGGCGCAATAACATTAGACTATTATGACTTAAAACTTTGAAACCCAGAAATTTATCAGCAATCACATGAACACAGATTTTAAGGAGGAAATGTCTTAAAAGAGCAATGCATGCCTTTCTACAAATATAGTGTTATACAAAATATTTAAAACAAAATGTTCAGTCTTGCATTTCATTATGACTGAAATAGTCTGGGTGGTGGAGAGATGATACAGTTTGATGGGTAGATACGTACAGACGGAGGGAGAGGGTACGGATAGCTATGTACAGACGGAGGGAGAGGGTACCGGTAGCTATGTACAGACGGAGGGAGAGGGTACGGGTAGCTACGTACAGACGGAGGGGGAGGGTACGGGTAGCTATGTACAGACGGAGGGGGAGGGTACGGGTAGCTATGTACAGACGGAGGGAGAGGGTACCGGTAGCTATGTACAGACGGAGGGAGAGGGTACGGGTAGCTATGTACAGACGGAGGGAGAGGGTAGCTACGTACAGACGGAGGGGGAGGGTACGGGTAGCTACGTACAGACGGAGGGAGAGGGTACGGGTAGCTATGTACAGACGGAGGGGGAGGGTACGGGTAGCTATGTACAGACGGAGGGAGAGGGTACGGGTAGCTACGTACAGACGGAGGGAGAGGGTACGGGTAGCTACGTACAGACGGAGGGGGAGGGTACGGGTAGCTATGTACAGACGGAGGGAGAGGGTACGGGTAGCTACGTACAGACGGAGGGAGAGGGTACGGGTAGCTACGTACAGACGGAGGGGGAGGGTACGGGTAGCTATGTACAGACGGAGGGAGAGGGTACCGGTAGCTATGTACAGACGGAGGGAGAGGGTACCGGTAGCTACGTACAGACGGAGGGAGAGGGTACGGGTAGCTACGTACAGACGGAGGGGGAGGGTACGAGTAGCTATGTACAGACGGAGGGAGAGGGTACGGGTAGATACGTACAGACGGAGGGAGAGGGTACGAGTAGCTACGTACAGAAGGAGGGAGAGGGTACGGGTAGCTATGTACAGACGGAGGGGGAGGGTACGGGTAGCTATGTACAGACGGAGGGAGAGGGTACCGGTAGCTATGTACAGACGGAGGGAGAGGGTACTGGTAGCTACGTACAGACGGAGGGAGAGGGTACGGGTAGCTACGTACAGACGGAGGGGGAGGGTACGAGTAGCTATGTACAGACGGAGGGAGAGGGTACGGGTAGCTACGTACAGACGGAGGGAGAGGGTACGAGTAGCTACGTACAGAAGGAGGGAGAGGGTACGGGTAGCTATGTACAGACAGAGGGGGAGGGTATGACATATGATGACAAGAAGATAGGTGGAGCTCTCTTGTCTTTCTCTTGCTCTTCTCTCTTGCTCCTCTTCCTCACTCTGTCCCTGTCTACGGATCTCTGGGGGGCCTTTCCCACTTCCCTGGTCTCCCACACTCATATAATTAACTTCTCCAAATCACACAAAAAAAAAACAATAAAAGGAGATAGATGGATAGATAGATGAGTGACAGATGAGAGATGTTAAAAGGTAAATAATAGTTGATAGATAGGTAGATAGATGATTTGCTACATGAAAGATAATAAAAGACACATTGTTAAATTGGTGAACACACTGATAGATGATAGAAAGAACATAATTTGATAGGTATTAAGTGATAGGTAGATAGTAGGTGGTAGTAGATAGATAAAAGATGGATGGATAGTTAGATAATAGATAGATGATAGATAAATGATTGATGATAGATAGATAGATGATAGATGATAGATAGATAGATGATAGATAGATAATAGATGATAGATAGATAGATGAATAGATGATTGATGATAGATAGATAGATAATAGATGATAGATAGATAGATGATAGATAGATGAAAGAGAGAGAGAGAGAGAGAGAGAGAGATGAGATGAGAGAGAGATGAGAATGTCCTCATGATTGCACAAAGTCTTCATGTCACTGAGTGAAGTAGTCCTGGCATCATTTTACAGCCCACCCCTGACCTTCCAAACTTCCCCCAGTTCTATAATCAGATCAATAAGTAATGTGTAAGCTACAGGTATGCAATCTAAACTCAGTTGTCCCAGTCCCACAAGAAGACCAGGGAAGTGTTAGACACACTGTGTGCCCCCATGTGCAACACCACAAAATGTATGCAAAAGGAAAAATTATAATAAATATAGTGCTTGGGCACATGCAATTCAAGACCAATCATCAAGAGCCTAACTGCTTCATTTATTCTGTGGAATGTATGTGTGGGCTTTGATCACTAACGCCACAGAAACGCTTGGCTGACGTATTGCTGACAGATGCTATAACGTCATGGGAGCTCCTCTCTGCTTCCTAACACCTGAGGCCAGGGCACTTCTATTTCCTTTGGGTTATACATCCTAGTCCTTATTTTGACTCTGCATATTAACTCATCAGCAGAGACTTGATAAAACCTGGTGTGTGAAGGAAAGTAAGATAAAAACTTAGAACTTCAGTAAAGGCAAGTAGAGGCTGGTCTTCCTGACCTCTTGATCATCTGCAGAATTAAGTGTGAGACACAGAGTGGGGAGATGTGGGTCTCATGTGAAACCTGTTAATGTTTCTTTATTTGCTTCAGAAATGCTTATAAAGCATCCCATGTGTACATTAAAATATCTGCTCTGGTGGTCTGCATTTGCAACCTCAGATCTGGGGAGGAAGAGACAGACCAATACCTCAGAGTCACCAGCCAGTCACCCTAACTGGAAATCAACGGTTCCAGATGAGAAGGGCTCTATCTTCAAACAAACAATTAAAAATTTAAAAAGAAAGAAATCAAGGTAGGTGATAAAACTGAGGAATGCTAGGGTTGACCTCTGGCCTCCCCTCAGTCACGTACACACACACACACACACACACACACACACACACACACACACACACACAATAATAAGTGTAAAAACTAGGCTTGCATCAATCCAGAAACTATTGTGAACAAATATTGAATTCTCATCTCAGGTGACAAAGCTATGAAGGATCACTGAGCATGGCTAAATTGGAGACAAATTCACATAAATAAAACATATATTCCTGTAACTAAACCACAGATTGATTTTTTTAGGTTTTTTTCACAATGAATCAAACAAAACAAGTGTAAATACAATGGCTCCTATTAAATGTGTACACAGACACACTGGAATCTTCAGAAATAAGGTATTTACTAAGTGTATACAGTTGCTAAGTAACAATAGAAAGGCAAGCCCAAGAACCTCAAAGATACTCGGCACTGGATGGATGCCAACAGATTTAAAATTAAGTGTTTGATGTTGTAGGGTACTTACCTTTTGTATTTGTGTGTCTCTGTGTGTGGGATATGCCCACATGTGAGTGCAGTGCCCAACGGAGCCAGAGAAGCAGAGAGGGCACACAGCCTCTGGAACTAGAGTTGTTGTGAGCTGTCTCACATAGGGTTCAAAACAAAATCCAAGCCCGCTGCTGAAACAACACACACCAAACACTCTTAGCCACTGAACCATCTCTCTAGTCCCAAACTTTTAGGTTTTGAACTATAGCATGATTTTTAAAAAATTAACTTTTCTCCCCTTCTTGTCCTTTTCGCTCAATGTGACCCTTTTTAAACATTAATCTCTTTCTCTTACATGAAAACCCACAAATGTGCACACATACATGCATGTGTGCACCTGCATACACACACACACAGTAACAAAATAATTTAAAACTTCCATTACACTTTCAATGTGAATTTTTTTTATTTCTGTTACAGGCAGAATCTTAGGGCTTCAAACATTTGTGCCACAAAACTCAGCTACATTGTTAACTTCAGAAACATTCCAACACCATACTTAGAACAAGGCCTCTTTGATTCAACAGTCTCTTCACTAAATTCCTTACCTGTTTAGGGAGGTATATTTATACTGTCTCTCTAAAAGCCATAAATCTCACAAAGACATGTTTCATATTAGAAAAAAATGTTTGGAAAAGCCACCACTTACAGAAGGAGTGTAATGCATACACTTTCTCACTGACCAAACCTTCTCTGAGCTAGAGATAATGCTGTACCTCCCAGGGAATCCACAGCACAGATACCTCTGGGGCTCCGAGGGCCCTGCAGACCTTGGTCAAACAGATGAACAACTAACATATTTACAGTAGGGAACAAAGAGCTCTGCGTGAGGGGAGGGCAGCAGCTTGTTAGCATGTTTGTTTGCTCATGTCAAATAGGACGCCATCCTGCAGAGCACACACCTGGATGCTCTGTTTTTATTTCCTCATATTTTCAATCTTCGGTTTTATATGAGGTTAGACTTTTTTGTTTGTTTATGCATTGTGATTTTTTTTAAATGGAGAGGGGAAGTATGTTTGTTGTCCAGGGGCATGCGTTCGCTTTATAATGAAAGAGAAAGGACTGAAAGGCTGGCTTGCTTTAAAGCATCAGTTGAGTACCTTGCTCCACTGAACATGTCTCTCCATGCCTTCGCCTAGAAACGTAGGACACAACTGCAGCATGGCACCCGCCCGGGGTGTGAGTTTACTCTCAGTCTCATTGTCTTGGCTTCACCTGCATATTTTAGGGGTGGTTAACTCAGACACAAAGAGCAAGATTTTCCACGGTGCCGGTGCCAGGACTACACTCAAATGGCATATGGATCACTTTTATGAAACAGCTTAACCCTTTCCTGCCCCCCAGTGAGCTGTAGGGAAATAAAATGTTGTGGATTTAAACAGTGTGTGTGTGTGTGTGTGTGTGTGTGTGTGTGTGTGTGTGTGTGTGTACGTATGTATGTATGTATGTATGTATGTATGTATGTATGTGTGTTCCATCTGTCTCACCTGTCCGCTGAGTGGTGGCTTAACAATCAACAGCAACTTCCCAATCTCCAAGTCTTGTGGTCAGCACCTCTTTCCATCTATGCCTCCCTTGGTCTTTTGCATAGATTTATTCTTTCTTCAATATGCCCACTAGCGTTCTATAAAACATCTCTGCCATGTCAGTCATTTTTTCCGTCTGATGTCACTAGGCAACAGCATTCTCAGGGTTCTTTATACCTTACATCTTCTTGGGCTCCCGTGACCCCCCCCCCGCCTCCCCTCACCCCACCTCCCACCCCAGGGACATCTCCTCCAGGAAGTGATAACTGCCTCCTTTGTGGAGACAACTCCAGGACCATCCAGCTCAACTCCCTGTGACCATGCCCACTTCACCACTTGCCCACGGGGTCCTGTCCTAGACGGCCTAGCCACTGTACAGACTCAACTTTATCACTGTCCTACCATGGCCTTTTAGTGTCTATTCCCCCACATTCTTCTACATCACAGGAAAAAGTGGATCTCCGACACTTTCCTAGGTGGGATATTTCCTTAATTGACCCCTTTGTCCACTCTGCTCTTGCTGACTAAAACATTTCATGACTCTTTTTTAAAAAAAAATTTTAATTTTCAGCTTTCCCTAAGTACTGTGGTCATCATCATCATCATCATCATCATAATAATAATAATAGTAAACTTATCTTTAAAATTTAAGAATGTTAAAAGTATTCATATGGCAATGATTCTCATCACTTTCTATAGATATTTAAAAGTTTGTTTTCCAACCAGATTATTGCAAAATATTCAGTATTCCTGAGAGATACTTACATCCCTCCATCATGTGGCATACAAAATTCAAACAACTCTCTACAAGAGCAAAATACAGCACATCTCTTTCCAGTTTCAGTTAAAAAAAAAAATAGTGTCTAAAAAGTTAAGCTAGTGGGTCTAGTTACATTTGTTATCAAAAATGTTGTTTTATATAATGCAGTCTATTAATCTTCGATTCCTGCGATGTACTGCAGGGTGCATTGCTAATCAAAGTTCTGCTCTATGAGTCATACGCTTATTTTGATATTTCAAGTGTCTTAATTTTTTATAGCTGAGCTTTTTCAAAAAAATCATCACAATGTATTTTCATGAGCTTTTCTCTTTCCCTTTAAAAAAACAGTGGCCAACTTATGTGCCTTTTGAAGAAGAATCTAGGAGAGCTGGTGACACATTACTGCTATCTTTTGATTTAAAGTAAAAGTAAGACAAACACAAGGTTAAGGGTAACTCGGGGACCAAATGGGGCGGGGAATCCAAGATGGCGGCGCCCACCACACACTGTCTCTGATGCGCAGTACGGAGCCTAGAGACCAGACTGGGACCTACAGAACACAAGACCTGGAGAACCCTAGGTGAGAGGGGTCCACCTGATGCAGAACACAGGTGGGTCTGGCCTCAGGCCATCCAACTGGTCCATGGAGGATGGATGCCCAGTCCTCAGAGTCTGTCTGCTTACCCATCTGAGAGCTACAACAGGCTGAGCTGTGGGCAGTGAAGCGCCAGCGTCCAGATCTGCTGGCCCAGAGGAGAACCCAGGAAAATGGGTGGATCTGACGTCAGACCATCCTGCCAGTCCACAGAAAGCCCCAAGGTCCTGTGGCATTGGGCACGGTCTCCAAAGCCCAACGCAGCCAACCTATCAGGGTTGTACCTGCACTCTCTCTGACTGAACTGTGGCTTACAGAGCACCATAGTCAGTGTCTGCTAGCCCAAGTGGGAGCTGAGAGTGTGGAACTGAGATAGGTCTGACCTTGGATCAACCCACCAGTCCATGGAAAGACCCAGAGCCTGGGGACGGGGCACATAGGCCTCAGGGTCTGGATGGACTCAGACATGCACACCAAAGCCCAGCCAAAAGCTATCACACCGTTCTCTCATATTCTCTCTCTCTCTCTCTCTCTCTCTCTCTCTCTCTCTCTCTCTCTCTCTCTTTCTCTGACCCAGGACCCCAGGGCCCCAGTGGCTGTAGGCAGAGTCTCCAAATCCCTGTCAAACACAGGCTATTTGGCTGTACCTGCACACACACACACTCTCTATCTATCTATCTATCTATCTATCTATCTATCTATTTATCTATCTCTATCTCTCTATGACTGAATTGTGGGTTACAGAGCACCAGTGTCTGTGTCTGCTGGCCTGTGGCGGGGGCGGCGGCAAGCCAGGAATGTGGAGCTAGGATAGATCTGACTGCACTCCACTAGTCTTTTACAAAGAAGCCAAATCTATACAATTGAAAAAAAGATAGCGTCTTCAACAAATGGTGCTGGTCTAACTGGATGTCTACGTGCAGGAAAATACAAATAGATCCATATTCATCACCATGCATACCATATTCAAGTCCAAGTGGATTAAAGACCTCAACATAAAATCAGACACATTAAATCTGTTAGAAGAAAAAGTGAGAAAGAGCCTTGAGTTCATTGGCACAGGAGGCAACTTCCTGAACAGAACACCTACAGCACAGACACTATGGTCAACAAATAATAAGTGAAACCTCATGAAACTGAAAAGCTTCTGTAAGGCAAAGGATACTGTCAACAGAACAAAGTGACAGCCTACAGATTGGGAAAAGATCTTCACCAGTCCTACATCTGACCAAGAGCTAATATCCAAAATATATAAAGAACTCAAGAAATTAAACACCACCAAACCAAATAACCCAACTAAGAAATGGTATTCAGAGCTAAACGGGGAGAATTCTCAACAGAGGAATATCAAATGACTGAGAAACACTTAAAAATGCTCAATGTTCTTAGTCATCAGAGAAATGCAAATCAAAACAACTCTAAGATTCCATCTTGCACCCATCAGAATGGCTAAGATCAAAAACTCAAGTGACAGCAGATGCTGGTGAGGATGTGGAGAAAGAGAAACACTCCTCCATTGCTGGTGGGAGTGCAAAGTTGTACAACCACTTTGGAAATCAATCTGGTGCTTTCTCAGAAAACTGGGAATACTGCTACCTCAAGACCCAGCTATTCCACTCCCTGGCATATACCTGAAAGATGTCCCATCACACAACAAGGACACTTGCTCAACTCAGCCTTATCCATAATACCCAGAATCTGGAAACAACCTAGATGTCCCTCAGTCAAAGAATGAATAAAGAAACTGTAGTACACTTACACTATGGAATACTACTCAGCTATTAAAAAACAAAGAAATCTTGAAATTTGCAGGCAAATGGCTAGAACTAGAAATGCTCATCCTGAGTGAGATAACCCGGACACAGAAAGACACACATGGTATATATTCACTTATGATTGGATACTAGCCCAACATGGATGTCCTCTGAGAGTCTTCACTCAGCAGGGGAGTGGGACAGATGCTGGACTCACTATTGGACTCCAGGTGAGAGTGGTGTGGAAGAATGGGGAGACAGAAGGACACAGAGAGTTCAGAGACCCCACAAGGAGACTATCAAGGCTGTGGATCTGGACCTAGGGGCCTGTACAAACTACTGTACCAAGGACAATGCATGCAGTAAACCTAAATCCCCTGTTCAGATCTAGCCAGTGGACAGCACATTCTCCAGGGTTGTGTGGAGAGCAGGGACTGCCTGTGACATGAACTCTGGTGCCCCCTATTTAATAACATCCCCTTGATGGGGAGCCCTGGTGGCACTCAGAGAAAGGGTAAGCAGGCTATCCAGATGAGACCTGATAGGCTGTGGTCATATAGAGAGGAAGGAGGTCTCCTTCTATCAGAGGTCTAGGGGAGGGGAATAGGGCAAAAGAAGGAGGCAAGGAGGAACAGAAAGATACAAGTGAGGGGATAACAATCGGGATGTAATCTGAATAAATTATTTTTAAAAAAGAAAGAAAAGAGTAACTCATAGAGACAGATATCAAAGGGCCACATCCTTCAACAAAGAACTGCAAGCAACTAACAACTGATGAGAGGGAGAATTAGCCCCGCTTCCCCTGGTTGCTTATCCAAACCCAAGAGGTCAGCCCTGAAACTATATACATACAAGCAGCACTAAACAGACATAGCAGGTTACGTTTATACATTTATGTAAGTGCATGTGTAACAATCATACTTAAAGAAAAAGAAACCATGGTATGGGGAAGTCACAAGAAACATCTTAAGACTTAAAAAGTGGAGAAATAAAAAGTGATCTCTTACCTCTAGAGGGCGCTCAAGAGTCTCCACCCACGTTCACATTCCTCCCTCCTCTAAGCAAAACACTCTGAACCAAAACCAAAGGTGTTCTGTGTGAGCACCTCTGGGAAAAGCCTCTGGTGTGATAAATATCCAATAGATGGGAACTGCCTTGAGGCATTTTTTATAGTTACTCTGCTCTGGGTATCATCCTGTCTAAAGCTTACCTCCTTTATAATTCTTTCTTCTTTTGGATAAGCTGTTATTTCCTCTTCTGTGGACAGGGCCTGCTCTGCTTGATGTCATGCACACATCTTTTCAGAGGACAACCTGGGGGCCTGCGGTGAGGGACAGAGAACAGAGCCTGAAGAGGAAAATGGGCTTATCTCCAGTACAGGCGGTGGACTTAACATGTGGGCCAGTCCATGCCAATAAAGGAAATACTATAAAAATTGGAAGCACAAGGCCCCTACCTATTACACAGGCTTAGTCTTCATTGTCTGCTCGGGAATCAGTTGACTGAGACAAACACTGGGTTCCCTAGCCTTCTAGACTCTTCTAAGGTGAAGTAGAGGGTCCTCTGATCTGACCTCACCAACTCACCCACCCCTCCTACATCTGTTCACCCAGATCCCCAAGGAGGGGTTGGAGTAGCCAAGACATTGTTTCCCCAGGATAACATCACTAGTCACCTGCTGAAGGGGGGCGTCTTGGTAAAGAGCTGAATTCTGCTTCCTTGCAGTCCTTCTTAGGACCAAGTAATGCTGATATTAGGATTTGGAGTTAATTTTACTCCAGTAGTTAACATAAGATACTCAAGGTTTTGGTTCCTCCACAGCCAGGCACCTCTTGACCATAATCCTGTTTGTGAACCATTTACTGGTTTTCACTCATCCATTGGGGCCTCTAGTCCATGTGAGAACGGTGAGGAGGAAAGATTCTTTCCCTTACTACATGTCTTCCTGTTACCAGCCCCAAAGTACAGCACTCACGGTCTCCATAACACTCACACAGGTGAAATGGTGGGGTACTGTACTTATTCCCCCGAGGGATTGTGAGAGCTTTACTCAACGCACCATTCCAATCAACATCCCGCCATCTTCTCTCTGTCGATATCGTGTCACTATGCTTCTTGGTAAACGATAGCAAAGGAGGGGCTGACATTTCTGTGCAGCTGAGACCTCACTCTTGGCCCTTTTGGACCTTCAGTTAGCTTCCCGTAGAGTCCTTTAGATTATCATAGCCCAAGAATATGGGGAACATGGCCCAATACATTTCAGAAAAGACGGAGTTAGAACACGTAAGGTTTTCTGTTTGCACCATGAAGTCTCAATAGTAAATTTATTGTGAACTGGAAAACAAATCAACTTTCGCCTTATGATGTATGGCCTGCATAAGACATGTATCTGTTTTCATCACCAACTGTAGGTGGTGAACAATAGTCACCGCCAGTAGCTTTTTATACAGCCCAGGACCACCTGTCCATGGATGGGTGCTGTTCAGTGCTGCCCAGGGTGGGGATGGACTCTTCTGCGTACATTAATAATCAATACACACAACCCAGTCTGTTCTAGGCAACACGTCAGCTGAGACTCCTTTTTCAGGTGGTTCTGTGGTATGTGCAGTTGACAGTGAAAGCTAACCAGAACAGCAACTTTAGTCAAACATATATAATTATGGGGGGAAATAATATATAATTTTGATAAAACAGATTCTAAATGCTTATGGCACATAGTGTGTTAACAGTGTAGTTATTTTCCTTCTTGGTGAATATCACACCCTATGAGTACAATACTTTTTGGTGAACATAACACCCTATGAGTGCAACAGATAATGAAGACTATGGAGGGATACTTCCTTGCCCTGAATTGAAGAATATAACATCTGAACTCCCAAAACTGCATGCATTGTTTGAGCACAAAACAAATATATGAATTCCTCTATGTACCCACAATACACAAGTAGCTAAGATTAGGATCCATAAACCTTGTTTATAAGGGATAAAGTTCCATCTAAGATTTTATTCAAGTTACCTATACACCAAAACAACAAAAAAAAAAGCCTGTCCACAGTCTGTGCTTTGGCAGCTTGCTGTACCAGTGTTAATACAATGGTGTCTAATGGTCCATCAAAAATAGAGCTAAAAGCAGCACTCAAACAGCAGCCAGCTTCTTCTGGGTGTATTCTAAGGAATGGAATAGTTGGATCTTGAGGAAGTCCTATTCCCAGTTTTCTGAGATAGCACCAGATAGATTTCCAAAGTGGTTGTACTAGTTTGCATTCCCACCAGCAATGAAGGAGTGTTCCTCTTTCTCCACATCCTCGCCAGCATGTGGTGTCACTTGAATTCCAGCACATAACAGGAACATAAGCTCAACCATGTTCATAGCAGCCTTATTCATAATAGCCAGAACATGGAAACAGCCTAAGTGTCCCTCAGAAGAATGGATAAAGAAACTATGATACATTTACACTATGGAATACTACTCAGCTATTAAAAACAAGGAATTCTCGAAACTTGTGGACAAATGGATTGAGCTAGAAATGATCATACTGAATGAGTTAACCCAGAAACAGAAAGAGTCAAATGGTACATACTCACTTATATCTGGACACTAGCCCAAGGGGCATGTCCCATAAAAGTCTTCACTTATCAGGAAAGAGGGATAGAGGGGAGAACATCCTATTAGGACTTTAGGCAAGAGAAGCATGGGAGAATGGGGAAATAGAAGGATCCAGAGAGTCCTAGAAACCTACAAGAAGAACATTGTGACAGGAGGATTTGGGCCCAGGGGTCCTACCCAAACTATGGCACCAGCCAAGGACTACACGTGCAGTAAACATCGAACCCCGACCCAGATCTAGCTAATGAACAGGACATTCTCTACAGATGAGTGGAGAGTGGGGACTGATTTTCACATGAACTCTATTGCCCCATATTTGACCACGTCCCCTTTATGGGGAGACCTGCTGGAACTCAGAGGAAGGAAAACAGGCTACCAAGAAGAGACTTGATACCCTATGAGTATATATAGGGGGAGGAGATCCCCCTCAGTCACAGTCATAGGGGAGGGGAGTAGGAGGAAAGTGGGAGGGAGGGAAGAACGGACGGATACAAGGGATGGGATAATAATTGAGATGTAATATGAATGAATTAATAAAAAGGAAAAAAATAGCAGCCAGCAATAGTCACTCTAGAGTCAGTTGGTCCTCAGCCCACTATGTGCAACAATCAAGTGGCTTCTCCTTAAGAAAGGCTGGAGGAAATTAAATTTCCTTAATCTACATACAAGTTGCATTATTACCAACCTCCAATAAAAAATGTACATAATCCAAAGAGAAACCAACAAGGCAGAATGCAGTGAATTGTGATCAATATCAAAGAAAGTCTTAAGCCCTCTGCCCTTTAACCCTGGCATGCAGGTAGTTCAATCATTAAGAATAGTTATCCAGGGCCAAGAGGCATCTTGGAAGTTAAGGCTTACTCGCTCCCCTTCCCAAGGATCAGGGTTTGATTCCAGCACTTACATGGCAGTTTATAATCTTCTATAACTACAGATCCAGGGGATCCAATGCACCCCTTTGGCCTTTGAAGGCCCCAGATATGCGTGTGGTACACATACGTATGTTGGCAAAACACTTATACACATAAAATAACTCCTTAAACAACAAAGAAGATAATCCAAACACCTGTATACTCAAAACAAAGTCTAAAAGAAGTTTTTCACAGTTCCATATCTGAAACAAAGACTCCTCCCCACACATGCACATGTGACTACCACACTATGCATATGTAAGCCTATGTAGTTATTGTGTAGTCCCCTGGGTAGTGCTAGTGGGAGTCTTAGGAAGTGGAGCTTAGTGTGTGTGGCCCTTAGGTCATTGGGGATATGCCAGTGGAGCCTTGTCTCTTCTTCTTCCTATCTGCCTTTGCTTCCTGGATCATGATGCAATCAGTTAGCTCTGCTGCATACTCTTACCTTCATGTGCTTCTCTTTGCAGAGACCCTACACAACAGGGCCAGTGGATCGTAGACTAGAACCTTCCTAAACATGAGCCAAAATAGACCTTTTTTCCTTATAAGTCATTTGCTCAGATACTTTGTTATAGTGACACGATGTTAACTAATACAGTAACTAAACCCTTTTTATCTTTCAAATATTTCATTTAAATAACAAGAAAGAGGTTTAAAGGAATCTGATGGAAAGTAACCATGAGGAAAGCAAGGTCCATGCCATCTGGATAGGCCTTGGATTTCACATGTTAAAGAGAGAAGAGACAAGAGGGTGTGCCATTGAATTTTTTTTAAATCAAAAATAAATCTTTTGAACTGAATATCTCAAAACTGGATACAGTCCAGACAGTGTACTTGGATTTTAATGGGACTAAACCCCTCATGTTCCTGCACCATGAGATCTCCATCACATCACACGAGCTGTGGAATGAATGCTAGAACTTTAAATGGTCCATCTCCAATTTCTGTTCCACTGTGACCCTGAGTGATTTTTTTCTGCTATAACTAAGAGCTTCAGCAGTTTCCATGCATGCCTGAGCAGACAGTTACACCCAAATTTCTAAATTTTATTTTATTTTTTAATTATTTTTTCTTTTATAGACCAACATTCCTGAGGTACATTTCACATTAAAATCCTTGCATTGTTGTGAGGGGGATAGTATCTTTTAAAAATTAATTTATTCACCTGACATCCAAGTCATAGGCCTTCCCTCCTCTCCTCCCAGTCCCACCCTCCCTCCCTCTTCCTCCGTCCCTTTTCCTCAGAGAAGGGTACCCCCCAACCCACCCCAGATCATCAAGTCACATCAGGACTGAGAATGCCCTTTTCCCCTGTGGCTGGCAGGGCAGCCCCACCAGGGGGATGTGATCAAAAAAAGCAGGCAACAGAGTCCATGTCAGAGACAGCCCCTACTCCCCTTACTAAGGGCCCCACATGAAGCAGGAGCTGACTGTTGGCTAAATCAGGGTAGGGGGCCTAGGCCCAGTCTATGCAAGGTCTTGGGTGGTGCTTTAGTCTCTACAAGCCCCTCTGGACCCTGGTTAGTTGGCTCTATTGGTCTTCTTGTGGAGCTCCTGTCACTTCCAGGTTCGTCTATTCCCCGCCCCCTGCCCCCCACCACTTTTCCACAATACTCCCTATGCTTTGTTCAGTGTTTGGTTGTTAGTCTCAACATCTGTCTTGATCCACTGCTGGGTGGAGCCTCTAGGGCACCGCTATGCAGGGCTCCAGTCCACAAGCTGCAAGCATAGCAGAGTATCATCATTAATAGTGCCATGGGTTGGCTATCTCCTATGGTGGATGGCATGTCTCAGGTTGGGCCAGGCATTGGTTGGGCACTCCTCCCTCAACCTGGCTCCATCTTTATCCCTGCATATCTTATAGGCAGACTGAATTTTGGGTTGAAGTTCTTGTGGGTGAGTTGGTGCTCTCCTGTCTCCACTGAGTTTCCTGTCTGGTTTGAGAGTGTCCTCTTCGGTCTCCATGACCATTCTAGTTGGAGTCTGAGCTAGAATCTTCCCATATCCTACCCACCTAGCATGTGTAGGTCTCCAGCTCGTCACAGATGTGCCTTTGCCCACGGTTTCTCTCCTCTCTGCAGGCCAGCTGTCTTCCTTCTGGCCATGCTAGTCGGTCCCAGGTCTGGTCTCCATCCTCATTTCTCTCTGTGCTCTCCTACTTTGTTCCCTCTGTCCAGCCACTTCCACTGTCGATTCTATTTCCTCTCTGAGTGAGATTTAAGTGTCTTACCTTGAGTCATCCTTGTTATTTATCTACGTATCTACCTATTGTAGTGTGTTTATCCTGTACTATATGGCTAAAATCTGCTTATAAGTAAGTAAATACCATGTGTGTCTTTCTGGGCTACCTCACTAAGGATGATCTTTTCTAGTTCCATCCAACTTTGGAGAGGTTTTTTTCATATTGACACAATAAGAATAATTTAGACTCTAATAAAAACAAATCTAGGCATCCTGTCGATCTCATGCCACACAAGCCCTCTCCATGTACCTGCAGGACCACTCCTGATTGCCTGGCATGAAAAATTCATCCTAGCAGACAAGAAACCTTCACCTTGTACCAGAGTCCACCAAATAATTGCCGTCGATCACCTGGCATCAGTGAGCCTCTGTTGAGGGTAATACCTGTGTTTCATGGCCTGTAAGATGCATATAAAAATTAACTTAAAATGTTCAAAGTCTAGTATTAATTTTGTGTTACAATATTACCAACCTTTTATTGGAGTTTGTATTCTTACCACCAAAGAAATATCTGCTGACTAATATCTGCTAACACCAAAAAATATCCCTACATCTCCATATAAATAATTCTACCCTTGTCAATGCAAAGAAAAACAAAGCATTCCCCTCTGAACATTTCAATAACTACGAGTCCCAAGCTGCTTTCTGAAAGAGAGCCATCGTTCAGGCCTGTGTCCGGAGACAGGAAATGAAGTAGTGATGTGTGGCTGTGATGGACTGAGTGACCCTTCCAAAGCCCAGGTTGAAACTGAATCCTGATTGTAGCACTGTTAAGAGGTGACTCTAAGAGATTATGAGGTCATCAGGGAGCATGCTCATGAATAAATTAAGACCATTAACTGGGAGTATTGGGAGTGGGCTTCTGATAAAGGAGTAGTGTGACCCAATTTTCTTTATGTCCATCCTCCACTATGCTGTGGCCCAGCAGAAAGGCTCTTACGACAGACCTGTTCCAGGTCACTGGGCCTCACTGTCTCCAAAGCTGTAAGAAATAGGGTTCTGCTTTTCTATAAGTTACGCGGTCTTCAAGTATTCTTCTCTCAAAAGAGAAAAATAAAATGATATTTTTGGCTTGGCAGTTTGACTTTCTTTTCTATTATATTTTATTTACTTGATGGCATTCGGTCATTTATTTTCTATGGCCACATCACTTTTGATTGGCCAATGTTCCCTTGTACTTGTTAGTTGAGAAAGTTGAGACTTCGTTTTAAGATGATAAAATGTTTTAAATATACCACTTCATCTTGAAATCTATACTGACATCTCCCTTGTTTTCCAAAATCTTCTTCCTTGTAGAAAATTGAACCCATAACATGAATAAGAGTCACTGAAATCTTCATATGGCAACAAGTTGTCCTCTTTAAAACTGAATCTGAGGATAAGCATAAACTGTTAGCCACAGGATGGAGTAAGGAGTCTCAATTGTGAATAATGTCTGAGCGGCCGAGCTCATTTACTTAAATTACTGCTCTTAGCTTCACAAGAGAAAACATAGTCTCTTGATGTGCGATTTAAGCATTACATCTTTGCCCATTAAAAGCCATTTGTTTAATGCTTAGAATATAGCAAGTGGGGAATAACTTTCACTTTAAATAACTGTCCCACATGGTACTGACCTGATAACTCACTTACTGAAAGCCACAGGTCTGGGCTATTAACAATTAACTAAGGTACGCTGGGTTTGTGACAAGTGATAAGAGTGACCTTGTTTAATAATCCAGTTCACAGATGAGCAACGAAGTCAAAGCAGCTGCACGCCTCCAATTAGTCCCAAGCGTGCACACAGAAAACGGGAGTCTTCACCAACTTTATTCTAATATTGACAGACAGTTTTATTATTCTCTGGAAGAGCTGGTTGTAAGGAAGTTTATTTTGTGTACTGGACTCATAAAATGGCATCGTTTGAAGTACTTCCGGCTAAGGGCTGGGAGGAATCTTTGCCATTTCAGGAACACAATCACCAATTTAAAATCACATCTGCAATATTTGGTCTTCAAATGATTTTGCATCCCCCAGAATATTTGTATTCTACAATAAACATTCAGTTTATGATTTCTAACCACCTTTGACTCCTATTTTTTTTCACTAACACTGAAGTAGAATGAAAAGCATAAACAGTGCAGTGTTTTTGCAAACTGAACTGGGCACCCTGATGTTTTCTTCTCTCTTAATTCTTAATTATTTTTCTTATTGGTCTAGTTCAGCAATCATTCATATATGAATCACTCAATTATTTTGATCTCTAATACAAAAATTTAACTGCCAAGAATAAATAGAAATAGAAAAATGTATGTGCAGAAATATAAACACTAGTAGTCTTCCACTGAATAATAAACAAGTTAAAAAGGGCCCTAACTCAATATGGATTATTCAAGAACCGGGAGGTGTATGTACAGGGCTTATGAAGGATTCGAGAGAAAGCAGATACACAAAGACCATGCTGGTGCCCAGTGAGCCCTTGAGACCCTGCCAGAAGCCGTCTTCTTTGTTGTAAGATTCTCCAAAGTCCTTATGATGTGTAGAACCCGTCCTTTATCCTTTACATGCAAGGATGAAAAAAGGAGATTCCCACCCTTACTGCCAGTAGACCTGAGCTTAGATGAGCCGTACCTGTATCCCAGACATGCAGTTCAGAGAATGCTGAGCTGCAGATTTACGTTTGAAAACAATAAGTAGGGCTGTATAAGAGAGATTGATCTCGGACACAAGAAGAGGGAGAGGTGAGTTCTCAAAGGAATATCACGTGGGACAGGACAGACAGAGTGTTAGGAGTATCACGTGGGACAGGCAGACAGAGTGTTAGGAGTATCACGTGGGACAGGCAGACAGAGTGTTAGGAGTATCACGTGGGACAGGACAGACAGAGTGTTAGGAGTATCACGTGGGACAGGACAGACAGAGTGTTAGGAGTATCACGTGGGACAGGACAGACAGAGTGTTAGGAGTATCACGTGGGACAGGACAGACAGAGTGTTAGGAGTATCACGTGGGACAGGCAGACAGAGTGTTAGGAGTATCACGTGGGACAGGACAGACAGAGTGTTAGGAGTATCACGTGGGACAGGACAGACAGAGTGTTAGGAGTATCACGTGGGACAGGACAGACAGAGTGTTAGGAGTATCACGTGGGACAGGACAGACAGAGTGTTAGGAGTATCACGTGGGACAGGACAGACAGAGTGTTAGGAGTATCACGTGGGACAGGACAGACAGAGTGTTAGGAGTATCACGTGGGACAGGACAGACAGAGTGTTAGGAGTATCACGTGGGACAGGACAGACAGAGTGTTAGGAGTATCACGTGGGACAGACAGAGTGTTAGGAGTATCACGTGGGACAGGACAGACAGTGTTAGGAGTATCACGTGGGACAGGACAGACAGTGTGTTATATTTAAATTATCGTGCATGCCACAGACTTAGGATTTTTAAATTAGGAGAATGGAGATCACACAGTTCAAGTACCTCCCTTCACAGAAGAGCAATTAAGCGCAGCGGAACCCGATGATTTATTTAAAGCTTCACAGCTTGTTTCCTGTCGCTCATCAAAACGAAGGAAAAAAAAATGCTGCTTTAGCCTAAGAAAACTTGCCTTAAACAAAAGCAGCAATTTCTGGGCATGGGACATTAAAGAACGTTAAAAATAATTTCTTAATATAGACAATGAAGGACGTCTCTCCCTTCCTTCCTGTGACTGCTGTTAATGAGGAAGGGACTTTCTCAGTCGACATATAATCCTTGCTGGAAGAAGCCACAAGAGCATGCTCCACAATAAAGAGAAAAAGAATGGGGCTGGGGAGAAATCTCAGTGGTTCAGAGTTTTTATGAATCCTTTTCATCTTTTGCTAGAGAACATTTTACATGGGAGGGATAGAGTAGTTCCTTTACTTTGGTTGACTCCTTAAAAACCTTGGGCATCTTACACAGCAAGGGCATTTCCTCTGTTCAAGTGACGAAGTGTAAACCTTTTTGATAGGAAAGGTAGCAAGGGCCAGAGAAATGGAGCAAGGGTTAAGAGCACTACCTGTACTTCCAGTGGGCCCAATTTCAACTTCTATATCCAGCACCCATATGGTACCTCACAACTCTTTGTAACTGCAGTCTCAGGGGACCCAACATCCTCTTCTGCCCTCCGCAGACAGCAGGTACACACATGGTGCACAGATATACACGCAAGCAGAACACGCAATAATCTTAAAAAGAGAAAATACTTCCTGACCACATAATTCAAATACACCAGAAAACAACCACCTTTGGAGTGTAAAGAGTGGTCAGAATTCTTCTTTTCTTGGTTCATAGTTAACAGTGTTTGCTCATACAGAGCAGGCCAGTGCCCCTTTGATTACTGCACAAATGTACCTTTGGTCTGTTCTCATCTGCTGCCTAATTAAATGTAAATATTATTTCACATTATAAGGCAATGGACTAGGTGTCTCTATGTATCTATTTCTCTGATCAGGTGCCATAATGGCCATTGAGTAGAAGGCCTTGTAAAAGGGGAAGAATCTTAATATTGCCCTGTCGAGGTTTATCAAGAAGCCAAGGTGAGATAACTGATGTGAGTGCCTTTTGCAAACAGTGGCGCTCTGTTAAATGGCACGAGTTGTTTTATTGTCGTGCTCCTATGGATTACGAGCAGTGTTGTAATTATTAACGTGGCATTGCACCAAACATTGTGATTCATATAAGCAAATCATAGCTCCAGAGATGGGGCAGTGGGATAAATGCTTATTGTGCAAGCACGAGGACCTGAGTTCAGATCCCTAGGACACAAGGTAGATATGGTGCTGCATGCCAGTAGTCCCTCAGCTTGGGGGGTAGGACACGGGGCGTACTCAGGGCTCAGTGGCCAGCCAGTCTGGCCCATCAGTGAGCTCCAGGTTCAGAGAGAGTGGGTGGTCCCGCAGAGTAAGGTAGAGGGTGACTGAGGGAGACCTCAGAGCCGATCTCTGGCTTTCACACATTCTCTCTGTCTCTCTGTCTCTATCTCTAGTGCATGTATATGTGTGCACACACAACAAAAGCAACAGCAACAATAACAGAAAGCAAAATTATAAAGAATCAAAGCATTGATAAAGCAACATGGCAACAATTCTTACCATGTAGTCATTGTTCAAAATATTATCAAATCAAGTATATAAAATTACCTTGATATTTCAAAAGAAACAGAACTGGAGATAAGTACAGAGAAAGGGATGAGTTAGTGCCCCTTGGAAGTAATGAAAGAAGTAGCTTAAATTAATTTTAAAGGGACTGACTTTGACATGAACTCTGGTGCTCTATATTTGACCACTTCCCCTTGGTGGGGAGGCCTGGTGGCACTCAGAGAAAGAATAAGCAAGCTACCAAGATGAGGCTTAATAGCCTGTGACCCTATAGTGGGGGAGGAGATCCCCGTCAGTCATAGACCTAGGGGAGGGGAATAGGGTGAAAGCGGGAGGGAGGGAGGAACAGGAGGATACAAGTGATGGGATAACAATTGAGATGTAATCTGAATAAATTAATTAAATTATAAAAAGAAAAAGAAAATCCCACACAGAGCACATTATATAAAAGTAACATGTAATACAGGCATTTCATGTTGATAATGACATAACAGTAGTTGGTTAAAGTTTGGGGAAATGTGAATTTTAATATAATGCATACATATTGAATAAAATTGATAGAAGAAGAAAAATAAAGAAGGCGATAGACATGGAATCCTGATTTGGCAGAAAGTGTAACATAAAGAAGTCTATAGTGGCAACACCAACATGCCAGCAGCTAGGAGCAGGACACGGTAAGGCTAAAGCCAGAGAGAATGAGGTAATCGTTAATGCAAGGATGGGAATTACCTTCGTTCCTTATATTACCTATATTCTCATGAAATGTTTCTACATGCACATCATCTACATGTGTCTCAGCTTCACCCTCAGTACACAGAAACCTCAGGCACAGACACCCCCAGTACCATTTATTCACTGCTGCAACCAAATACCTGACAAATGCTGCTCATGGGAGAAAGGCTTCTTTGTGCTCTTAGATCCAGAGTCCAGTCTATTGTTGCAGGGAAAGTGTGGAGCTGGAAGGGACCTGTCCCTAAAAGCAGGAGATTGGGGCACATCTTGATCACACTGTACAGAACAGAGAAGCAGAGATAGGACTGGAAGCTGGGCTAGGTGCCTGCTCTCAAAGCCTGACCCTAGCGACCAGTGCCTGCCCATCCTAAAGCCCCTACATCATTTCAGAACGGTACCACCATCTATGGACCAAGTGTCAAACACATAGGGTGTGTGGGGCATTTGATAATTCCAAACATGACACTTTCTCATGAGTTCTTCAGTCTGCTATCTCCCTGGAGTGCCAATTAGACGCCAAACTACCTACTTTATATGTATACATGATAATTAATTTAACAAAACTGAGACCCATGTAAACATAAGTTCTTGCCTTCCCACATATAGCATGCTGGCACTCTGGTTCTTTCTAGTCTCAGTAAATGGCACCACTTGCACCCCTATCCACTTAGTCTGCCATCCTTGAAGTCACTCTTCGGTTTGTCTTCAAAATCCAAATAGTGACAAAAGTCCAGAAAAGCTCTCATGGAAATCACTCCTGGATCCATAGATTGTTCATCTCGCCCCATCACCACCACCCCAGGTAAGGTCGAACCCATGCACAGCATGGTAGCTTCTTCTATGGCCTCCATGCTTCCACTGCCCTCTATAGCACAGCCAGCAGCCTCAGGGACCCTTCTAAAGATGAGACCTAATGTCACTTGCTCTCTGGAGCTTCTGCAATCACAAGTACAGAAAGTTCGAATTTTGACCATCGCCTACAGAGTCATGAACTTGACCTTATTCTCGCTTACCTTGCCTCTGCATGACCACTCAGTCCTGTCAGGTCCCTAGTCTCATGCCACAGAGACTTCCCTTGGGTCCCAAAAGGACACATGTTGACACCAACTTAGCTTAGGGCCTTTCTCTTGCTCTGATCGCCATCTGGCTAGCTCTTCTCACAGCTAGACACTCTGATGCTTCCGTTAGGTCTCTTTTTGTGTAAACGGTACCCTTCAGCATGCCCTGCCCACTACCTGGTTTTATTTTCCCTCTCTGCACTCACTGTTATAAGACTTAGTCCTTCATAAAACACATTCATTACCCCATGGCACGTCTCCCCACCGCCCCACACACTGTAAGCCAACTCTATGTTAAAGGTTACCTGCCTTACTCACTGCTATGTTCTAAGCACTAGTACCTGAAAATGGTGGTTACTCTCCTGATATTTGGATATGATAGATAATTAAATTTGCAGAGAATTAGTCATTACAACCCTGCAGATCAACATAAAGGAGTTAATAGTGATGAGA
The DNA here is from genome assembly GCF_964271855.1 of Acomys minous. NCBI lineage: Eukaryota > Metazoa > Chordata > Mammalia > Rodentia > Muridae > Acomys > Acomys minous. The sequence continues at coordinate 1,782,338 of NC_140494.1, forward strand.
TAGGATAGATATTGAATTTCATTCAGAAATTTAGACCCAACAAGACAGGAAAGATGTTTACTTCAAGTTTGACAAGTGTAAATAGCCAAATCATCATGAATGTAACATTTATAGAACTCGTGATTGTCACATGGTTCTCTCTTCTGTATGTAGTTTGTTTTATGCATGTGTGATTAAATAAATGTATACGGAAAAAAAAGCCAGAGGCTGGGGGAATGGGTTGACCAATAAAGTGCTTTCCATGCAAAAAACAAACAAACAAACAAAAACAAAAACCAATCCTGCATATATTCAAGGTAATAGTTGAGATTTACCATTTGTTTATACTATGATCATTTCAAGACGCACACACAGCTCTGAGACATTTCACCAACACAATCAAATTATCTACCTGTCTGACACGCAAGGCTCTCTATACTAGAAATGACTCGTTGCCTATCTATGGAAGCATGCCTTTCTAGGAAAATCCATGATCCACATTCACAAGTGCAGGGACAGAGCACAGGTGCAGGGGCAGAGCCCCCAGACCAGTGGTCAGCCCATGCACCACATAGTTTGATATGATGTGCAGGACCAAACTCTTGACAGTTTGAAAAGAGGGAACTGTTTGATGAAAGTTATCAGTTAAGTGACATTAAAGTGGATTAGGAGAAGGGACAGCTAGTATTTGGGAGCTAAAGATAAAGAGGAAGATAATGAAAACATATGCCCTGAGGTGTTGCAAGTCCTTGATAAAACTTCCCCTAGAGTACTGGGGGAAAAAAGTTGGAGACACACCTACACATGCAACATCCTACTTTAGTTCCCTCTCAGTTGGACATTAAAGAGAAAATCCATAGTTGCTTCAAGAACCTGGGATGGACAAAGTTTTCCTAAACCTGAGAGAATCCTAACACCATCAGTCTAATTTCATCCACTGTGAGCTCCACTGAGAACAGTCACAGAGGTTGAGTGCTTGCATTCCAGGGATGGCCTATGGCATTCACACAAATTTGCATCTACTCATGGGCTCTCAAGGCACTTCACCTACTTTTATTAGAAGCAGCTTTTATTATATTTTATAAGAGGAGTATGATATCATAATAAAATCTGCTTCTAATAAAATTTCCGGTGTGCATGTTTTGAGTTGGAATTTATAGGCCTACTTGTTGCCCGGAGCCTTGCTTCCCACTGGTAGAGTGAAGATCTAAGTCAATGATCATATTCGTTCCAGCAAAAACATTGTGTTGACTCAACTCGATCTGCCTACATACAAGCTAGCAGTAAGTTTCCCACCATTGGCTTCGCAGCCAGTGAGTTGACCAGGTGACAGAGACAAACACGGTGAACATTTGAACTATCTGCACAGCACAGGACCGCACTGCTCCACTGCACTCTGACATAAAGAACTTCAACAGAGCAATGGCATGTGTGGCTAACTGAGGCCATATCTATGAACAGACGGTGAGATGGGCTCTAAAAAAAATGCTTCTGTGGGGACCACAGGTTGTGTAGAATACCAGCCCTTGCTCAAGAAAGCACACATATTTGACACCAATATTCCCCATCAATGGGGTCAGGAGCTGATGATGTTCCATTGGTGAGAAATCCTCATAACTGAGAGAAACTTGGGGAACTAAAGGACATTCAAACATCCCTACAGTCTCAAGACTGTAGCATGAAATCCTGACTACATAGGACAATCAAAATAGTTTAAAACATTAAGTGCAAAAAAGAACTTTCTAGTGCCCAAGGCATTGAATCATCTAGAATATACTATTAGGGCTGTGACTCAGTGGCAAAGCACTGGCCTATTAGGCATGAGACACCACACAGCAAAAATAAATATAATTAACTATTGGCAACATTATAGCCGGCAAACAAAAACACTAAAATATACTTTCCATTATTATGTTGGTTCTCTATATTTAAAAAACATGTTCCAAGGGACCACGCCAAGCTCATGATCACACAAATGGCCTAGTGAAGCTCAGTGGGACAGAAAATGAAACAAAAGACAGGAATGTGGGAAAGGAAGTTATTGCAAGGGGTGGGTATAATCAGAAATAAATGTATGCAGGTGTTCATACACACAAGCATGTACGTGTGCGTGAGTGTATGCATAGATGCACAAAACTATCAAAGAACAAATTTAACATATGTTAAAATACGTTTGCTCCTTTCTCTGATAATAGCTGCATGGGTGGAGAAAGAAGAGATATTTTAAATGTAAATAATCAGGACCTAGAGAGATGGCTCAGCTATATGAATACTTGCTGCTGTTGAAGAGAATCGCAGTTTGATTCCCAGCACCCATATCAGGAGGTTCACGACCACCTCTAACTCCAGATCTGGGAGATCAAATGTCCTCTCTGGCTTCTGCAGGAACTCACATTCATGCATATACACATATTCAGACTCTTATCCATAATTAAAAATAAATTAAATCTTAAAAGTAAATGAAAGTGATCAGTATTTCTCTGAATCAATATTGGTATTTCTAGAAGTAAGAGTATTGGTAAAACATTGACTCTCTGAGTATGTTTCTTTAAAAAAGCTGTCAGTAGAATAATTGGTGATGAAAGGCTGTTCTATTAGATTTTGGACATTACTGTTATAGATGTTATAATTAAATTATGGTTTATGATTTATTCCTTCAACTAACTTTTATTATACATCAACTTGAGAAGCAACCACCTTCCACACATATGAACTCATGTATTTATTTGAATTATGAAGCAAGCTATAGCTTTTCATTAAATCTTGCCAGGAACAACTTTAGTTTCTGTTTTCAAAACCATACTTTCTATGCTAAAAAAATAAAAACAAAGCCAAAGAACAATATCAGGAGAATTAGTACCAGATATCCATCCACACTTGGATAAGGACTGTATTTTCCATTCCTTGCAATTAGCTGTTTTGTGTATAACATTAAAGTCTCCCTTAGTTAAACCTTATAACTCTATTCTTTTTATTACAAAAATCAATAGTACTCTTTGCAATTTGTCAATGGTGGTAGTTATTATTTATAAATTTGCTCAAAATTCTTAACACATAATGAGTCAATTGAATCTACTACCACATAGGCAATGGGTTTGCTTTTGTAAAAACAAAACAACAAAAATCTAAAGAAGTAGTGAAGAAGTGGTTTGGAATTACCTAAGATTTCTGCTCAGATTTATTAAGGCGCTTTTGTATATATATGTATTTAGAGAGAGTTATGCTGTAGATGAAAATATACAAATTACTATATATGCATAGCATCTACACACATTTTTCCTTTTTCAGAAATTAGCTCAAGTTACCAATGTCCTTGAACTTCTTCTATTCTAGTACACTTGGGTTCATCACTTGACTTTCCAATTTTGTGTTCCCAGTGAACACGTACCAGGTCAGATATCAGCACTATGTGAACCAATTAGCAAGGTCATACAAACAGCTGCCAAGTCAGGAAAGAAAACCTTATCGGAGTACATCAGGAAGGGGAACGAAGGTGAGCTTTGTAAGAGGAGGCAGCTGGCTACAAATAGTAGACCTTCCAACTGAGGTCTGGATCAGATAGAGGAAGCACCCGGCTGAGCTCCTTTTTTTTTTTTTTTTTTTTTTTTTTTTTTGCTTAGAAGTTGGCTGTGATGGTTCCCTTCCCTTACATCCAAGAGATGCACATCCTTCCACCTGGGTGACCCCAGGAAAGAAGCTCTGTGCTGCGTGACAAACTGGATTTCCACAGGAACCAACAAGACTGCGGAGGACTGGCAGCTCATACTGCCTCTCCCTACGCATCCCCAGGCATGCATCTGTGTCTTGCTCTGGTTAATCTCTACTGGTAACTTGACTAGGTTTAGACTCCCCTAGAAGATCAAGGCACTGCCCTTGGTGATGTCTGTGAAGTTCCCAGAGGATTAACTAATAAGAAAAGATGTACTCCGAATTTCAGTGGCACCGTCCCATGGCTGGATCCTCACAATACTAAAAGAGGATGAAGAAAAACAGAGCAGAGCTTTACCCCTGCTCTCTATTTCCTAGCTAGCCAGGACATAAATGGCTCTGCTTTGTCACCTCCTCATCCTAGTATCCTGGCACCCCTGAAACTCTGAGTTAAAAGAAACCCCCCTCCTTGTTTATATTAGATGTCTGGTGACCATGATGCAAAAATAACCCCCAAGCCCTGCATGTACTGTTGGTATGCATGATGCCATCGGGATTTTTGCTACACCAAAGACTGCTGTCATTTTACTGTGACACCATCCCAAGAGGTTGTGGGAAGGCAACATTCTACTTGGCTCCAGCAAGATATACATTTGTTCTTAGGTTATATTTTTAACTGCTCTGTCTGTTGGAGAGGAAGTTGGATGACATTTTATTTATTTTAAATTGTCTTTTTATTTTCGCAAGAATGACAAAAGAGAATGTTTTTGAAAAATAATCTTTTTTTAGACGCTGATTTCTACCACATAAATCTTTTTCAAAAAATTTTTGAATAATTCTTTTTGTAAAATAGGTAATTTGTCTTTTAAATATAGTCACTGTATTTACTTATTGACCACTCCCTGTCACATGTATGTATTCCATGGGCTATTCCAGTGAAGATGTTTTTATTATTTTAATGATTCTTTGACAATAAGACAGGTTAACTCCTGGCAACACCCAACCTACCTCAAAGAAAATGATGAGCATCAAAGATTCTCCTTATGAAGATGGCTTCAAGTGTGGCAAACCAGCCACGGGGCAAAACATCGTCGTTTCTACCACGTACAGAATTCTGTCTAAAAATGGGCAAGCTTCGATGCAGGCAGAGTCGATGGCCAAGATTTGCCAAGACAGGGTAAGCAAGTCCTCAATAGTTCCTCCTTCACAAATATGTCTGCCAGATATACTGGGCCAGAAGGCTGAAGAGGATGCTCCAATGTTATAGAGAGTTGTGAGTGACTGTTCAGGCAGCAAACTGTCTCAGTCATTTTTTTTTTCCATTTTGGAAGCTGCTAACCTGTACTTCCTGTTTACTTAGGTAATTAAGTTTTATTCCTTCTCAAGTCTCTAATGGGGTTGAAGACCAGGTAGTTTAATTTTGCAATTAAGCCTAGTTGTTTAGTGGTTAAGATGTTTTTAGGTCTAGATAGATGTTTTAAGTTGTTAGAGATGAGATATGACAGAATTTTAGACTCACTAAGATAGAAAAGATGTTTTCTTCAAGGCTGCCAAATACAAATAGACAAAACACTATGAATGTAACATTAATATAATTCCTGATTGTTTTGTGATTCTTCTCGCTGTATGTAGTTTATTGTATATATGTGTAATAATATAAATGTATATGTAAAAAAGAAAAATAATAATTAAAAAATTAGCCCATTAAAAGCCAAATAGTTCACCAAAGCCTAATAGCTAGGATTAATTAATTCTTGCTACTGTTGATAAAAAATCATTCTCCTTTCTCTAATTCTTTGCCTTCAGGTTATAAATGAACATTTGACAGAAGCAAACATGAAGTCGGATTTCATATCTTGTATCTAGAATGGGTCTTCCTTTTATGGGCTTTGTTGACGTTACTTTTGAACCATGGCCTCTTTTTTTTCATTGTTTTTTATATTTCACAGAAACAAAAACATATTCCCAGACATCAATGTCTACATGGATATTATGGAAACCTAAATTTTGTGCACAAACACTATGTCTTCAGAACCCAAACGTGTTGTACAATATGAGTACAGAGGAACAAGACAGAGCAAGATAACTTCTGATTCGATGGCGTAAGGAGCACCCATACAGCAAGATTCTTAACAAGAGGAAGGAAAGAGTTTCTACCCATGACATTCTAGGTAAGGGACATGAAAAATAGTAAAGAAAACACAGCACATAAGAACTCACTGAAGGCATAGAAAGATGGCTTAGCAGTTAGGAGAACATAATGCTCGTTCAGAAGACTACAGTTTAGTTCCCAGCACCCACACTGGGCAGCTCACATTCCCTCATAACCTTACCTCTATGGGATCCAACATCTTCTTCTGGCCTATGTTGACACTACACTCATGTACACAGACCCACATAGAGACATACACATATGCACATAATTAATAAAAACAGATAAAATGAGAACAAGTCACTCAGAAGCCATATATTTTATGGCATCACAGGGAAACAGTCTGACTGAGGAAGAAAGTCTGTGCTTTATCCAGAGAGCAGAAGTTCATTCTGCAGGGGAATCTTAGGTTGACATGCCTTTCTAGATGCTCTATAAACAACAAGGGGACACCAAGGGCACGTGTTTGGGAACGCAGTAAGGCACTTCTATATTCTGGTAAAAACAAATCTGATGGAATCTTGAAGTACAGGATACGGGAAGATATTCTAGACGCATCAAATTCAGAGACTATTCAGTGCTGAAAGGCGCCTAAGGAAACCCATTCCAGAGTGTAGGAAGGAGGCTAGTTTAATGTCTAACCAACCAGGTAAGCAAAGATGCCATTCTCCAAGACAGAAACAATGGAAAACAAGAGAAAAACATATCTTTAGTTTTGGATGGACATGTTAAGTTTCCAAGACCATTGGATGCCTTTGTGAAGAGAATTCTAACGGAATCAAAGTCCGGAATTTAGAAACAAGAGCTCAGGGCTTCTCCTGGTGGCAAGTGACCTTATTTACTCTCATTGCACTGTCTGGAATGAGATAATCATGGGTTTGACTTATGAGAGGTGAAAAATGACACATATTCCATATCTGGATTTTTTGTTAGAATCAAACAGAAGAGAGCATGGCTGCTGGCAGAATTCTGGTCTTGGCTGACCATTTTTTGGTGCAATTGCAGCTTGTAGAAATATTTCCTCCATTCTGTTTCACATTCAGTTAGATCAATACCTTGCCCCAAACGAAGACTGATTCTATAGAAATTAGATTAGAGAGTTTTGAGGCCTGCCATGAGTTTCTGAGCCACATGATCCTTGGGCAGCAATCTCCCAAATATAGCTAATTGGATTCTGAATGCTATCGTTTAGTGCAGAAAGCTGAGGAAGATTCCAGATAGCCTGCGTGGTACTTCACAAAACCAGGTGCACCCAACCTTCCAAACGGAGTGTGAAAAGTTTCAAATGGGCACTGGCAGAGTACTGAACAATAGTAAGTAAGTGCTACTACTGGCATTGCCCAGAAGAAATCACTACAATCTTGTGATAGTGGCATAAAAGAAAACCCACACTATGCCACACCTAACCCACTCTGTGAAACGTAGAAATCTACTTCAGGCTGCAAGCCAGGCTGGGGAACAAAGAAATATCCCTTTCATGTTAGCAACCAAAGACAGAGAAGATAAACTCTGCCCACTAGAGTCCACAGCAGGACGATACGTGCACTGCTAAGTGCTAAGCAAACTCTGAGGCTGTTATCAGCTCTCAGTGAACAAAACACTTGTTCACTTGCTTGCTGCTCACTATTATTTAATACTCAATCACAGCTATTGTGAATCTACTGCTGGTCACATGTCATTGAGGGCACTAATGACGGTACAATCTCTTGAAATACATACATGGTTGTAGTTGTGTAAACTCCTGTTCATTTTCACTGGCATATATTCATTGTACTTAGATTTGGGTTTCATATAGAAAATATTCTTCAGTAGTATCATGTATTTCAACCCTGCTTACACCCTGCCCACTCTTCCATTTCTTCTCTTGCTAGTGTACCTTTTACGTTCATAATGTGATATATATATATATATTATATATGATATGATACATACATTACATATATGGTTTATGTATCTATAAAGAATTCTAGAATGCACAAAGAGAGAAAAGCATACAAAAATTTGTCTTCCTGCTTCTGACTTTTTTCACTTAAAATAATGATCCTAAGTTGCATTTTTCCCCACAAATGACATAACTTCATTCTTCTTCTTGAATAAGCAAAACTCCACTATGTCTATATCACAAGTTCCCTCATTTGTTGTTGGGCTCCTGAGATAGTTTTATAAATTCATGTTTATGAAAACTATTGCCAAAAGAAGATGGCTTTGCAGGTATCGTTGCAGTATGCTGCCTTGGATTTTGTTGGGTGTCACCCAAAAGTGCTACAACCAAATCATACCATAGCTTTATTTTTTAGTTTTTGCTGTTTTCGAGAAACCTTCATGTTGATTTCCATGGTGGCTGGGCCAATTTACATCCCCATTAGAAGTGTCTAAGTTAGATCTCTCATCGTAATGAGGAGAGACAAGCAATAAATAAAAGAACAAGCACCACATAATACAATAGAGGCATTTGTGCTGTGGAGAAATCAGAGCAGGCAAGGTTGAAATGATGGCACTGGATTAAAGAGGAACTGCAGTTTGGAATATGGCAGTTGCAGGTCTTGCTGAGCAGAAGAGGTTTAATCAAAGACTTGAAGCAGCAGAGTCAGCATGCAGCTTGCTCTGCCAGGGGCTTCTCTTGTTCTCGTTATTTTCTTCTCTTGTTATTTTCGTGCAATTTTATTTAGGCGCAACCTTGCAAACCGCATACGGTGTAAGCAGCACCAGGCTTTCCCAATGAGATGGGATGAAAGGAGACTACTCTGAGGTCGTGTGAAGAGCGCTGTGCCTATCACACAGGCACTGCTGACCCTGGCATAGGCTTTGGATGTTTAAACTGGAGTGGGTGTGGAAAGGCTCAGATTAGGGGGAGGTGCAACGGAAGCTTTTCACAAACCAGCAAGATAACGCTGGAGAGAGACACCGCTGAAATGTCGTGGAGCGGACAGATGGGCAAAGTGGGCAACCCAAGTACCTGTGGAAATGACAGCTAGCCTACACCTCCGGGCTGTGCTGCCCGGTGCCTTGAGGCAAAGTTCTCACTAGAAGTAGCTGAGCAGATGGAGACAACAATCTAGCTCCAAGCTGCTTCCTCGGAATCTCTCTCCGGGAATTTGAATTGGTGTGTTTATGCAGGTAGCTAAACTTCAGGATTTGTTTATAGAGTCCAGGTCCACAAAACACAAACAGTCGTAGAGGTAATAAAAGAAAATACAAAGAGGCAATATGCTCCAAGAAGGAAGTCTTTGTCTCTCTCAGCATTCACTTTTTAGTTCTAGAACATTTCAAAGCGTAGAGCATACCCCACCTTATGCATGTCTGGGAAACCACTTTTTTTTTTTTTTTTTGGTAATTAGTACTGTTCTGTTGACTATAATTAATGCCCCTTTCTTTTGTTTTCTTATGAGACTTAGGCTTTTTTGTTTAACTAACAAATGAAAAGACATCTAAAACAAAGGTTCAAATTAGCCAGGCACATGTTTGTTTGATTTTCCTTTTTCTGCAGTACAGGTGATTGATTGAGAAAGGAACTAAGAAAAACCAATATTATCCTCACTGCCTAACGGAGGAAGACATATTCAGAACGTTCTATGTCATGAAGAGTCAGCCTGCAGCATCAAAGGCACACTGGAAGCATGTCAGAATAGGGACAATCCAAACAACCTCTGAAAGTTAATAACTTACTTTTTTTTAAAGTACTTACACATCAGATACCAGTTATACTAACAAGTTAAATAACTAATTTATAAACAGAAAAGTTTTATTTTATACCACAGTTTTAGAAATTTTCAACCATGCCAAGAAGACCCATGGCTTTTACCTCTGTGAGCGTGCCACATGGCCATAGATAAGACTGCATGGGAGAGCAATCCACTTGTAAGCAGGAGCTGAAAAATGAAGAAAAGTGGGTCAGGGGCCCATAATCGCCTTCAAAGAAGATCACATTAGGTCTTGCCTTGTATAGGTTCCACCACCTCAGAAAATGCTACCTGGTGACCAGACTTTTCATAATTTGTCGTAGGAGACCACGCAAATCCAAACTATAGTATTCTGCCCTGGCCTCAGAGGTTGAGGTCCATCTCCCAATTCAAGATGCAATTTAATTTACCATCAATATTCTCCAAAGACAAAACTCCTCCACTGTCACTTTCAACCCAAAGCGCAAAGTCTGATCCAAGACTCAAGGCAAACTTAATTGTACATTCTTATAGTTTTAAGTCTAAAAGAAATGTACATTCTTATATATGATGGCTGAACAGGTAGAGGACAAACATTCCCAATGAAAAGGAATTCATTTTTTTTACTCTTGAAAATTAGAAATGAAAAAGAAGGCTAAAGAGATGCTCACTGATTAAGACTACGCCTGCTCTTGCAGAGAACCTAGTTCTGGTTACCAGGGCCTTCGTGACAACCACTCACAGCTGTCTCTAATTCCTGTTCCAGGGGGTCCAATGCCCTCTTATAATCTCTGCATCTTTTGGCCTCTGTCGGCCCCAGGCATATGTGCATGCAAGCAAGCAGCCATACACATAAAAATAAATAAATGCATCTTAAAAGAAGGGAAGAGAAAAATAATGAATAATAACCCACTCTAAAGCAAGATGAAAACACAATACAGCAAATGCTAGACCCTAAGTGTTTATGTCAGAATCCAGGGCACACTTGAGGCAACATGAGCTCTCCCAAGTTCTTGGTCAGCCTAGTTGCTTGGGGTTTGCTGGTTACAGCCTACGTGGTCACTCCCTTGCAGCGAGTTCGCACACATTCTGCAGCATCCTTTACGTGCTCCACACTGCTGCTTTCTCCATCTTCATAGGGTCCCCACTGAACCTTCAATACCACTTCCACAGTTCAGCACACTGCCTTACGGGGAGTTGGGGCGGTGGGACTCAGCTCCTCATCCTTCTGAAATCGCTTCTAAAGTCTCTGTTCATTCTGTAAGCATCATATCGACAATGTTAACGGCTTCCACCAAAACAGCTTGACTCATAGTTACCGCAGCCTCTGAGCCCCTTGGCAGTTGAATACAAAGCAATAAGACCAAATGCCTAGGCACTTACACTCATTTCCAACATTCAAAGAATCTTTGAAACAAGTGTTTACTTCTACTTGTGTGTGTGTTAGCTACTTTCCTCAAAATACCTAACAGGCTGCAATTTAAGGGGCTGGGGGCAGGGACTTTCTGTATAAGTGCCTTCCATCCATGCATGAAGACCTGCATTTGGATCCCTAGACTGAGATGCTAAGTCTGTAATCACAGCACCAGGTGAGTAAAAACAGGTAGATCACCTGGAGCTCATTGGCTAGTCAAGCACAGCCAATTCAATGAGCTCCAGGTTCAGTGAGATACCCTGTCTCCAACAAACAAGTGAGGATTGATTGATGCAGACTCCTGACATTAACCTCTGCCTTTCAGGAGCAGGCACAGAGAAACTCATACATGTGTAAGCACAGATGTATATACCCACACAAACATATGCTACGAAGGAAGGAAGGAAGGAAGGAAGGAACGAAGGAAGGAACGAAGGAAGGAAGGAACGAAGGAAGGAAGGAAGGAAAGAAAGAACTTGAGTAGGGAAGGGCTTATTTAGATTTACAGTTTCACGAGGTGCAGTACATCACAGCAGAGGAGGCATGGCGGCAGGAGCCATTTGGACATGTTGCATCCACAATCAGAAAACAGAAAGTGGGGCCAACTCACTAAACCTCCAGGTCCTTCCCAGTAACCAACTTCTTTCAGTGCAGGTGTACCTCCTAACAGTGCTACAACCTCCCCAAACAGCATTGCCCGCAGCAGGAGAACCAGTGTTGAAACACAGGAGCCTGTTGGAACATTTCACAACAAGACCACGAGAATCTCCAAGCTTATGATGCTGTGATTTGGTACCAACATCCAAACTTCAAACCACAGCCACGCACAATTAAAGAAGGGGACAGTTCCCAAATGTGTCTTTAATGCGGAAAACCAAAACTAGGATTTCTAGGATTTGCTGCCTTTTAAGCTGATTAAACTCAACTCTGTGCTACATCAGCACCTTATGGGCCACAAGCTCTAAAGTCGCCCTCATATTTCGTTTACTGTGAGATATGGTGAGGGTGATTTTCTTCTAGGCTTCATTCCCATCTGCATCTATCCAATAAATCAGAGGCAAGGCCAGTGTTTAAGTGTTTAATAGAACACTCCAAGTGACTCTGATACAGGGAGTCTCTGAGCTATGCCTTGAGAGCTATGATATGTAGGAAATTATCTTAGCAGGCAGCATGTGACACAGAGTAATAACTGACCTGGGTTTCATAAGTCACTGTGTTTCCAAATTGTTTAGTCAGATAGGAAATTGTGACTGCCACCCACCCCCTTGGTTATATGGCAGTTTGCCACGACGTCATGATGTATAATGATCATCTTTATGTATGACTATTTATGTTCCCCAGGCACAAGAATAAACTCATGCTGCTCCTACAGGGTGGCACCCCAACCATCAGTGTACCACTCAGCTGTGATTATTAACAGGTAAGGAATTAGCTGGTGAAATCATGTTTGTTCAGAAAGCAGAATTAAAAAAAAAACAACTTCGATTTGATATGAACTTGGGCTTCCTTTCTCAGGCTCCTGTTCCCTCTTTAGGCCAACAATGCACAGAACCCTAACACGTACAGGTATGATTCTCACATCTGGTTTAAAATGTATCTTCCTTTGGGTAAACACGTGTCAGATCAGAGTATTGTTTCCATCCTTCCTCTCTGCCTGAAAGTCTTCCCCTCCTCCTGTGCTCACTGTTGGATCCGTCCCACTGTGTCTGCACAGGGGATCTGAGCTTTTGTTTTGGTCCTGTTGTAAAGAGTGATGCTGCAGATCTTTGTACAGATTTCTCTGCCTTCTGTAGCTACTGCCTCTTGTGCAATCAAAGTCCAGCTGGGTCCCAGAGCTCAAACAGCATCAAAAATGGAGTCTGTGGGGTTGGGGGGGGGGGCTGTGCCCAGATGTAGAGGAACAAAGCTGTATCCATCAAAACCCACCACATTCTCAGCAGCTTCCTGTGGCAGAGTCCCTTTCCCGAAGTGGAAAGTGGCCTATGGATGCAAGAGTGAGGGACAGGTCTTACCTCAATTACTTGGGTCCATTGAAGCCCAGTGAGTCTCCTCCAGGCCAACCCTGACTTCGAGAGTTGCCCTTGTCCCTCATGGACTTCATGCTATCTACAGTAGCATACAACTCTATTTTTCTGTGTATTGGCTTTTCTGTTAAGCAAACATCACTATACTCTAGGGCTCTGTAGCCAGAATGTTGCTTCTATCAGTCAATGACCTCAGTAACTTCAGTGTCTAAAGAGAGACATCTTGAGTACATCCTCCATCAAAAAGATCAATAAAATCCCATTATTCAACTTTTTTTTCCTCTACTGCCATCCTAACTAGCTTGCCTTTTCTATCTTTGGCTATCATCAAATAGAAGTGAATAACTATGCTTTATCCACAATGGTTCAAATTGCAGGTTTCTGATGCCATTATAAAATTGCCTTCTCTGAACTTAACTGTCCAAAGTTCAATGTATTTAATATCAGCTTTACAAAACATCCCAGGGGTCACATATTTTGGGTTTGACCACCAGATCCATTAAAGGGCATGCTTAGAACAGTGACAAATGAACAAGCATCTTCTTTACGGCTAGGCCACTTCCTTCACATTCCTGCACTTACCACTTGGGCATTTCAACACCTCTCTGCTGTTGGTAGCACCATTGGGCATTTCAATGTCTCTCTGCTGTTGGTAGCACCGGTCTGCCAGCCTTTCCCAGCCCAGCTCCTAACAGTCACACTGGAGGACACTACACAGTCCTTGAAGAAATCCTCCCAACCCTCAGCAGGGTCTATAATGTCCACTGTGAACTCTGTCCATGTGTGTACTGCTGTAATTGGTTCATATTCGTAGCTTGCCTGTGCCAGTTTCTCATTAAGCTACAAATGCTTTGATTATCTAAGCAGGGTGTTTGGGGTCATCTTTATTGTCATAGCAAACAGTGAAATGACACATCAAAGAACTACCAAGTACTATACGTAAATTATTGAAATAAAGACTTCAAAAAAGTCCTCACCTCAGAGAGTGTAAAAAAAAAAAGTTCAGAACATGGTCCTTAAAGTCAGGGAGTTGTTCTCCTGCCTAATTGCAAAGGCGGACCTAGAGCTAAAGGTGAATAAGACGGTGAAAGGCAATGAAAATGCAACATGTGATAACGCCTCAGGGTGGTGACGATGATGCTCAGCCTGCCTGCAGATCACAGAAGGGTTTTGTATGACCACACAATGTACCTTAGGTTTGTGCTAGGCAGGCAGGATAGCAATGAGCTGTTGGATTCTAGGGAGGCGAACGAGAACCTTGACCATTCTAGTGCCTGCTCTATTTAAGAAATGCATCAGGTACAATATACATAGTCCCCACGCAATTGCCAAAGTATTTAAATAGTAATAGAACCAAAGAAAAATCCCTCATGTAGAAATTTCAGCATGAAAGAAGCACAGACACCATCATAGGAAGAAGAAGAGTTGAACAAAGTTGATGCAAACAAATGCCTCTTCACAGAACCGTCACAGAAGTGAGGTCAGAGAGCAAACCACCGTTCTGGAAATTTGAGGAAAAGGTGACTACACAGAGTCCCACCGAACTGTTAAAGGCCGTGAACAGAAGTCCTGAGGGGCTGGAGATAGCAACCGGAAGATTTGAATATAGCTGATGGATGGCGTCTCATGAGGCACTGTGAACATCTTGAGAGTTAAGAGGAGGCTGGATCTAAACTATGAAGAACTTTAGCCTCAACAGCTCAGATAGGTTCTCACAGTGAATACTGCCAGAAAAATCCCCGAGAGAAAAGGATGCATTGGTGATACCAGAATGCAGTGTTCCTAAACCACATTTGCCTTCAGGAAAAACAAGAACCAGTCCCAGCTGTAGCTTATTAGCATTCTACTGACCTGGGAGAAAGGCATTACCTAACTCCTGCAAGCTGCAGCCTTCCTCATGGAAACAAGACTCAGCTCAAACTCCCTCTGCCACACTGACCCACCCAAAAGCAAAGGCAAACCCGCAAGCGGCATTGTGAGTCTGGGACACAGCTCAGGAAAGATGAGGCCGTGTTAGTCAGGGTTCTCTAGAGTAACAAAACCAATACAGTGAATCTATATTAAGAAGCAATTTGTTAGATTTAGCCAGTACAGTCTGTATAGTCCAAGAGCAGCTGTCTCACACTGCAGAGGCTGAGACGCTGACTGCTGCTCAGTCCAGCAGGCTGGATCCCTGGGGATTGCTTGCCAGCCAGTCTAGTCTACTTGCCCAGCTCTAGGGCATGACAGAAACATGCATACATGCACACCCCACACACATGTACACTGGAGAAGATAAGAATATAAATTTAAAAAGGAGCAGTGTAGCTATATGCATTTCCTGAAGAGAGACATTTAAGGTGGTTGATCTCTGGTCTCCATGTGCATGCACACATATGAACATAAACATATATACAAGCATGCACACTTCACACACATGTACCTGCATACACATGAACATACAAAATGGGGAAAATATGAATATAAACAAAGAACAGGAGCAATAAATAGAAAACAGTAATGAGTGTAGTTGTTATTACTACAAATTTATCCAACTGTAACTCACGTGTATAAATTCTCCCTGTCTATATTCACTTGGCCATGATATATTGTAACATTTTCATGCATGTATATACGGCACTTTGATTATAATCACAGCTTGGGACACGCCTATTCCTCTCCCCACTCTCATGATTTCCTCATCTTTCCTAATACTCCCTCCATTTTATTTTTTCAATAATATTGAATTTTATTTATTTTTTCCAAGATATATATTATTTTATTAATTTGTTCTTGTTACATCTCAATGGTTATCCCATCCCTTGTCTCCTCCCATTCTTCCCTCCCTCCCATTTTCCCCTTATTCCCCTCCCCTATGACAGTTTTTCCCTGGAGGGGGAGACCTGGTGGCACTCAGAGGAAGGACAGCAGGTTACCAAGAAGAGACTTGATACCCTATGAGCATATACTCCCTCTATTTTAATACCCTCTTTTTTTCTACATACCATCTATGAAAGCATAAAAGGTTATCAATACAGTTAATGGTACCAATAAATATTATATATGTAACTCTTTTATTTTTCAATTCCCTTAAATTTTTTGTTTGCTAGATATAATACTTATTCTTTCAAATGCATGTCCTGAATATAATACTAAGGAAATAACACACACACAAAAAACCCTCAAAATATAGAACATTAGAGGGTGCCTGTATGCTTCAAGAGTGTCAAGGTTATAACTAAAAAGGAAGACTAATCATGCTAAAGGCATGTAAGATTTAAAGCCAGTGATTGGACTTAGAATACTTACTCAAAAAGAAACAGCTCTATGAGGAGCAATGTAGGACATCTGGTGAGATTTCAGTGAGATGCTGAGATGTCTTGGTCTATGGTGACCTTTGAACCATAGTCGCAATGCCCTGCCTGGCACTGCCCATGGCGGAGGGATGCCCTTGGACACTCTTCAAGCACTGAGGTACAAAGCCCACAGCTCACCTCAGTGGATCAGAAAGAGAAGGAAAGTAAACAGAAAACGCTGATTGCTGCCAAGAGGTGTGGGGAGGCCACAAAATTGTTGAGCTTTTCTTACAATTCTTCTGCAGATTAAAGACTTCACCAGATTCAATCACTCAAGACAATCATTTAAAAAAATAAATAGATCACATATATGAACAAAATTCTTCATTTTAATGCTGAGTAGAGGAAGGTAAGCGATAAAGAACATACGCTATGAGGCAGCTTTCATGTAATTTTAGAACAAGTGAAACCAATGTGTAGTAACAGAATCAAGAACAGTGTTTTCTGGTGGCAGTTGGGACAAGCAAGGAGACACAGGAGAAACCGTGAATAAATTAAAGTAGTCATGGAAGATGGCAGAGAGGCAGGTCATACCATGCATGGCCTGCTGCTTGCTGCCCCTACCTTACCCAGGACAACTGCTCTGCAGCCATCGATTGAGTGAAACGGCCTTCTCCCACAAGCGGCAGAATGTAGGAACATACGGAAGACGTTTCTGATGCTTCTTTGCTTATTTGTGTCTTTGAATTAATTTATTAGGCAGTTATAAAAATTTATTTGGGGAGCTATTTTAATATTTTTAAATTTATGCTTTGAATATTACATTCATGTATATAATGTATTTTGAGTATTTGCTTCCTGCTATCCTTTCTTATTCACCATCCCAGTCTTAATGACATTTTTTTTTCACAGCAAGTCTCTCTCTCTTATTTTCATGTGTGTGTGTGTGTGTGTGTGTGTGTGTGTGTGTGTGTGTGTGTGTGTGTGTGCATGTGTGTCTATGTTCAGGTGTAACTAAGTCTAATTGGGTTGGTTGCATAAGCATGGGTGGTGAGTTCACTGGAAGCCCGGAGCTCAGCAATGGCCACAGAAATGAAGAAAATGGCCGCCCACCCCTTGCCAACATGAGTCCTGGACACCAAACCCAGGTCTCCTGCAAGAAGAGTACAGGTTCTTAATTGCTGAGCTGTTTCCTCAGCTTTACTATTGACTTGTTGCATAAACCAATAACACCTTTGATCTAAGTAATAAATTTATTTTGTACAGACCTTATAGGACTAGCACCTTCTAGACAAAATCTTATTATTAAATGTGTTTTTTCACCTTAAAACATCAGCTGACTTGGGTGAATCTCTGTAGCTGCTGTAATTTTCATTACACTCAGTCACTCTTTGTAGTGTTCAACACAGGAGAAACTGCATTTCAGCCTCCCTCCCCCATAAGCAGGGCTGAAGATTACCATCCAGCTCGCCCTACTTTCCCCTTCCTACCTGGTTGGGCTGGCAAATCAGCAAGTCCCATTATGCCTCAGTGCTGATACAGCCCCATGGATGACTTCTTGCATGGATCCTTAGATGGGAGAAGACGATGCAGGTTGAAAAGGTTTGCATGGGTTAATTCTTAGTGTTTGACATTTAAGATACTAAAATAATTATGAGTCCAATTTGACATGCTATGGTGGTTTCAATGAGAAATGCCCCCTCCACAGGCTCATGTATTTGAACATGTGGTCCCCAGTTGATGGCATGTTCAGGAAGTTAAGAGGCTTCAGGTTGGGGGTCTTACCAGAGAAAGTACATCATTGGATGTGGGGACTGTTACTGAGCTTATAATTTTACCCTAATCCTATTTCACCATTTCTGTTTCCTGTTTATGAATGGAGATGTGATCTTAGCTTTTATTTTATTTGCTTCTATGCCTCCCTTGCCTTCATGGTCTCTCACTCAGGAGTCACAATCCAAATTAAACTCTATCTTCCAAAATCACATTGGGACATGATATTTTTTTAAAAAGATTTATTTATTTATGTTATGTATATGAGTGCTCTGTTTTCATGCACCTCAGAAAAAGGAATCAGATCTCACTACAGAGGGTTGTGAGCCACCATGTGGTTGCTGGGAATTGAACTCAGGACCTTTGTAAGAGCAGCCAGTGCTGTTAACTGCTGAGCCATCTCTCCAGCTTCAGGGACATGGTATTTTATCACAGCAATGAAAAGTAACTAATATATGTACCTTCCTCTGATATCAGTTCCTAGAAATGTAACTGAATCTGACCATCTCATGTTTGAGTATGTAGAAAGTAAGAGTAAAGCTGGAACCTTGCTACCCAGGTCTTCATGCCTAGGTTCATAAAGTAGCCTTCTTTCAACCAACATTGAAACTGCTATGGTGGTGCATGGTTAACATTTAGGGATTTCTTTGAGCAGTGTAATAGCAGAGGAGAAAGATGGGGGAGTGTAAAGAAGAGGAAGAGGAATATGAGAGAGAGAGAGAGAGAGAGAGAGAGAGAGAGAGAGAGAGAGAGACAGAGAGAGAGACAGACAGACAGACAGACAGACAGACAGAAAAACAGAGAGAGAGACAGAGAGAGACAGAGAGAGAGACAGAGAGAGACAGAGAGAGAGAGAGAGAGAGAGAGAGACAGAGACAGAGACAGAGACAGAGACAGAGACAGAGAGACAGACAGACAGACAGACAGAAAAACAGAGAGAGAGAGACAGAGAGAGACAGAGAGAGAGAGAGAGAGAGAGAGAGAGAGAGAGAGAGAGAGAGAGAGAGAGTTAATGTGCAGGTTTTTTTAAATTTTTATTTTATTAATTTATTCATATTACATCTCAATGGTTATCCCCTCTCTTGTATCCTCCCATTCCTCCCTCCCTCCCATTTTCCCCTTACTCCCCTCCCCTATGACTGTGACTGAGGGGGACCTCCTCCCCCTGTGTATGCTCATAGGGTATCAAGTCTCTTCTTGGTAGCCTGCTATCCTTCCTCTGAGTGCCCCCAAGTCTCCCCATTCAGGGAATGTGGTCAAATATGGGGCACCAGAGTTCATGTGAAAGTCAGACCCCACTCTCCACTCAACTGTGGAGAATGTCCTGTCCATTGGCTAGATCTGAGTAGAGGTTTGAAGTTTACGGCCTGTATTGTCCTTGGCTGGTGCCAAAGTTTGAGAGGGACCCCAGGGCCCAAATCTGCCTATCATAATTTTCTTCTTGTAGGTTTCTAGGATCCTCTGGACCCTTCAACTTTGCCATTCTCCCATGCTTCTCTCATCTAGAGTCCCAATAGGATGTCCTCCCCTCTGTGTCAGTTTCCTGGTTAGTGAAGACTTTCATGGGACATGCCCCTTGGGCTAGTATGCAGATCTTAATGACAAAAGTTATTTGCTTTCATTAAGCAAAGTCCTCTGAAACCAACACCATGAGAAGCTCATACAGATTTATTCACTCCATACCTGAGTGTGCGCATGTGGATGCATCCATGTGTGTGTGTGCATGTGTGTGCCTGCACACAAGAGTACACACAGCACACATGTGTACATAAGAGGTCAATCTTGCATGTCATTCCACAAGAGCCATTCACCTTGTGTTTTTGATAGGGTCTCTCACTGACCCGAGCTTAGCATACTGGCTACACCTGCTGGTAAGCAAACCTGAGGAATCTGTCCCTCCACACCAGCTCTGAGACTACAAGTGTGTACCACCATACCTAGATTCTTATATTTTTTTCACATCACTTTTTCTTTTTCTCCTCCAGTACAATCCTTGGCCATTCCTGCACTCATTCTCAAATTCTTGGCCCTTTTCGTTTGATTAATATATATTTTAATTAATATATTATGTACTTTTAAATTTATTTATTTATTCACTTTATATCATAGCCCAATTCCTCCTCACACCCCAGGCCCACTCTCTCTCCCTCTCCTGATTCTCTCCCCGTTCTTTAGAAAAGAGAAGGCCCATCCACCCCAGCTCATCAATTGTACCAGGGCTAGCATGTCCTCCTCCCCTGTGGCCTGGTAAGGCAGTCCCACCAGGGGGAAGTAATTGAAAAGCTGGCAACAGAGTCCATATCAGAAACAGGCCCTGTGCCCCTTACTAAAGGACCCACATGAAGTCAGAGCTGCCCATCAGGTATATCTTTGTAGGAGCCTAGTTCCAGTCCATGCAAGGTCACTGGTTGCTGCTTCCATCTTAGGAGGCTCCTCTGGGCCCTGGTTAGTTGACTCTGTTGGTCTTCTTGTGTGGCTCCTGTCACCCCCAGGTCCTTTTCTCCTTCTGCTCACTTTTCCACAAGGCACTCCACACCTCTCCCAATGTTTGGCTGTGAGTCCCAGCATCTATTTCAAGGCTCTGCTAGGTGGGGCCTCTCAGAGGACAGCTCTACTTGACTCCTGTCTGCAAGCATAGCAGAATACCATTAATAGTGTCAAGGGTTGGTTCAATCCCATGGGGTGGGTCTTGCATTGGGCCAGGCATTGGTTGGACTCTCCCTCACTCTCTGCTCTATCTGCTCTGTCTTTATCCCTGCACATCTTGTAGGCAGGGTCAATTTTGAGTCAACGTTTTTGTGCATGGATTGGTGTTCCCCTTCCTCTACTAGAAGACTTGTCTAGTTAGAGGGCTTACTCTTCACTCTCTTTGGCCTCTGCTATGAGGAGTCTCAGCTAGTGTCTCTCTCATATCCTCCTTGGAGCCTACCATGACTTAGGTCCCAAGCTTGTCACAGACATGTCCCCACCCATAGTTTCTCTCTTTTTCTATAGGCCTTTTGGCTCTCCTGCTCCCAGCTCTGCCCAGGTCCAGTCTCCACCATCATATCTCACCGTGTTTCCTCTCCCAATTTGTTCCCTCTCTTCAACCACTACTTCTGTCTCTTTGTTTCCCCTTCTGAGTGAGAGTTAAGCATCCTCCCTTGCATCCTCCTTGTCACTTATCTTCTAGTCTATGCATTATAGTATGTTTATTCTGTACTTGGTCTTGAAGTAGCACTATTCCCAACTTTCTGAGAAAGGGTCAGACTGATTTTCACAGTGCTTGTACAAGTTTGCACTCTCACCAGCAATGGAGGAGCGTTTGCCTTTCTCCACATCTTTGCCAGCGTGTGCTGTCAGTTGAGTTTTTTATCTTATTTACTCTGACAGCTGTAAGGTAGAATCTCAGAGTCGTTTTGATTTGCATTTCCCTGATGGCTAAGGACATTGAGCATTTCTTTAAGTGCTTCTCAGCCATTAGAGATTCCTCTGTTGAGAATTCTGTTTAACTCTGTGACCCATTTTAATTAGGTTGTTTTGTTTGTTTATGTTTAATGTTTCCAGTTCTTTACATATTTTGGATATTAGCCCTTTGTTCCTATGTAGGATTAGTGAAGATCTTTTTTTTTCCAATCTGTAGGCTGTTGTTTCATTCTATTGACAGTGGATTTGGCCTTACAGAGGCTTTTCAGTTTCAAGACATCCCACATATTAATTGTCAATATTAGAGCCATTGGTGTTCTGTTCAGGAAGGTGTATGTTTTATATAAAAATATATTTATATCTTATATTGGATTATATAAAGAGAAGATATGTAAATATTGTGTTCCAGTCCTCATTATTGTGTGGTGTGGTGGCCAATATTATTATTAACTTGTCAGGATGTAGAATTACCTGGGGTACAAGCTTCCATGCATCCCTGTCAGGTATGACTGATGTTAGGTTAGTCGCCAATCCTGCCAATAAGAGGTTATCTACACGGGGTCAGTTGAGGTGAGAAGACCCCCCTTACCTGTGACAGCTGATCCACTGGGCTGCAGCCCCATGAATATGGAGAAAGAGGACTAAGAACAAGCACTTCTCTCTCTTTCTGATCCTCCATGTTGGACCACCTCAAACTCTTGCCATCATAGTTTCGCAACTCTAATGTACTTTGCCCTGGAACATTGAACCAAAGTAATTTGTTGAGCCCTTAATTTGCTTCTGTAGGGTGTTTTACCACAGCACTGGGAAAGTAACACCATTAGGTAAGCTGCCATCACCCCCAGTCTCTAACTCCTCTGCCCTCATGGGACAGGTTGCAGAATAGGAAAAAGAACAGTCTTTGCCGACAGGCAGACATATTAGGTGTGAATTTTGTTCCTGCCACTTATTAGTAAATTTCTCTTTGAGCCTCAGTTTCCCTTTCTTCAAAATGGGATTTAGGCTACAGACCCTGTATGGTTGCTTTAAAAAATTAAGTAAGACCATAAGGAAATCTTCCACTTGTTACTAAGTGAGCAATTTTAAGTTCTCCTTATTTGAAACGGAGGATAGGTTGTCAGCCTTCATCAGTCCTTATGGTGAAGGAATTAGACCATTTCCCCCTAGTCCCCAGACTGGCTGTTTTCATTCTTTCAGTCCTACCTACTATTCTCTTTACAACTCAAGCAATGTCCATGTTTATTTCCCAGGATGAGATGGAATAAATTATCACACACTACACAGCCTAGGACAACAGAAACTCATCTCTTCACAGTTTATGAAGATTAGAAAGTCAAAATCAAGGCATTGAGGGGCCCATACACCGTCTGGAGACTCCAGGGAGAACTAGCCCTAGCCGTTTGCTGTTAGCTGCCAGTCGTTCTGTGCGTATGAGGCCATTCTCTTGGCTTTGCCTGTGTGCCCCATCTCTCTCTGTGTCTGCCTGCCTGCCTGTCTGTCTGCCTCTCTCTCTTCCTATTTTCCCATCATTCCTTGAGTTCTCTCATTTTTTGCTGTTAATGGTTGTTTGGTTTCAATTTACCAAAACAGAATGACCCCTGTAACCCAGGCTACCCTCATACTCCTGTTTTTCCTGTCTCAGTTCTGAGTGATGAGAGGACAGGCACGTGGTACCACACTTAGATGCCAAAGATCCTTTCCTCTGTGTCATCTACTCTCTGTGCCTCCTCTTAACACAACTGTCTTTGGATGTATGACCTATCTAGAGAATCCCGGACAGAATCTTCATCCCAAAACACTCAATTTAGTAATTACTTTCTAAATAAGCTATTATTCACAGGTTCCATGGGGGAGAGTAAGGATGCGTTTTTTCAAGGGTTCTTTCTTTGGTCTATTTTATGCATTACTGGGATCAGGAACAAAGTAGTATACTGAGAAAAATGCCACAGTCTAGTTATTTTTATTAAGTTCTTGTCACAGCTTATATTTCTTGTTATGGTTGTTTATATATATATATATATATATATATATATATATATATATATATATATCACATGGAGAGTAAATAACTTATAAAGGAGTGGGTCTTGGTCAACTGTCTGCTTCTGTAATAAAAATGCCCTGACAAGGGCAACTTAAGTCAGGAAAGGTTTCTTTCAGCTCCCATTCCCTGGTTACAGCCCATTATGGTGAGGGAGTCACAGCACAGGAGCCCGAGGTAGCTGTGTGCATCTGTAGTTAGGGAATGCCCTCAGTCACCTGACCTACGCACACAATCGGGATGGGTATTCCCACACCAAGATGATCCCTCAGAGCTCAGGAGTCCATCTCACAGATGATTCTAGAATCTGCCAAGCTGACAATTAACACTAGCCATCAAGTAATGTGGAAGTAATTGATAGTAACTAGTAATGAGAGAATCAAAACTATCCGCTGTGTTATAATGAGATTTGAGTGGAGGGGACAGAGAGTGTAGCAGTTAATAGCATGACTCTCGCAGGACACCCAGGTTTGGTTCCCAGCACCTACATAGTAACTCACAACTACCTGTAATCCAGTTCCATGGGATCCAATGGCCTCTTCTGGCCTTTTTGGGCACTGCATATACATGGTGCACATAAATTCATGCATGGTCACACAGATACACACAAAAATATTTTTTAAAGGTTTAATTGATTTTCTAGTTTTCCCCAAGTTTTGATCACTTTAAGATGAAGCATGTGCAAGTAATACTAAAATATCTGCTTAAAAATAAAATATACCAGCACTTGGGAGGCAAAGGCAGGCAGATTATTGTGAGTTCGAGGCCAGCCTTGTCTACAAAGTAAGTCCAGTACAGCCAAGGCTACACAGAGAAACCCTGTCTCGAAAAACAATAAACAAGCAAACAAACAAACTAGAAGCACTCTTTTTTCCAATACTTTATAAGATTGTTTGGGTGGTTCATAAAATTTCTTTTTTACAAAATTATATAATCAATGCCTCAAAGTACCAAGCAATGGGTTTATATTCAAAGACCTTTTAGATTGACCGTAGGTTTGAATTATCCAAAACTCTTAGGGTTTTCCTCTCATGCAGGAGAATGAGAGCCCCACACTGTACCCTGGTATCAGCTTAACTCATATCTGCATGGATTGTCCTTGAATTTATTGCTGTTTTCTTTTCTCTAGTACATTTTCTTCTTACAGAAGGTCTTAAGTCCATATGTGGAAATAAGTTTTCTCTCTCTCTCCAAGATGTCATGAATGCAGAATATTCTAAACTGTCAGATCAGCAAGTTAGAATCACTGCTTTTCCTGTACTTCCATATATATCAAACATATTTGCAGTTGTTCAGCCAGAACATTACCCTGTGGGATGTTTCCTGGCCGCTCCTATATCCTCTTTCAGTCATTGGCCCCAACCTTGTGAACTGACCTAGAGCAGGATTCCTGATGAGGACAGTAATATTCTACTGGGGCAGAGGCAGAGATTTGCAACTGCAGAGTCAGAGTGAACATTTCCTGGGCCCATTCTGGCCAGGATTCAATGCTGAGACTTGTAGAGACCAGTGAACTTACATCAGATAAGTTCACAAACTGGGTCTAGCAAAGCGTCCAGTCTGTGTTGGTCTGATCCTGCCACCTCCGCTCCCATGCAGTATCTCTCTCTCTCTCTCTCTCTCTCTCTCTCTCTCTCTCTCTCTCTCTCTCTCTCTCTCTCTCTCTCTCTCTCTCTCTCATGTTTTTCAGGCTAAAGCTCCCTTGTAGGAGAGGGGTATCCACAGTGTGTGTCTCGGCCTGTGCCCATACAGAGCCTGGCTCCAAAGTCAGTTGAAAGTTTAGTCATCTCTTGGTTCTTCTCACTCCTGGGTAACCTTAGGCCCCATCCACACTTCATCTTGGTTTTAGTTTACTTAAACTGTTATCTATCTACTCTTCCCATAGGCTCTGATCATGCAAGACAGTTCTACTTTGTCTGACTGTGAGATGTCTACACTGAATTTATAACATAGGCTCCAAGAATGTAATCTTACCAGGCCCTATAACTTGTTCCAGGGAAATCATGAAAATGAGAGGAACTCCCACACCTGTTCTCGAGTCTGTGGCTTATCTAAACTTTCTGTGTTCCCTTCAAGTAGGCTAACATGCACACTAAGTTTATTTCTTCTGACTTCCATGCAACTGCATGTTTCTCCATTTTCTCTGCAGCTATCTTGGAGCACGCGGTGGTATATTCTGTACTTTAGCTTATTGATATTTCTTGGTAACATTACTGTCATGGAAATCTTTGCTACTCCTCAACTCCCACTGCTCTTTTGATAGGATAACCATTTCCTTGGAGCGCCGGGCAGGAATGCCTTGAATTTTATGTACTAAATTTGGTGCCCCAGTTCTGCATCACGGTGATAGAACGTGGAGACAGCTAGGGGTGAGGCATGGTACGAATTGGAACAACATGAAGCAATTTCCTCTGTTCACTGCCTCTCTCTTCCAGCTCCCACTACTGACCCATGAAAGTGAAGTCACTGGGGGCTGTGGCAGGCAGAAAGAGAAAAATGAAGAGATAGAGCCAGGGCTGGGATATGGCTGAGGTGTTGATCCAGCGCTATAATGGCTTACATTTCTTGTAATGGGGGTGGGGTGGGGGTGGGGACGTGGGAGGGGGCAAAATGGCCTGAGACTCTGAGTCAGCCATCTGTTGGTTTTGACCCAACACTTTTCTAACTAATGTAGTGTCTTTCGTAGTTTCTTTAGTTCTCATCGACTGACATCACTTTCTAAAAACTTTCTCCTTTTTTCCAAAGCACTAACATTCTAAACGACCTCATTTTTGTACAGGTGACATTACTGAATGCAAGCACTCCAAGAAATCAATAAACGTTTTATAGAAGTATTCCTTCTTAGCTTCATTTCCGGATTAGTGTTTGCATATGTGCGATGGCATCTGCCTGTGTACTCTTCCCTGTGGTCAATAGTTAAATTATCTCTTGGTTTGCTAAAGCTAACTCGTGTTTCATTAGGCCTTTTCCAGCCAGGATTGAACATACCCATTTCCAGGACTTTCCACACTTAGCCAGCATGGATCCCTTCACTAACTGAGCTCCTGTCTCTATGCCCTCAAATGTCCCAGTGATTGTATTATTCTGCAAAGGACAAATGAATGGATGTCTTTCTAGGTTTTTTTTTCAAATGCTTTTTAAATTGCTGGCTTTATTTTCTCATTCTCTTATAATCTCTCTTAATTAGGTATCAAATCCCAGAGCTCATCTTTGACTTTCTAGTTGATTTGTACTTTTCATTTTCCAATCCAATGGTTCCTGCTTGCCACCCTTCCCCTTGCTCTGCCAAGTGAGCATCACAAACGCCCTGCTTCCTCAGTGGCCATGAGCTGTGACTCAGCGCTTCCACTTGCAGCTCCCTGGATAGCCCATTGACTGATAGATAGATGATAGATAGATAGATAGATAGATAGATAGATAGATAGATGATAGATGAGAGATAGATAGATAGATAGATGATAGATAGATAGATAGATAGATAGATGATAGATGAGAGATAGATAGATAGATGATAGATGATAGATAGATGATAGATAGATAGATGATAGATGATAGATAGATGATAGATAGATAGATAGATAGATGATAGATAGATAGATGATAGATAGATAGATAGATAGATAGATGATAGATAGATAGATGATAGATAGATAGATAGATAGATGATAGATAGATAGATAGATAGATAGATGATAGATAGATAGATAGATAGATGATAGATAGATGATAGATAGATAGATAGATGATAGATAGATAGATAGATAGATAGATGATAGATAGATGATAGATAGATAGATGATAGATGATAGATAGATGATAGATAGATAGATAGATGATAGATAGATAGATGATAGATAGATAGATAGATAGATAGATGATAGATAGATAGATAGATAGATAGATGATAGATAGATGATAGATAGATAGATAGATGATAGATAGATAGATAGATAGATAGATGATAGATAGATGATAGATAGATAGATAGATGATAGATAGATAGATAGATGATAGATAGATAGATAGATAGATAGATAGATAGATGATAGATAGATGATAGATAGATAGATAGATGATAGATAGATAGATAGATAGATAGATGATAGATAGATGATAGATAGATAGATGATAGATAGATAGATAGATAGATAGATAGATGATAGATAGATGATAGATAGATAGATAGATGATAGATAGATAGATAGATAGATAGATGATAGATAGATAGATGATAGATAGATAGATAGATAGATAGATGATAGATAGATAGATAGATGATAGATAGATAGATAGATAGATAGATGATAGATAGATGATAGATAGATAGATGATAGATAGATGATAGATAGATAGATGATAGATAGATAGATAGATAGATGATAGATAGATAGATAGATGATAGATAGATAGATGATAGATAGATAGATGATAGATAGATAGATAGATAGATAGATGATAGATAGATAGATGATAGATAGATAGATAGATGACAGATTGGTTGATTGATTCGCCTCTGACTTACTTTCTTCTCTCCAAGCATTTTCATTCTGTGTATTCGAGCCTCCTGCTGTCTTCTCTCCGTGATGTTTCCTTTGGGGATGTTTCATTCATCCTGACCATCAGGATGTCAGTTTGATGAAAATAGAACCAGACAGGGAATCAGGACCAAATCCTAAACCCAAATCCCACGACTGCCTTCCCAGATTCTCAGAATACTTACTTACGTGGCCATAAGGCATCTTGATTAATTTTTGTCTTGCTTTACTTTGGTGTTTGCTGTTGTTGTTGCCATGTTGGGGATTGAACTCCGGGCCCAGTGCACGGTAGTCACGTGCTTTACTATCACCCCACAGCTCCAGTCTTAAGTTATATTTAAGGTACTATCTCACCACTCAATATTAAGTTAAAAACTAGGCAGATGGCTTGAACGTAAAGTACTTGTCTGGCAAGTGTGAGGGTCTGCGTTTGGCTTTCCAGAACCTTTGTGAAGAGCTACATTTCCTGGTACATGTTCGTTATCCCAGCCCAGGCCAGTCCTGGGACTCACTGACCAATCAGCTGAGCCTACTTGGTAAAGTCCCAAGCCAATGAGAGACCTTGTCTCAAACAAAATGACGAAAGTACCTGAGGACTGACATCTGACTTCAACACGCTTCCGTGGGAAACAAAGAAGATCCTAAATTCATTTTGGATATGTACTGGTTGCTGTTCTTGTTGGTGTGATCAAAATAACTGGCAAGAAGCAAGCAAAGGCATAACAGCATTATTTTTGCTTGCAGTTGATGGCAGACAGAAAATGTGACAGTAGGATCAGAAAGTTGTTGGTCACACTGTACCCATAATCAGGAAGCAGGAAGAGCAACCAGGCCTTAAAACCTCAAGGTACACCTATAGTGACTTACTCCGTCCACCGAGCACCTAAAGACTTCAGAACCTTCTCGAATGGTACCACCAGCCAGAGCCCAAGTGTTCAAACACCAGAGCCTGCAGGGAGCATCTTACACTCCAACCATAACAAGGTATTCAAAAGCACTTTTTATTACAGATCAAGCTGGAATCAGGTTCACAATAAATCCTATCACTATTCAGTAGTGAAAGATGGCCACTCAGTGCTCTATCTGTTTGAAACCTACTAGGCAATATGGTCCTTGTTTAGTCTTTTCATATACACGGGGTAAAGTTGGCTATTTTTACTAAACTAAACTAAACTAAAATTTTATATTGTAAAAAAGAATGGAAATTGGGTCTTAGAGTTCTTTTTGAGGGTTTTATTGTTTATTATTTACTTGTGTGTGAAACTGTGTGAATGTATGTAATCATATGTGTGCAGATGCTCATGGAGGCCAGGAGAGGATACCACGCCCTCATGGCTGGAGTTATAGGTATTTGTGTTACTTGACATCAATGCTGGAGTCCAAACTTTGATCCTCATGATAGCGTATCAAGTGCTCTTTTTTTAAATTAAATTTATTTACTTTTAGTTTATTCACTTGACATCCCAATTGTAGCCTTTTCCTTTGTTTCCTCCTGGTTCCTCCCTCCCTCCCGCCCTCCATCTTCCCCCTCTCCCCCTGCCCTCCCTCCCCTACTGCTCAGAAAGGGAGATCCCGCCTTCCCTATCATCTGACCCTAGCCTATCAAGTCTCATCAGGACTGTCTGCATCCTCTTGCTCTGTGTCCTGGAAAGACCAACCTGCCGGGTGGGGGTGGGGCAGGGAGCGATCAATGAGTGGGCAACAGAGTTCAGGTCAGAGGCAGTCGCTCCTCCCCATGTCGCGGGACCCACATGGAGACTGTGTTTTTAACCACTGAGCCATCTCTCCAGCTCAGGTACTAGAATTCTTAAATGTACAAATATAATACACTTTTAATTAGTGAGAAAAATTCTATCCTCTTCCCATTGTCAAACTAGAACAAAAACTTTCAGGATTCAATTCAAGTATGTGGTTAAAAATCATATACGTGTGTGTGTGTGTGTGTGTGTGTGTGTGTGTGTGTGTGTGTGTGTGTTTTCCTGTGTCTATGTATAAGAAGCACAGGTAAATCAACTGCTGGAGCATTATATTTAAGTTAGAAGTTCATCTTTGGTTCATCTGGGGTGTGGCTGTTTGAATAAGAATGGCCCCCACAGGCTCATATACTTCAATGCTTTGTCAGTAAGGACTGGGACTACTTGAAAGGAATTAGGAAGTGTGGCTTTGTTGGAGGAAGTGTGTCACTGTGGGTGGACTTTGAGATTTCAAAAGCCCAAGCTAGGCCCATTGGCACTCTCTTATCTCTGCAGGTCCAAATGTAAAACTTGCAGCTATTTTTTTCAGCACCATGTCTGCCTGCATGCCACCATGCTCCCCGCCATAATGAAAATGGACGAAGCCTCTGAAAATATAAGCAAGCCCCAATCCAATGCTTTGTTTTATGAGAGTCGCTGCAGTCATAGTATCTCTCACAGCAACAGAACCCTGGCTAAGCCACTGAGTTTGGCATAAAATTATTATATGTCTTATTTTTGTATATGTTAGAACCCAAGACCAAAAGGGTTGGTTTTGATAACCCAGAAAGGTCTTTTTATGTACTTGACTGTGTTTAGTGAAGGAGGTGGTGAAACCATGGAGTTTGGAGATTGTTCATTACACACCAGTCTCTACAAGAATAAAAATAGGAAGGACCGCACCAGAGTCACACGGCTGTCTAGATAAGCCCTAGCTTGAGCACACGATGCTACAAACCAGCTTTATGTGTGTACTTACTCAAAGTGATCACACCGTTATTTTTTTTAATTAGACAACACGATTTACACAATTAAATGACTGTTGAAACAAAGGAAATGAAAGTGAATTCCAGCTCAAGCACTGGCACCTTAACTTCCCCGAGAAACAAGTCATAATAAAAAATGATCTGCTTATTCATTTTTGTGAACTGTCATTTCAAGGTTATTCTATGGCAAACACTGGATTTCATGCTATGGATGGAGGACAGTAGCCAGACTGGACCTTGCTGTCAAGGGTTTCACAAGCTGGGTAAGTAATTAAACCCAGGTGACAGTGTTACATGCTCTATGGAGACAACAAAACAACAAAAATATGAGAGCCCCAAGGGTGAGAAGGTTCCCAGAAAAGCTAGGATTTCAACTCAACACTACTCAGGATGAAAGATAAAAAAAAAAAAAAAGAAAAAAGAAAAGAAAAGAAAAAGAAAGAAAGATCCTAACAAGACTTAGCTGATATGTTCACAGTCAAGTACTGAGGTTGGCTTCAGACACATTTGCCATCACTGCTGTGGCCAACCTCAGTGCGTCAGGCCCAAAGTGCTTAAAAATCATCTTCTATAAATTAACATGGTGATGTACCTAATGCTTTATCCCCTGAGACTTAACACTGTATACATTTGCACATTGGTAAAGCTAAGCACCTTTGATAGCATTGTATTTGTGGTGTTTATTATAGCTTTCCAACCAGTTTAATGTAAATTCTCAGGAAAAAATGGTGTTTGAGTAATTGTCAAAAGAACCAAAATACCATTCTGAGGGTATTAGGGAAATGGCTCTGCCATTAAAGTACTTAGTGAAGTTCAGATCCTGAGATACACTTAAAAGCCAGGTGGGAGTGGTAACTCCCTAGAATCTAGCTGACGAGAAAGCGTGTCCTCTGGGCAACTTGGCCAGTTAGACTATTAGAAAAGATGAACCCCATATTTAGTGAGGGACCCTGCCTCAATATGCAGAGTGGAGAGCAACTAGTGAAGACACCCAATGTCAACCTCAGGATCCACATGCATGTACAACTGCACCTACATGCCTACACACACACACACACACACACACACACACACACACACACACACACACACGATCATTATATGTGTGTGTGTATATGTGTGTTTGTACATGCACACCACACAATACATAGATGTACCTAAATAGTTTTGAGATTCTTAGCAATTGGTATGATGTGTAGAATTTGAATTGATCATTAGAAAACTGAGCTGAACTATCAAGTCTGACACTAATAAAATTCAAGACTATAATAACATTGCTTCACCTTATATGACAGTTTCCTTTTAGTTAAAATAATGTAATACTTCATGTCAGAGTTATATAGGAAAGGGTTAGGGGAGAGAAAAAGAACTTACATTCTACACTACATCTTTTTCATACCTTGGAGGAATTAAAAATACTAATTTTCTTATCCTAAAACTTCATGATATTTTTAGAGCAGATTATTTTTCTAGATGAAGAGTTTACAAGTTTTTTCATTAAGTAAAGTTTCACACTTCATTAAATATTTTTGCCAAACATTTAAAATATGATTTGCTTACAACTGAACATCTAAGGAGCTGGGACCATCTTTACTTACAACAGAGGAAGCTAGTAAAAGCCTCTGGGCTCATTTATTCGGTAAGCCCTCACGATTGAAACTGCCCACTTTCAGGCAGAGTGGAGGGTTGTAAGCCAACATTTCACCTCAGGTACAGATGCACACACTGTGCAGAAATGGCCATGGCAGAAAAAAAATTCAAGCTGAAAACAAATATTTGTTCTGAAAACTCAGTTTATGACAGAGTAGTAGATATCAATATTGATGGCTCTTTAATTATGAAGTTCAAAGATTAAAAAAAAAAAACTACTCAATCTGAATGTCAAGTGTAAGACCAAAATGCAAAACTCACAGATTCCTACCATTCGACCACATGGGTACAGATGCTTTAGATGCTGGCTTGGGCCTCTTTGCATTCATGACACAGACATTAACATTGCATTAACAATGTTCAAGCTCTCTGGTGAAGGGGAGAGGCACCACAGGGCTCCAGCACACATTATGTAGTTGGCTTGTCACTGGTGTAACGTTATCAGAAGCCTTGAGGCTTGGTGCCAAGACTAGTTGATATCTGAACAACGTGCAATGAAAATTCAGTCACTAGAACTCTGAGAATTCTCTGTGACTCTAATTTATCTCAAAACAGAAGTGATATGCTTAAGACTTTTCCTGAATAAATATACTCACAAAATATTTTCCTTATCTGGGCAATCATGTTATGCTTGGTAAAGCTTAGTCATCGTGAAACTCACAGTAGAAGTGGAAAAGAGAAAAACAGCTAAAACTTCTATTCTAAATATTAACTGTAAGTCTTTTATCCAATAACTCAGTGTTGAGAGAAAAGTTTATATGAACCCTATGACTGCTAATACCAAAACTGTCCACAAGATAAGCAACAAAGTAAAGCTTTACTAGTATGAAGACGGCTTA
Organism: Acomys minous; assembly: GCF_964271855.1. Classification (NCBI taxonomy): domain Eukaryota; kingdom Metazoa; phylum Chordata; class Mammalia; order Rodentia; family Muridae; genus Acomys; species Acomys minous. The sequence goes on from NC_140494.1 coordinate 1,815,451, forward strand.
CATTTTCCTCTCTTAAGGGGTAGAGAGACTTACATGCTTTTAAACATGTTCTTAAAATTATGTGCCTATGCCTGTGTGTGTGCATGTGTATGTGTGGGTGTGTGTATGTGGGGGGGGGGGTTAGGTGTTTAGTGCACATAAGTGCCTGTGCCTATGGAGTACAGACAAAGTGTTGCACACCCTGGAGTGATTTATGGTTGTGGGCTTCCTAAAACGGATGCTGGAACTGAACCTGGAGCCTCTGCTAAAGCGGTACACACTCTTAAGCACGGAACCATCTCTCTGTCCCTCATGTATTTTCCCTAGGGTTAGTTTCAGTGGGTTTTCTGAGAAAAATCTGCTCCTCTCAATTCTAAGTGCTGTTCCTTAGAACACATAATATGATTGAAGGCATAAGGCAAAAGTCTAATGAATTATTCACTAAAATACTGAGATCCATAATCTATTATAAAACAATTTACAATTGATGAAATTATACAAGTCAAAAATTTCTTTTCAAAGTGTAAATCTGTCACTGTATCTAAGTATAACTCAGAGGGAAATGAAATAAAATTTTAAAAAAAATGTTCCCACAAATGCTGCTGTCTGAAGACAGGCCTGACATCTCAAGGACATGAGGAGAACAGCCTCTGTTGCCAGCACTATGGTTATTTCAAACGTGGCCTCAGAGAAGGAAGCCCTACTCACTGGGTATACTTTCAGAGATTTTAAAGAAAAGGTGAATGGGAAGGTACAACGAGGGGATAACATGCAGGATATAATTTGAATAAATCATAATAAATTTAAAATTTTTAAATATATATTTGTAATATATCACAAACAAGCATTTTGCTGAAAAGCCCAATACCAAAAAAATCTATAAATTAACCAAATTATTATATGGTAAAAGAAAAAATTAAAGGAGATATGGAGAATGTTCAATGAAACAAAAATTCTTGAGGACTAATCATATCCCAAATCTGTCACTCAAATGTGGCCATAAAAATGGGAGCAACTGAAGCAGTGAGAAAACTTGGTGCTGAGTTCTTGATGGTGGTAAAGACAGCGAGGAGTCAATCACACATTCACTGAAGACCAAGTTATCAGAGCCTTATTGAGATCTGTAAGCTGTACCTCTCTGATCAGCCAGAGAGCATTCCATGTACCTCCCACCGGTTAAGAGAAGGAGTAGGTGACAAAGTGTCCTGGCTGACTCCTTTTACTCAGCTAAAATGCTGACCTGAACTTCACTTCTTCCAGGATGATTGGTCCCACACTCAGATATGAAGGATGCTGTTCCTATGGTCAGTACTGACAACATGACATGTGTGTCTGAAAACCAACCAGACCTGCCAGCTTTGCCTCCCATGCAGAACAAACCTGCTTCCTACCTGTGGGAAGGAAAAACCCAAGAGTAAGTTAGAAAGTCATTAGATTTCTGCAGCATTCTTGTGTTGGAAAAGTTCTGCTCTTCAGTAAGAACTCTGACTTGGCTCTGTTACAGACTGTCATATCATCGCTTTAATTACATGTGAAAATTGAATTAGGAGAGTGATCTCTTTGGCCTATAGTTAATGGAAAGCCAGCCTCCTTCTGTAACTGCTGAACTAGTCTCTGACTTTTAGGTAACAGAGCAAGATACATAACTGAAATTACTTCTTCTCACACAAACGACAAGGGGGTGCGGGGAAACCAGGCAGCATACTCTTTGTAGTGCATGGTTTGCTTTATAGAAGTTGGCTTCCTTTCTGTACTTTGTGTAACTGTTGCTGAAGCTTTCAGCCTTCCTGTGATCCTACGAGGAAATGCCATTTTTCAGTTTAATAGAGGTGTAATTCTATTTTAGCCCCGTGCCGTTTGGTGGAAACCTAGAGGTCCCATCAGCCGTGCAATCCTCTGCATCCGTTCCTCCCTCAAGAAACAAGAATTCTAGAGCCAAGCTGTTGATGAGCTGCTTCTAATGTGCTGCTTAGGACAGCTGATCTCAAACAACAGAAAGTTAGACAGAGTCGCAGGATGGCGCGTGAAGGAGCTCCTGCTGCCTTCCAGGCACTGGTCCACACATTCAGTGTGACAGCTCTTTTCACAGTTAAGAAACACAGGAGGCATCCAGCATCATACCTTAGCATGGTGCAGCTAAGTGGCCACTTCATATACAGGGAAATAAATTCTAGAATGACCACTGACCCAGCTGAAATGAGAAACTCCAGGCAAGTGTCATCGTCTCGGGATCTCAAAGTGTTTCTCATCCTCACAGCGTCACCACATCCGTGCTGGTATTCTCAGCGGAAAAGGAAGCAACCATGTAATAAACATTTTAGAAGATGAATATGCTGCCTTTTATCTGTTTTTTGGGCGGAAAGGAGGGACTGGAAAGAGTTCATTTCATGCTTGTGTGTGTGCGTGCGCACGTGCGCGTGTGTGCATATGGGTGTGTAAAGTGTTTGCCACGAAAACATGAAGATCTGCACTCAGACTCCTAGCAGCCGTGGAAAAGGCAGAGGCATTCACCTGTGACAAGAGCACTGCAGGGACAGAGACAGGAGGGAGGTCCCCTGGGGCTTGCCAGCCATACAGTCTAGCTGAGCTGGTGAGCTTCAAGTTCAGCTAGAGACTGTGACCCAAAATATAATAAGAGGAACCAGAGCATTGGCTCAGCACTTAACAGCCCTTGTGCTTGTCCAGCTGACCTAGGTTTGACTCCCAGCACCCACATGGTAGCTAATAACAGTCTGTAATAGCACCAGTTGCAGGGGATCAGAGGCACTCTTACGGCCTCTGAGAGCAACTGCACGCACATGCCACACAGGCATATCTGCAGGCAAAATATGCATAAATGTAAGAGAATAATAATAAAACCATGTGGACACAGACATCATAATTTACCTCTAACCTCTACATGCATGCACACATACCTGAATATATGCACACACAGGAAAAAGTATACATGTAAGTTCACTCACATGTATAGTATACACATGCATACAGAAAGAAGAGATCAGCAACGTTAGGAGTCTGGTACACTTGGACCTTCCACGTATACTTTAAAATATGAACACTAATTTTAAAATTGCTCCAATATATAAGCCCATGAGAGCTTTTGTCCACAATTACTCAGGTTCCTTTTCTTTGGCTTGTTTAATAATGTCAGTATTGTGTCATCTTTAACTAGAGAGATGAAACAGCATTAACTGACTCAGACCTTTTTACTCTTTTATCAGAATGCTGGATATCACGCCTAATAGGCTCACTGCATAATCAACATAGGAGTTTTCCACATCTGCCATCTACAGTTCACAGTAGACTACTTCCATAGGTAACAAAGTTTATTTAGTTTGTGTCTTTTACTTCAGCCATGAAAATTATAAATAGAGAAAAAAATATAAAGCAAGCCAATTCATGCTTCATTTTTTAAAAAAGATTTATTTATTTATTACGTATACAGTGTTCTGCCTGTATGTGAGCCTGCACTCCAGAAGAGGGCACCAGATCTCACTAGATGGTTGGGAGCCACTCTGTGGCTGCTGGGAATGGAACTTGGCACCTTTGGAAGAGCAGACGGTGTTCTTAGCCACTGAGCCATCCCTCCAGGCCTCATGTTCCATTTTTAAGGTCAATTACAACTCTAACTGGTTGAAATTAAATGAAGTAAACAAGCAGATATAAAGTAATAGAGAGAATTTTGGAGAAAGTAAAGATCCACAACGAAGAAAATTAAAATCGTGACAACTGAAATTTTGATGGGAGAGAGGCATCACATCGTCAGCAGTAGCCATGTCTGACTGGAGTAGATGCGCCTGAGTGAGCAGCCTAAAGGCTTGTCCTTGTTAATTTCAATTGTTTGGTGGTTGCTTTGGTTGGTAGGAAACTGAATAATAGCAAATGCCTCCAAAAGTTAAATCTAGAGAAGTGATAAGGAAATATAGTCCCCACCTGCCACGCTGGCCAGGTGGGGTGTTTTACGTAAGGTCGCATTTGCATCATTCTTTACTTACTATGAACATGGTCAACGAATAAAATTCCCACTTGATGACTTTTAAAATTTGCATTTATTATTTATGTAACACCAGCTAAAACATGCTCTGTTGCCATTCAGATAGGTAGAAATTAGAGGGGAAAAAACCAGAAAGAGTATCAGTCTTACTAGTCTAACATGTTCTTGTGTTCTGTAACTTAACAGACCCTTCTTCTGCCGTCTTATTGGAGGACTAGCTCAGGAACAATGACGTTGCCTAATGAACTAAGGATGCACAAGATGGGAGTATAACCATAATGTATTCAGTAAGATGTACTTATAAGAACCCTGGAATATTTCATGTTGATAAGCACAACAGTGGAGCTCTTGCATCCTAAAGTAAACATAGTATAATAAGGAATAAATACTAATTAGTAATTATAAGCCAACTGAAAAGTCTTGCCCTTTCAAAGGCCTCTCCTTCATCACTAGACACATGCAAGAACAGTTTGTTTAGACAGTGTGCTCAAATGGCTCAGGTAAGAGGCTTGGCCCTCAGAGTGGCATACTCAGAACAGTGCTGTGGATTTTCAAAACTACCAGGCCTTACGGGAGGCCCTTAGGTCATGGAGGGTGTGCACTTGAAGAAGATCAGGAAACTCAGGCCCCTGCTGGCCCCTTCTGGCATAATTGCTTCCCATATTCTGATGCAGGCATGTCTTCTCCTTCACAGGCTCTTTTCCAAGATGTGCTGCCCTTGCTAGAAATGTTGCACCTCCTGATGCCCTGGAGCCTTCAGAACCACAAGATAAAACAAGCCTTCAGGGCTGGGGAGATGATTCAGTGGGTGAAAGCTCTTGCCACACAAGCCCAAGCAGTGGGATTCAGATCCCCAGAAGCCACTTAAACCCGGGCCAGGTGTTACATCCCCCACAATCCCAGAGTTCCTACAGTGAGCTGGGAGGGGGAAGGAGCCTTGCAGAGGCTGTTGGGCCAGCTAGGCTAGCCTGGCTTATTCAGTGGAGATGAGACCTCATCTCAGGGAAGTGGGATGTGGGACATCTGGCACATGTGCGTGCATGCACACACACACATATCATGTACATATATATTCCGTATACAGACATACACACAGAGATTGTACATGCATAGGTAAAGAAATAAACCTTCCTTTCTTTGTAAGTATTTTTTAACAAGCATTTTGTTATAGCAAAGGGAAGGGAAACTGACTAACAACGCAGTTCATGCTGCAGTCTGACTTTCCCAAAGCCAGGAAGGGCGCCCTCACAATCTCAGTGAACTGGAACAATCCATTTAATTAAATATTTTGCAGGTCAAGTATATGCTGACCCAAAATCACAAGTCAGTGATCTTTACTGTCACACATAAATAATCTTAAAGAACTTTGTGTAAGAAGTTCAGTGCGCTGCACAGGGACTCACCGTGGCTTTGTAAATAACCTTTGATTATGTTACGTTTCCTACTTTACTAGCAACCAATGATGCAAATCAGAAGCGAGGAATCAGAAGCCAACCAGAGTAGGCATTGGCTCTCGTGGGACTAGAGTTACAGCCAGTTGTGGGTACTGTGTGGGTGCTGAAAATTCAGTCTGGGTTCTCTGGAGAAGCAGCCAGTGCTGTCTGTCTGTCTATCTGTCCATCTGTCCGTCTGTCTTCCTATTTGTTTGCTGAGACAGGATCTCACTTTGTATCCTTGGATGGTGTAGAGCTCACTATGTAAACCAGCCTGGCCTTGAACCCATAGAGACCTACCTGCCTCGGCCTCCTAAGTGCTGAAATTAAAACTGTGTGCAACTAACCACACCAGGCAGTCAGTGCTCTAAAACCCCTGAGCCATATCTCTAGCTCCCCATTTTAATTTTTAGAGTGTTATTGCATTTATTTATTTGTGTGTTTGTCTGTTTATATATTGTGTGTGCATGTAAGCTTGTGGATGCATACAAACCTTGGTGAGCCCATGGAGGTCAGAGTACAGTTCTGTCAAGTCAGTTCTCTCCTTCTACCATGTGGGTCCTGGCTACGGCACTGGGGTTGTTAACATTAGTTGTAGGAGCTTTTACCTACTGAACCATCTCGCCAGCTCAACATCCCATTTGTTGCCTTAGTGATCTAAGGTAACAGTAAAATATGGGGAGGGGGAGAGGGACCACTAGTAGACAAACCAAGCACACGTGATGATGGGGAACAGAATCTAAGGAAATTATGTTTCCAGGGGACTGATGTGATTTCATTTGGGAAAGAAAAACTGTCCCCAAAACTTAATGACCTAAAATAACAGCCACTTATGGTCATGAGTCTCTGTATGTAGGCTGCTGCCACTAGGCTTTGCTCGGAAGGAATGCCAGTACTCAGCCACGCCCTCGGTGGGGACAGAGTGTTTCCAGCTCCCTCCCTGTGCTCGCTGGACCTCTGAATGCTCAAGGGGCTATTTGTTTCCTTGCATTTTGGTTTGATTTGTGTTTACATTTCATATTATAGAGCACAAGAGAGACCAATTTTGCCTTAGCAAACCCTTTCAAATATCTCCTGGCTATGCACGACTGATTCTGCATTGCTCCCGCCAGTAGGGAGTGCATAAGAGCCCAGGGCTGCCAGAAGGGAGAGAAACATGAGTCATCAGCGCCATTTTGCTCATGATCTGGCCTCTAGCGATAGGAACCACTTTATCACGTGCTGGAGAAGAAGTGTTTAGAAGGGGGGAAGCCTGGGAAACAACATCAGAATTAGTTCTTGGAGACAAAATTTTAGGGGTAGTTGGGAGCAGATGCCCTGGTAAGTTAAGAATATGTTCTCCTCTGAATAAATTAATTTTAAAAAATGAGAAAAAAAGAATATGTTCTCCTCTTGTTAGTAATTTTTCAGGGGAGGAAAGAAGAGAAGCAGAGCAGAGCCTGAAGACGTAACAAAGGTAAGGGACGACTTCTCAGTATGCCTGATTGCTCTTCCCTCCTCTTTCAGGAGGTGGGGGTGGTTGCAGCCGAGCTGTGGTATGAGAACAACCCTTCAAGGGGAAGATACAGATTCCTAGGAACACAGGGCTCAGCCACTGCCACAGAGGAGGAAGCCTGATTCCTGATTCTCTGAAGAGTGAGGTGTGAAGATCAGCAGGTTATGTCTGCTCGTTAATGATTACACGGGGTAATAAAGCAGGAAGGTGTTTATTTACACAATGTAACCTGCGCTCAAATAAACTTCCTTGGAAGCCTCCTTCCTCATATCTCCCTGTAGGTGTGGAGCCCTCAGAAGTCTTGGGAGAACTGGCTGACTTAGCACCTGCCGGAATTGTCAGGAGCCATGCTGCAACTGGGCCCCATGCTCGGAGCACAATCCCTGACAAATTCTTTACACACCTAACACACCGTCTTTCCAGCTTGAGAGAAGAGAGAAGAGAGAACACATCCACACGTTGGAGCTAAATCCTTCAGACTTTAAAATGGTTCTCTGCATTTTGTAAATCACACGGTGGTGATTATATGGTTAAAAAAAGGGTCTGAAAAGTCAAGTAAAACATCATTAGCAATAAAACGCGATTGATGTTTCTTAGAGATTAGTATCTGGGCTCCTCCAGTGTGTCAAGCATTTTTCCTGTCACATACGATTGACACTATTGCTCATGAAAACCAGCATGCTGGGATCAGAGAGAACACAAATAACATCTTGGTCCTGTCCTTGGACAACTTAAAGTTATAAAAAAATAGAGTGTTGGTTGATTCATCTCCTGACAAGGAATTTATATCAACAGTTTCCCACACTTCCCGTCCAGTTGGTGATGTAACAGCTTCTGGAATAATCTAAATACTAGCCAATGTTTTGCTTTGTGTTTTGTGTTTTTTTTTAATCAACAAAAATAAGATTAACAATGTAATCACTTACTTTGTCATGAGACAGGGATGAACTTAATAAAGAGTTGTTCTCCTATGGCTTTGGGAAACCTGTGCACCACCATGTTCCTGAGCCCATAACCACAGACACTCAGGAAGAACGTAGCCTATAGCTGAGGCCACAGACTCCCATAAAGGGAAAGATGGTGACGTGAAAAAGGAAAGCCCAGACCATCCAAGGAAGGGAAGTCATTTCTCACAAATGATTAAGGCAAATTGAGATATTCTTTGCATTGGAAAAGAAACGCTGCATGGCATACTGTAGAGCAGATTGTTTAGTGCCATAGTTATCTACGGCTGCTTTTCAACAACTGTAAGAAACTCCTAGGTTAGCAAGCAAGAGCGTCTAGTTAAACTAAACAAATGCTCATGTCATTTAGCAACACTACAGGATCTAATCTAATAGCTTTGCCAAATTTTTTTATGATTATTGAGATTTCCAATCAGACAGGTTGAGTAACTACATGGGGATATTCTATATTCACTTTACTTAAAGTCAAAATATTTTAAAGTATAAAAGGAAATTAATCTCATATAGGTAAAGGCCATTTGATCACAGTGTTTTCTAAACTCCGGAGCAATCAACCAGATGTCCAGCAAGTGATTACTTAGTCAGTCTTTTTAAAAAGCATGGCAGTGAGAGAGAAAACACTAATCACTAGGGTGGAATATGGAAAAACTGCGGATGAGACCTAGAGTGTGACATAAAGGCTATGTCAGCTAATTCACATGTCAGTGGGAAAGAACTGTGTGTGTGCAGAGCACATGCAAAGAGAGAGGCACTGCTTGGGGTATGTCTTAGCATGGTGCTGTATTTGAACATGTACACACACTGGGTGCAGGGTCATGAAACTTATAAACAATCACAAGGAAACACAAAGGAAACAAGCAGGTTTGACTGCAGAGTTAAATGCTGATCATGTTTGAGAGCCAAGAGTATGATTAGGACAGTTCGTTCTGCCTGAAGTTAACAAAATATCACTGGTGAATGGTGCAGCAGGTAGACCCAAGTGTGAGAACCAGAGTTTGAATTCCCAGAAACCCAAGTAAAAGCAGGGTGAGCATCACCTTTCAGCCTTCGCATGAATGTGCAAACATGTGTACAAACCCACATACAAACAAAAAGGTCATACTGTCACACTGGCATTGGCTAGATCATATTTCTGCAGCTCAGGACATCCTTAAACTAGGACTTCTTCTACCTCAGCCTCCTAGGAGCTGGTGTTACAGGTATGTGCCACCATGCCTGGCTGCTTTGTCTCTCTAGCTTTAACTCTTTCTACAACGATATGTGCTATTTTCTGCTAAACCTGTGTTCTGGTTTTATTTTTGTGTGATACAATTTAAAACAGGCTGGCAAAAAGGCACAACCGCAGGAGAAAGTGTTTATTCTGACTCACCATTTGAGGTTATAGTCCATCAGCGTGGGGAAGTCAAGGCAGCAGGACTTTAGAACACCAGTCACAGCACACCACACTCAGTCACAGCACACCACAATCACAGCACACCACAGTCACAGCACACTACAGTCACAGCACACCACAGTCACAGTCACACCACAGTCACAGCACACCACAGTCACAGCACACTACAGTCACAGCACACCACAGTCACAGTCACACCACAGTCACAGCACATCACAGTCATAGCACACCACAGTCACAGCACACCACAGTCACAGCACACCACAGTCACAGCACACCACAGTCATAGTCACAGCACACCACAGTCACAGCACACCACAGTCACAGCACACCATAGTCACAGTCACAGCACATCACAGTCACAGCACACCACAGTCACAGCACACCACAGTCACAGCACACCACAGTCACAGTCACAGCACATCACAGTCACAGCACACCATAGTCACAGTCACAGCACATCACAGTCACAGCACACCACAGTCACAGCACACCACAGTCACAGTCACACCACAGTCACAGTCACACCACAGTCACAGCACATCACAGTCACAGCACACCACAGTCACAGCACACCATAGTCACAGCACACCACAGTCACAGTCACAGCACATCACAGTCACAGCACACCACAGTCACAGTCACACCACAGTCACAGCACATCACAGTCACAGCACACCAGTCACAGCACACCACAATCACAGCACACCACAGTCACAGCACACCACAGTCACAGCACACCACAGTCACAGCACACCATAGTCACAGTCACAGCACACCACAGTCACAGCACACCACAGTCACAGCACACCACAGTCACAGCACACCATAGTCACAGTCACAGCACATCACAGTCACAGCACACCACAGTCACAGTCACACCACAGTCACAGTCACACCACAGTCACAGCACATCACAGTCGCAGCACACCACAGTCACAGCACACCATAGTCACAGCACACCACAGTCACAGCACACCACAGTCACAGCACACCACAGTCACAGCACACCACAGTCACAGTCACAGCACATCCCAGTCACAGCACACCACAGTCACAGTCACACCACAGTCACAGCACATCACAGTCACAGCACACCAGTCACAGCACACCACAGTCACAGCACACCACAGTCACAGCACACCACAGTCACAGCACACCATAGTCACAGTCACAGCACACCACAGTCACAGCACACCACAGTCACAGCACACCATAGTCACAGTCACAGCACATCACAGTCACAGCACACCACAGTCACAGCACACTACAGTCACAGCACACCACAGTCACAGCACATCACAATCACAGCACACCACAGTCACAGCACACCACAGTCACAGCACACCACAGTCACAGCACACCACAGTCACAGTCACAGCACAGCACATCACAGTCACAGCACACCACAGTCACAGTCACACCACAGTCACAGCACATCACAGTCACAGCACACCATAGTCACAGCACACCACAGTCACAGCACACCACAATCACAGCACACCACAGTCACAGCACACCATAGTCACAGTCACAGCACACCACAGTCACAGCACACCACAGTCACAGTCACACCACAGTCACAGCACACCACAGTCACAGCACATCACAATCACAGCACACCACAGTCACAGCACACCACAGTCACAGCACACCACAGTCACAGCACACCACAGTCACAGTCACAGCACAGCACATCACAGTCACAGCACACCACAGTCACAGTCACACCACAGTCACAGCACATCACAGTCACAGCACACCATAGTCACAGCACACCACAGTCACAGCACACCACAGTCACAGCACACCACAGTCACAGCACACCATAGTCACAGTCACAGCACACCACAGTCACAGCACACCACAGTCACAGCACACCACAGTCACAGCACACCATAGTCACAGTCACAGCACACCACAGTCACAGCACACCACAGTCACAGCACACCATAGTCACAGCACACCATAGTCACAGTCACAGCACACCACAGTCACAGCACACCACAGACACAGCACACCACAATCACAGCACACCACAGTCACAGCACACCACAGTCACAGTCACACCACAGTCACAGCACACCACAATCACAGCACACCACAGTCACAGTCACAGCACAGCACATCACAGTCACAGCACACCACAGTCACAGTCACACCACAGTCACAGCACACCACAGTCACAGCACACCATAGTCACAGCACACCACAGTCACAGCACACCACAATCACAGCACACCACAGTCACAGCACACCATAGTCACAGTCACAGCACACCACAGTCACAGCACACCACAGTCACAGCACACCACAGTCACAGCACACCACAGTCACAGCACACCACAGTCACAGCACACCACAGTCACAGCACACCACAGTCACAGCACACCACAGTCACAGCACACCACAGTCACAGTCACAGCACAGCACATCACAGTCACAGCACACCACAGTCACAGTCACACCACAGTCACAGCACATCACAGTCACAGCACACCACAGTCACAGCACACCACAGTCACAGCACACCACAGTCACAGCACACCACAGTCACAGCACACCATAGTCACAGTCACAGCACACCACAGTCACAGCACACCACAGTCACAGCACACCACAATCACAGCACACCACAGTCACAGCACATCACAGTCACAGTCACACCACAGTCACAGCACACCACAGTCACAGTCACACCACAATCACAGCACACCACAGTCACAGCACACCATAGTCACAGCACACCACAGTCACAGCACACCACAATCACAGCACACCACAATCACAGCACACCACAGTCACAGCACACCACAGTCACAGCACATCACAGTCACAGTCACACCACAGTCACAGCACACCACAATCACAGCACACCACAGTCACAGTCACACCACAGTCACAGCACACCACAGTCACAGTCACACCACAGTCACAGCACACCACAGTCACAGCACACCACAGTCACAGCACACCACAGTCACAGTCACACCACAGTCACAGCACACCACAATCACAGCACACCACAGTCACAGTCACACCACAATCACAGCACACCACAGTCACAGTCACAGCACATCACAGTCACAGTCACACCACAGTCACAGCACACCACAATCACAGCACACCACAGTCACAGTCACACCACAATCACAGCACACCACAGTCACAGCACATCACAGTCACAGCACACCACAGTCACAGCACATCACAGTCACAGCACACCACAGTCACAGCACACCACAGTCACAGTCACACCACAGTCACAGAACATCACAGTCACAGCACACCACAGTCACAGCACACCACAGTCACAGTCACACCACAGTCACAGCACACCACAGTCACAGCACACCACAGTCACAGTCACACCACAGTCACAGCACAGCACAGACACAGCACACCACAGTCACAGCACACCACAGTCACAGCACACCACAGTCACAGCACACCACAGTCACAGCACAGTCACAGCACACCACAATCACAGTCACAGCACAGTCACAGCACACCACAGTCATAGCACACCACAGTCACAGCACAGTCACAGCACACCACAGTCACAGCACACCACAGTCACAGTCACAGCACAGTCACAGCACACCACAGTCAAGAGCCAAGAGAAGGAAATGCTTATACATACTTACTCTCAGCTCCCCTTCTCCTCTTTTATATAGTCCAGCACCCAAACCTAGGGAACGGCTACCTCCCACAGTGGCCTAGCTTTCCCCTGTCATTTAACGTAAGGGACACAATGCTCTATGGCATGCTCACAGGCCAGTCTGATCTAGACAATCTGTCATTGAGACTCTCTTCCCAGCTGAGCCTAGACTGTGTCAAATTGACAATTAAAACAATCACAACATATAATAAATTATGGAGATTCAGATAAAATTATCTTGGAAGTACTTTAAAAATTAAACTCATGAAAGAAAAGAATTATTTTTATATGTTGTTCAATGACAGAACTTTAAAATATTTTGCTTTTTAAACTATAAAGCCAGCTTTGTGAACTTCTAATTTTGTATGTTGCCCGCAGCTAAGAACAGTTCCAACTCTCTACTAAAACTCCACATAGACTTTTTAAGGCTATAGGTAAGTGGGAAAAAATACACATTTTCCCACATTAAAAGGCTTTTAAAATGTATTTCCTAAACCAGGCTAAAGAGATTTTTTTATATATAAAATGCCATAAAAGGGTTTTCCCTGTTAAGCTAATTCAGTATTGCATTTTGATGAATATGAAATAACATAACTGTAAGTTTTGTGCATTTAATGTGAATTCTTTAAGGAGTAATTTTTAGACATCATTTTTAATGCAAATAGAATGTTTTTTCTCAATCAGAACTTTCAGGTATGTGATACTGAATATTGTTATCTTTGAGTATCTTGATTTTGAAAGGATGTTTTATTCCAGGACAAACAATTAAGACACTGCTTGACTTTGGCTGGCTTGCTCACATCTTTCTCTCTAGACACACACGCCTCCACTCCATCCTATTAATCCCCTTTTCCTGGAACCAGGTTTATTTATTTATTGGCTTTTTAGTGGGGTGTTTTTTGTTAGCCATAAGCACATTTTTTTTTGCATCAACATGCAGACATACTGCAGAGATGCTCGTATATCCACTTATTGCAGTGCCAGCTTAGGTGTTTGTCAAAAGATAAATGGATAAATAAAGTGTGGTGTGTGTACACAGTGGAGTTTTATTCAGCCCTAAGGGGGGAAATCATATTGTTTGCAGAAAAATGGATGGGACTAATTATTAGGAAAAGTCAAACTTAGAAAGGCAAGTATCACATTTTCTTTCATTTGTGTTTCCTCAACTTTATATGTGTTGTTTGTGAATATCGGTGTGAGACTATCAGGAGTGGGAAGTAATGGCAATATGGGGAGGCAGAGAGGGTGGATGTGGTCCAAGTGTACACTGGAGGCTGGAGAGCTGGCTCACTGGTAGGATGCTCATCGTGCAAACGTGAGGACTGGAGTTACGTCCCCAGCACTCACATAAAAAGCTAGGCACTGCAGCGTGCACCTGCAGTCTCAGCACTGGGGAGCTAGGGACAGGCAGAGCCCCGGGGCTCACTGAATAGGCCATGTACCAAATCAGCAAGCTCCGGGTTAAGTGGGAATCCTTGTCTCTCATAAACAAGGAGTGTAATCAAGGAAGGAACTTGCTGTCAGGCAGCTATACAAGTGCACCCACAGACACATGAACACACACTCACACGCATTCACATGCACACATGCACACACACACACACACACACACACACACACACACACACTATGACAAAATGACTTTATGAAACCCATCACCATATACACTGGTTATATAACAGTAAAGCCTGCAGTGACATACAGAAGAGAAACTTATGGATGTCTGATCTAGCCTGGCACAGCAAGGCCTCAGCATGGAAGAAAGCCACACCCCCATGAAAGTTTATCTCAAGTTTGCCTGCTTTGGCTCCAGGGCAGGAACATTTCGATCTTTTGTTTGTGTCCTGGTGACAATTTAAGGTCTGACTGAGGATGTGGTCTGGCAGTGGTAATCTCTCAGTCCCACGAACAACACAGGGCTAAACTCCCCATCATTAGCTGTGTATGATTTAGCTGGATCATTAGAAAGATGACTCATCCGCAGTAGGTGTAAACCAGCTCAGTAAATCCAATGCCAAGAGGGAAGGGACCAACCATCTTGATCCCACTTTAGGCTAATAGACAGGTGATGCAGGGTCCTTAAGAGCTCCTGTGCGGGCCTCATTTCTCACCACTGACAGGCTTCTGAAGTTGCGTGCCAAACAATTAATTCATCTTTGCGCTCCCCAGATACGTAAATCTCCAACAGGAGCTTCAAATGGCCTGAAGGCGCTGCTGCTCTGAATCCAGTCCATTCCTTCGTTTAGTTTTTCTCTAATTTTAACTGTGTCTGATTGTGTTTAATTCTTCATACACCCCACACACGCATCCATTTAACCCCACATATCTGACAAACTGATGAAGTGAAGACGTTTCTTTGGTGTCTTTCCATCTTCTCGCAGATTGCACGGGCATGCCTCTTTATCCTACCCAAGACGTGGAAGCTTAGAGGAGCCGTAGCAATAGGTTTTCTCCACGCAGCCTAGCACCTTCAGACCCTTTCTTCTTCAACTCTACTTTCAGCAAGTCGCTATAAGGATTCAAATCCAAAACCCAAACCACCACCACCAACAACAAAACCCCTCACCCTCTAAACCATTAGTGGCTCACAGTGGTTCATTCGACTTCCCCCAGGAGATCTTCCTTTATAAAAGGTAGTGGGATCCTTGGCCTCTGTCAGTGTGCCACATCCAAGGGCAGAAGAAAGCTCTGGAATGACTTTTTAGCGCTGCGCGGCCAGTGATATCCCTCAGCTGCTAAGGTACTTGCACCCCCGCTTTCATGACTTGACTTTGAACTTTGGGACTTCGAATGTGGAAGGAGAAGATCAGCTTCTCCCAGTTGTCCTGTGACTTGCACTGTGCTGTGGCAAAGCGCCCCTCCCCCACACGAATAAGTAAATAAGTAAACAAACAAACGCAATGGAAAGAAGGAATGCAGGACCCTGGCGGCATCACCCCGGAACTAGTCTGGATATACAGCAAGCATTAGAGACACTCACAAACACTTTGAGCTCCCCGGTCCAGCGCTAAGATCCAAGACTGCACATACCACAATGTTCTGATTTGTTTGTTTTTTGTTTGTTTGTTTTTCGAGACAGAGTTTCTTTGTGTAGCCTTGGCTGTCCTGGACTCACTTTGCAGACCAGGCTGGCCTCGAACTCAAAGCAATCCGCCAGCCTCTGCCTCCCAAGTGCTAAGATTAAAGGCGTGCGCCACTACGCCCGGCGCCACTACGCCCAGCTGTTCTGATTTTTACCTGAGCTCTAACTCAGGTCGTCATTTATGCTTACACAGCAAACACTTCACCAAGCACAAGAATGTATGCTTTCAACAAGCTTCGACAACTGAACTGTAGAAATAACGACTCTTTTGTTTAAAGAAGTCAACATTTGTTTTAATGTTGCAATGTTCTCCTGCTATGTTAAGGTTAAAGATTTATAGCCCTCAAATATTTGATAGTAGGTTGTTTTTTTTTTAAACAGGGTATCTATATACAAATGAAAATAGATCTAAAAACTGATTAATATGTGTCTGTTGCAAATTGTTTCTATATATTTTGTTTACTGATGTGTGTGTTGCCTTGTCTGTATGTGTACTGCATACTTGCTGCACACATGGAGGCCAGAGAGGGTGATAAAGTCTCTGCAAGGCAAGTCACAGGCAGTTTTAAGTAACCCCAGTGTGCATACTCATAACTGCTGAGAGACCATCAAATGCTCTTAACTGCAGTTTTCTGGTTCCCTGTTGCATATTCTGAGATGATCTTATCTCACATTCAAATGTCAGAATGTATATAGCAAAGCAACTGCATCTGTTCTCTGGGGGGAAATTGCATTCACTCACTTCACCTAGGATCTATGGATGCTCCTTTTGTGTTCCAGGGGCTGTCCACGTCACCCAGTATCTAGTGAATTCACAAGACTTTTTCTTAGTCATATAATAAAACCATTTAGTGAGACTTTTTTTAGTGCCACAGGTAACATAGAATTATAATAGCAATTATAAGCAAAGCAGTGCACACGATTCCACTCCTCATGTTACTTCTGTTAGGGTTTCCTGAACTACCCTTCCACTCACTCCATTCATGAGCTCCTGACTCGAGATACCATCACATGGCGGCGGCAAGTAGATCGCAATGAAATATAAAATGTATGACAAGGTGAAACCTGATGAGCAGAAGGAATGGTACTTTCCATTCCATGGCAGAGGCAATCACTTCCAGGAAGGTAGACTTTCGGCTGCCGTCTAAGTGATGATAACAAGGAGTGCCTCCTGAGATGCTTCCAGAATCAACCTCTAGTCAGAGCAAGTGGCCGTGGGGAAATGCCTCCAGTGAGACTAAATTTGGAATACTTCAAGAATGGAAGGAAAGTCAGTTTGTTTGGGCACTGTGTCTCGTTATCTCTAGAGTCGATTTCTATTCTACCTAGATAGAGAAGGCAAGGACAAATCAAAGAAATAATTCTATCTAGATTCCACTTGCTGAAACATTTCCCTTTGTGGGGTTACTTACAGAAACACCAGTGGGCTTACTTACAGGAGCATGGATGGGTTACTTACAGGAGCATGGTTGGCTACTTACAGGAGCATGGATGGATTTACTTATAGGAGCATGAGTGGGTTTACTTACAGGAGCATGGATAGCAACTTACAGGAGCATGGATGGGTTTACTTGCAGGAGTATGGATGGCCACTTACAGGAGCATGGATGAATTTACTTACAGGAGCATGAGGTGGTTTACTTACAGGAACATGGATGACTACTTACATGAGCATGGATGGGTTTACTTACAGGAGCATGGGTGGCTACTTACAAGAACATGGATGAGCTAACTTACAGAAGCATGGATGGATTTATTTATGGGAACATGGATAGGTTTACTTATATGAGCATAGTTGGCTACTTACAGGAGCATGGATGGCTACTTACAGGAGCATGGATGGGTTTACTTATGGCAGCATGGAGGGGTTTACTTACAGGAGCATGGATGGCTGCTTACAGGAGCATGAATTAAGGCTTGCTTGCAGGAACATGGGTGAGGGATTACATACAGAAGCAAAGGCAAATAACCTAGGCAATTACATTAGCAAAGTCTCACCTCAGCATTAAAAACTCAGTAAAGCTGCATACAAGGACCCTTTGCTCAACTTCCAGATATCTCCCCTATTGGAGAATTTTCACTCTCCCAGTGGTTGCTCATTACTTCTAGAGCCTCGGGGAGGGTTCCCTGAGCCTGGTAATTTTGCTAAGCTTGAGTCTTACAAGTTTCTTGGGATGTTCATGAGCCTCCTGAGACTCATCTTTTGGATGGGAAATATTTCAACATAGAGGAACAATCTACTCAACACTGGGGTATGATAAAAGATCTGAAACTGAACTAAATAAAGCAAATAAAAAGAGCTGTGCTGTGCCAAACTGCATTGTCCGGTATGGGAAAAGCATGCCAAGTACAGCTCCAGAGGATCTGAAGCCAAGCTAGTCTAAACTGAGGTGTGCTATGGATGTAAACAGACACTAATGGATCTTTGCTCTCTACTAAATAAAAAATGTAAATAATTGTCATACTGATCACATAGTCAAATGACAATCTTTAACACATTAAGCTACACTAAAAATGATTTATTATCAATCCATTTGTCTTATTTTTTTCTAACCTGCTTTTTAGAAAAGTACACACATGGTCCTTAAGTTTTATGGACAACACTAATACAGAGGTTTGCATGTCGTGGACAGAAGTCTCCATTTGTAGAAAGGGATGTGTGAAAATGACCTTAAGGAGGTGTTGTGATTGAATTTCCCCTTGAAGAGATTATAGTGCTGCTATATAGAGAAAAATCAAGAATACTGTAAAATTCATGGTTAAAGACAGTCCGGACCAGGGTGGTATTTTAAAAGATAGAGAAAGTAGTTTAAGACTTTATTTTGAAGATGGAGCTACAATTGGAGTCTTCCAAGTTAGTTCCTTGAGTAAATGAGCCATTATGGGACTTTTCAATGGCATGAAGAAAACTGTGAGGGCAACAGTTGAGATCGGGAAAACATGAGTTATGTTCAGAACCACCACTTTGAATCGCCTGCTAGACTGCCAAGTATACTCTCATAGAAAATCCATATTGATAAGGCTGAGGGGAGGGGGAGGAAGGTAGACCAGGAAACTGCAGGAGACCAAGTACACGGTGATGTCACAGAGGCCAAGCAAGAAGAACAAAGAAGGCCCCACTTGTCCAGTCTTGCTCAGAAGGGAAAGGCAGATGTGGGCAGAAAACTGGACACCTCATCCTACAATAACCCTACAGTAACTGCATAAGCTGTGGTGGTGGTAGTGGTGACACAAGTCCAAGTTCGGTGTGGAGAGTACGACACAGAGAGGAAGAAATAGGGAGTGGGAAGGAAGAAGGGACAGAAGGGGAAAAGAAAAGAAAAAAAGGAAGAAAAAGACAGTCTGTGCATGCAGCCGGTTATCACACTAGACTAGGATGTATGGAGCCCAGATTCTGTCCGTCCCCAGAGCTGCACAGGATAAATAAACACATGCCTGTAATCCCAGCATTCAGGAGGAGCAGAAGATCAAGGTTAGGCTCAGCTTCATAGTGAGTTCTAGGCCAGCTTAAGCTACATGAGACCCTGTCTTAATAGAAACAGAACAGGCAAGGTGGGTGGAGGGAATGTAGCAAACCCTCTAGAAGAGTTATTGTAAAGAAAAGCAAATTGAATGAAGCTGGAGAGATAGAGAAGATGAAGGAGGAAAGGAGGGAGGGAAGGAGAGAGAGAGAGAGAGAGAGAGAGAGAGAGAGAGAGATTATCTATAACTCATTAATTTTTATTTTTGAGATTATAATTACTTTCCCTTCCCGTTCCTCCCTCCGAAGCCTATCATATAGGCTTTTTCTTCAAATTTATGGAATCAAATTTCTTTTCTTCAAATTCACGGCCTCTTTTTCACTATTTATTATTGCATGCAAATATGTATATACATATATATTCTTAAATATAACCAACTCTCCATATGATTTTACTTGTATGCATGTTTTCAGAGCTGACGGCTTGGCACTGGACAACAAATTGATGTGTTCTTCCCTGGGCAAGGCCACCTTCCCACTCCCAGCTTCCCTTGGTTGTCTCTAGTTCTTCATGCGGGAATGAGGCATCCTGGGATTTTTTTCCTGTCCACTCTGACATGTCTGTTGGTGTCACACTTGTTCAGCTGGTATTTGGGTAGTCACGTTAGGGAGAGCTCATAGGGAGAGATGTCATGGCTTCTGACATCACTGGCAGGCACATTGTCACAGCAAAAACCCCTCACCTCTGGTTCTTACAGTCTTTTAGAATTAAGTCATATCTGGGATGTGCTGTATGCTGAGGAGAATTATTTAATAAAGGGAGAGAAAATGATTAAGTACATAGAATAATCACAGACATGAGGCTCTGAACAATGCTCACTGTAACAGGAAAGGTGAGTCTCCAGTAAGACTCAGATGTGCGTGTGTATGTATATGTATATGTATATGTATGTGTATGTGTATGTGTATGTGTATGTGTATGTGTATGTGTATATGTGTGGGTGTGTGACACAGTAGATGAGGACCTATATAGTAAAGCTCTGTGTTCTCTTTCTCCCCTCCCTTACCTCCTCCTCTTTTTTCTTTCCCTCCCTCTGTCTTCTACCCCACCCCCATCTACATACTAATTTGTGAAAATTCAAATACACAGTTTCAAATGCATTAAACTCTTGTGCTCCATCTTCAAATGTCACCTTCAGAGACTCCAGGTATCTCTTTCCAGAAGGTACACCATACAAAAGGCATTAATTTCCTTCTGGGAACATATAAAATCTGATATTCAAGATTCTGCCCCCCCCCCCAAATGTGGCTTGTTTAATTCTGCTGACTAATTCAGGCCTCCAAATACTTGCTGACTGCTGCTAATCAAGAGACTCAGGATGTGTGTTCTGAAGAATGTCCTGTATGAATCCTCTCTAGCTCTATCCGCCATCTCTCACTCCCCAAACCCTAGTATTTGTGCATTACCTGCTTGCTTCTCAAATTATTGTACCCCTTCTCCCTATCATGTTTTTTTGGGTTTGTTGTTGTTTTGGGTTTTCTGTTCTTTGGTTGGTTTGTTGTTTTTGTTTTTTGGAGGGGCTTTTGTTGTTGTTGTTTTGTTTTGTTGTTGGGGTTTTTTGTGTTTTTGGTTTTTTTGGTATTGTTCCATTTCCAAAGGCTATGGCACTCAGAACATGTTGCTTCTGTTTACAAGCTAGGAACTATGGGATTTCAAATTCTCTGAAGTTCTAGCTTGGATCTCTGCTCCTTCTTTTTGGCATTTGCTCTTCTTCTATGGGTCCAACATCTTCTCTTCTGTCTCTGAACACACTAACTTCAGTTCATTTGCTTTCAATAACAACTCTGCCCCTCTGAGTGCCTATGTCTTTTTGTTGGCTTTGCTCTTTTGTGTTGGGGATTTTTCTCAGAAGTGCTGCATTTGTAACAATCTGTTCACATTGCAAAGCTGCA
The DNA here is from genome assembly GCF_964271855.1 of Acomys minous. Taxonomy (NCBI): domain Eukaryota; kingdom Metazoa; phylum Chordata; class Mammalia; order Rodentia; family Muridae; genus Acomys; species Acomys minous. The sequence goes on from NC_140494.1 coordinate 1,836,866, forward strand.
TAAGTGATAGCATATACCCACTTCAGTCTGAGATGACCAAGTGGCCTTCAGAGATGACTCTGTGGTCAGATCCAGGTTTTCTCTCCTGTTGTTCAGGCTTTATAAGGAAAGGCTCTCAATGCTTGATTCAAATAAATCTGCCTTCTATAAGGTGGAATCTGTCCTGAGGATCCGGCTACTATCTTATAAACTCCAGCTTACGGATCTCGGAAGACAGGTCAGTCTATAAAGTGTTGCAAGCATGAGGGGCTAAGGCCTATGCCTGGCCTCTAGGTAAAAAGGCAGGTGCTACACAGCTGTAGCCCAGCACTTGGAGGGGAGACACAGATGATCACCTGGTCTCACCGGCCAATCACTGCAGCCTACACAGTGAGCCCAGGTCCCACTGGCTCAAATAGGGTAGGTGATTCTCGAGGAACCATACCCAGGGTTGACATGGGCTTCCACATGTGTGTGCATACATTTATCCTTCCCCTCCTCTCCCTCGCTTCCTCCCTTCCTCCCTCCCTCCCTCCCCCTCTCTCACACACACACAAATAGACACACATCCATAGAAAGGCTATCTTAGCTTCAAAGCCTTGTATCCTAGCACACATCAGCTCCTTTCTCACTGATGGCTTGGTCTTTGAATATACATAATCATAGTCTGCCCGGGAAAGTCATCTATCACCACTACTTCTTGGCACTTCCATCTTCAGTGGTTGAGAATTATAAATATCTCCTAACTTCTTTTCCTAGTATGGCAGAAACTGCTGACTTTCCACTTTATATAAGTAACTATATTCAATTTTGACCTTCTTTCTTTCCCACAAATACGCCAGGCTTATTCCCAGCTTGGGAGTTCGGTGTGGCTGGTTACTCTGTCTGTATTTGGATAGTCCAGAGTGTCTTGTGATGAGCTCCTGTGTATCATTCAGATGATCACATTCATTTAAACATCGCCTCCAGTCAGTAAGTCTTCCACGTGTTCTGTATTACCATGCCGTGCTCGAAATTCACTTTAATTCTCAGTGTTAACCAAAGCGGTGGGGACTACATGGTATCCTGTTTGAACTTGAACCACTACAACCAGGACTGTAGTTGTTTCTTAGAAAACAAGCAAGCAAACAAAGAAACCATCTATTTTCTTGGAAGGATAGTGGAGACTTCCTAAGGAATAAATATTTCACCTGTAATGTATAGGATTTCTTGGTCTTTAGAGACATTTACAGAAGGGACTGCATATTGCAAGAGAAAGGAAGCAAACAGCCAAGCTGCATGTTCAGAGAGCAGTGAGAGATGTGAAGGAACAGGGAGAGATAGTGCCTGGGAAGAGTTAAGAGACAAGTAAAAAGGACACATGCATTCAGTGCAGCTTTAGTTTATTGGTATTGGTCGCATCTTCTTCCTGGAGTTCTGCATCTTGTCAATGAATAATGCATATGCTTAATGGGCCTGTTTGCAAGGAACCCACAAACTACTTAAGTAGGGCCTAGAACACTCTCAAATACAATTTCACAAGAATTACTCTTCAACAGACAGTTCATAAAAAAAAAAAAAAAAAAAAAAACCTATCTTCTGGTTGTTTTCCATAGTGGCGAACCTGGCTGTGACTGATGGCTGTGAGCCACTGTGTGTGTATTCTCCTGAGCTCAGCTGACTTCACCTCAGAGGTCTTGGGAAACTCTCTACACACAGCCAGAGCTCAAAGACATGAATCCTTCTGCTTGCTTTGAGGCTTCAAGACTATCTCCCTGGCCCAGTAGTTCTCAACCCTCCTAATGCTGAGACCTTTTAGTACAGCTCCTCATGATGTGGTGACCTTCATAAGCATAATCCTGCAACTGTTGTGAATAGCAATATAAGTACCTGTGTCTTCTGAAAATCTCAATCAAACCCTGTGCAAGGGTCATTTGAAACCCAAAGGGTTGTGACCCCCGGGGTTGATAACCACTGCCCTGACCCCAGGAGGCCATAGAGCTTCCAGCTGGCTCAGCTTGCACAGAGCAGAGGATAAATGCCCTAGGAACAACCCTGCCCACGAGTGAGGTAGGAGCCCTGGTAAATGACCCAGCAGGCCTGCCTGTCCTCTAAGAACACAATGCTCCGGAATGTTCTGTTCTCGTCTCCTCTAAGTATTCATGCTGGCAAGACAATTGCACCACTAGACTTATCAGCTGGCTCCTCTTCCCTGTCACCCACCCTCTTCTCTCTCACTCCTGCTTCCTGGTGCTGCCTCCTGATTACACTGCCCAGGTCCACGTTTGCTCAGGCTCAGGCTTGGGGAGCATCCAACCAGAACATACACCAAACAGATGCTGCTGGACATGGAAATGCCCAGTTACAAATCCAGCACTTGAGAGGCTGAGGCAGGAGGATTGCTTCAAGCCCAAGGCTACCCTGCACTGCAGAGGCCAGTTTCAGGGCATCCAAGGTTTATGTGAGACTTTGTAACCACCTCTACTCCCTACCCCCTACCCCCCAAGAAAAAAGAAAGAAAGTAAAAAATAATAAAAGCAAACCAAACTAGAAACAAACGATGCTTATCTTTTGACCAGTTCCCGTCAATTCACAACTTATGCGTCAAGCCTTTCCATCTTTTTCCTCCCTTCTTTTTTAGGTTTTATTTGTTATGCTATTGTTGGTAGCTGTGGTGGTTTGAGTGACTATGGCTCCCCGTGGGTTAATATATTTGAATGCTTGTTCCACAGTTGTTGGAACTGTTGGGGAAGGATTAAGAGGCGAGGTCTTGATGGAGAGTGTGTGTCATTGGAGGCTCTGAGGCTCTGAGGTCTCAAAAGCCCACTTAGCCTTTCTCTCTGCCTCTCGTGGTTTTTGTCTCAACATGTGAGCTCTCAGCGACTATACTGCCTCCACACCCACCTGCTGCCATGCTCCCTGCTGTGCTCCCTGCCATGAACTCTACTCATTCTCTAAAATGATAAGCCAGCCTCCAAATATTTACATTAAAATATAGGAAACAGTCTCAAAATTGCACTTGTGGAAGTAGCAACAAAAATAATTTATGGCTGGAGGTCACCCCAGCATGTGGCACTGTATTGAAGGGACACAGCATTAGGAAGGCTGAGAATCACCGAACTAAACTCTTCAAAAGTTGCCTTGGTCATGGTGTTTATCACAGCAATAAAATAAAATAGCTAAGACAGTAGTGGTTTTTGGTTTTTTGTTTTTGTTTTTGTTTTTTCTGCTTGCTTGTTTGTTTTTCTTCAGCTTGTTTATTTGTTTGTTTGTTGAAACAAGTGGCCAGCAACTCACTCTGTAGCTCAGTCTGGCCTGGAACTCACGGTGACCTGCCTGTTCTGCTCATGTGTGCTGGGATTGTAGGTATGAGCATCTCACTCTCTGCTTCTATTTGTTCATCCTTTTTTTCTTTGTTTCTGATTTGGACTTGTTACAACTGGTCTTTTGAGCAGGGGGATCAGGGTTTTGGTATTGTTTGTTTGTTTGTTTTGTTTGTTTGTTTGTTTCCATCACTTATATTTATTGGAAGAAAAATTTACTGGTGATTCAGAACAGAAAACTGGACTTAAAGGCTAAAAATGAGTATTGTATTTAGTCCCGGGATTTGTTTGTGTTGTTGCTGTTATTCCTACAGACAGAAAACTTGTTTCCCTCTAAAATGTCAGCTTCCTAACTGATTAAAACAAAGAAGTTGATGCCAAAGATGTTTATTAAGGTGAGTCAGAACACATCTATAGGTGCTGGTCTTAACACTTCATAAGAGTACAGTCAGTACTGTTTGACAAAGCTATGGACTTGGACATGTTTCCATCAGGCCAACCAGACATAGTTCTAAGTCTTTTCCTGTCTAGAGTAATTTCCTACCAGCACCCAGTGGGCATCTGTTCCTTGCTTGGGTCTCTTTTCTTTTTCCTTAGTTTCTTTCTTCTTTGATTTTCCTACCTTCCTTCCTTCCTCCCTCCCTTCCTGTCTGTGTATGTTTATCTGTCTATCTCTTTATTTAGGTGGCTCTGTCTGTCTGTCTCTTCCTTCCTTCCTTCTTTCAAACTCTTTTGGGGGGGTTGAGAGTTTCTTTGTGTGTAGCCCTATTGTCCTGGAACTCACTTTGTCGACCAGGCTGGCCTTGAACTCAAAGAGATCTGCTTGCCTCTGCCTCCCAAGTGCTAGGATTAAAAGTATGTGCCACCACACCTCCTTTCAACTTCGTGTGTGTGTGTGTGTGTGTGTGTGTGTGTGTGTGTGTGTGTGTGTGGTCCTAGTTGCATAAATGCCATGGCACTCAAGTAGAGGTCAGAGGCAACCTGGAGAGTCAGCCCCCACATCCCACCTTTTTTGAGACAGGGTCTCTTGCTCAGGCTGAGTGGCCAGGTAGCCTTAGAGACCCTTGGGATTCTCTTGTGTTTCCAAGTAAGAGTGATGGGCTGCTTTACATGTTTGGCTTTACCTGGGTTCTGGGGATCTAAACTCGAGTCTTTAGGTTTATACTTTACATACTGTGCCATGCCCCTGGCCCTTTGCTCAGTGATTCTTAAGGCTTGAGTAAGCTCACAGATTTACGTCTACATCTTATTTAATTTAAGTCAACAACAGCTTCTTTCTCCTTCAGCAGAGTGTAACTAAGCAAACCATGCTACCAGGAAATGAACTATGAAAGCCAAGCTGGAAAAGCCCTAGCTAGCCCCACATCTCTCCCCTTTCTTCCATTCCCCTTTAGAAAACACCACAAATATACAGGATTTTCTCACTCCCAACCACGAGACTGAATTTTTCTTTAGGACAAGTTTAGAGTCAGAAGGGGAGGCAGCTCTGACCACTCATAAGGGACTTGGGCCGAGAGCCCAGGACTAAGCTCCAAGGCAGGGATGGCCTTGCTTCCCTTTCCAAGTCACCTAAGTTACTGGCTGCCAATTCTACAAGACAGGAGGACAGGCTGACAGAAGGTATTAAAAGGAGAAAGTAAAATAGTTCCTTTGTTCTGAGTAGAGCTTGCCCGAAGGAAATTCCTGTTCTCACCAGGTGATTAAACAGGTTTTATTAGAGGCCATTATGAGGATGGAGTAACTAATGCTGTTTTGCTGTGATAAAATGTTCATTCTCTCATTTTTCTCATAATTTACCTTTCAAATAAGAAGTAGATTTATTAACAATTTGATAACTGTAGCTTAGGTGTCTGAACCATTTATGGATAATTTCCAACCTGTTCTCTCATGAGACAAAGCTCAAAGGTGTCCACCAAGTGCCTCTTATAATACAGGAGAACAAATTGTGTGCATGGGCGAGCCAGTATAGATGCCTATGTGTCTTGCCGGATATAGGTACAATCAAGGGTGTTTTCCTGAGATTTCTTTTTTAACTTACAACCTGTATGAGGTTAATAGTACAGGCCGCTCTTGCAGAAAACTCAAGTTCGGTTCTCAGCAGCCATGTCAGTTGGCTCACAACTGCTTATAAATCCAGCTCCAGGGTATCTGCTGCCCTCTTCTGCCCTCCATGGGCACCTACACACATGTATAAATTTCTCCGCACACATCTATAGACATGCAATCCGTAAGTCACATAAATTTTCTCTAACTTATATTAATTCCGGCAAAGCATAGGAAGTTATATGCCAGCCTATCCCACCCATGTTTAAAGAAGAAGAACGTAAATTTGAATGTCACGTTGGATTTCTGCAGCTTTCTTCTATTTGCCAGCAAAATAGAAGAGCCTTTCTTCTCTCAGTGCCTCAAACGAGGTCTCCTGTCATGTGCGCAGCCACAGGCAGGCCTCCCTGGGAAGTACCAAGTGTTTTTCTTCTCCTGTCCGTACCACGTCTCATTCAAATGTGACTTCAGATACTCTTTCTGGAGAAATAGGGTGATGAAAAGTCTTTGTCAAGGACACCTGGGAATGAAAAGACAGTGTGGTAATGGGTCTCTAGGTCCAGCGGCTCTCCGTGTCCAGCCTTGTAGCCTGCATCGCCAGAGAAACACAGGGACTGTTCCTTCCCTCTGGCGTCGGAGCTGCCTCGGTACCCAGATAGGGTATAAAGTGACTAGGAACACCCCAAAAATACCACCCCCGCTGTCTGTATTTCTCTTGCTCCATTTCACTTCAAAAACTCACCTTTTGGAGTCCTTGTGTCTCCGATTCCAGCCTCATCACTGCCCTCACGAGACAGAGCAAGTTCTTACCATGTTGTTCCTGCCCCGTAGTATTTCCGTTTCTCACTGATTGGATACACCGTGGTCTTGTAGCATTAGCAGAGGGCACGCCTCTCCTGTTAGCCACTCTCTTTGAGTTTTGCATTTCAGAAATTATTACCTTCCCTGGTTTAATCGATTCACATTCCACTTTCCTAAATCCAGTAAGTTTGGTGGTTTAAAAAAAAAAATCAGGCTCCGGCAAATGCTTAGAATCTCCCAGAACGAGAACCTCTGCATAAACGTCTGCTGTGGTTTCTGTAAGAGCGAGAAGGCACTTTGGGGGAGCCTGTGTTTTATGGGTCCATTAATGAATGACTAGAGTGGTTAAAATATCTGGCTAGAAGCCCTTTCTCATAGGCACAGAAGATGTAGGTTAATGGAGCAGTTAAACGTATTTCGCATCCTGGGGCTCTAATAATGCTGGGGGAAGTTAAGAAAGCTGCTAAAAAAAAAAGAGAGAGAGAGAGAGAGAAACAATAGCACCGTTAGGCAAAGGCTAACACAGACACTGAGCGACTCAGAAGGAAATCAAGGCAGAAATGTCAGCTGCTGCTCTATATAAGATTTCAGAACTATCGTCATAGCACCCCTGGTTAAAATAAGGATCACGTTTTTCAAAGACATAGGTGTCATGAAACAGGATAAAGGTACCCAGAGAAGCAGTGTTAGCAAGTACATGCCAGTGTTAGAGGTTATGGGCAACAGGAGCCAAAACGCAATTTAAAGAAAGCAAGAATTATCTAACTAGAAAATATTGATGTGATAAGACTTATAGTAAGGATATAAGACTTCATTTTCTCAAATGACTTTGTTTTAATTAATACAGACATGTGTGTGTCCATGTGTGTATAAACATACATGTGTTCAGGCACCCACAGAGGCCCAAAAGGTACCAGATGCCCCCAAAAGCTGAACTTACAGACTGCTGTGGGCCAGTCATTGGATGTGGCTTCTGAAAGCAAAACTTTGAAAAAGCAGAAAGTATTCTTAACTATTGAGCCGGCCCCTAAAAACTAAATTATAATGCTGACAACATCATCAGGTCAGGGCCACGTCATCTTTGTCACCCTTAAATCATTAGTATGTTGTATAAAATGTGCCATATGGTGCCTGTCCCATACTTGGTAATATATGAAGATTGGTATACCAATAAGTGATATTTTGATAGTAATGAAAGTGTTGTTGATAAGAAGATTAGTCTCTTGAGAAACTCCTGGGCAAGGCCAAGCTGAAAGATGAAGTTTAGGAAGTCAAGGAGCCTGGTATCAGCACCACACGCTCTCTCTTCCTCTCCGGTGCCTTTCCCTCTTGTCTGCTCAGCCTGCTGCTGACCTGAACATTCAGCCTCCCCTCCCATCAGTTGGCCTGACTCCCCACAGGTCTTAAGCTTCTACCATCTAGCACAGAACATTTCATACTGTAATCCACCCTCTCATCTTCTACCCCCTGGAAACTGAGGGTAGCTTCAAATAACTGCCCCCAGATCTTATGGTGTTAAAACTTAGCTGAGGCCCTCAGAACAATCTGTAAATGTCTCCCTTACTGCTTCTCCCTTTAAGCCTGTTCTTTAGAACTCCCTGTGTAGGCACTGCTAACACCTCATCCTCTACCCCATCAGTGAATATGCATCCCCTGCCTGCTCAGCCATTGTACAGGCTCCCACACCGCCCGACCCTACCATACAAATGTTGTGTGTGCATCTGTGCAGGCGCCTTAGCATAACGTTAGTCCTGGGGTGGGGAGAGGGTTTGAATTTCAAATAACAGGGTATTTACCTCAAAAGCATTGAAAAAAATGGGAATCTATGGCAATCACTCATAGGAGTGTCCAGCCTTTTCATACTGAGATATGATTTGCCATCTACAATGCTCACACTTAGCTTGAGAGCACACGTTCCAGTTACCTAGACACACCTAATCATGTTGTAAGCTCACGATTTTGTCCATGGAGATTCTCCTGCCTCTGCCCATGCTTCTGGGGGTGGGGTGGGGAGGGGGAGGAATGTATTTGTTTATCATGTGTGTTTCTATGCATATGTGTATATGCACACACACACACTGGGGCTGGGGACCAGGAGTCAATTGAAGTAGTGGGTCCTATCCTACTATGCAAGCCCCGGGTATCAGGCTTGGCAGAAAGTGCTTTTACCTGCTGAGTCATCTTGCTCGCCCATAGTAGTATTTTAAAACATAGATGGATATGTTTACAATATGGATAAATCCCAAAATACCGTGCTGATGGAAGGAAGTGAGGCCAGAAAGAAGCATACTGCATAATTTCATGTACCCTTCAAAAAATGCAAACTGATCTATAGTGGACAGGAAGCAGTCCAGGGATTGTTTGGGTTGTCAGAGAAAAAGAAGCAAGCCATTGCAACAGGCCAGGAGGAAGTTTTGAAGCTTTAAGTAGCTCCATGATCTTGATGGTGGAGAGGAGTTATGGACATCAAAGTACATATACAATGGACATATTATATATATAGCATATAGCCATTGAAAGTTTTCAAATCATATACTTCAAATATGTTGTATATTGCATGATAAATGCATCAAATGTTTGAAAGCATGTTTTCCTGCTTAATTCTTAACCGGCTGCTATTTAGTTTCTAACCCCTGCCATGCAGAGTAACAACTTCAATAAGGTCCTCATTAATATTTGAATCACCAGAGACACAAAAGGCAACGTTGTTTACTGCTTTTCTGCCAGGTTTCTCAGTATGCCCGGTGCTCCTACCAACCCTCATCCTTCAGTGCCCGTGCTCGGTGACCTCTGTGGCCCTACAGCCTTCCAGGCATCACCCATCTCTACGCAGTCTCTGCTCGCCTCTGTGGGTACTTAGTCTCTTCTGACTTCTGAACCAGGATATTTGCTGAGACTCTGATGCCACAACACTGCAGTTTACTCAGCTATTACAAGAATATTTCAGGATATTCTTCACTCTCCTGAACTTGGTTATGGCGTGTGTTCTGAGAACCCATCTGTATGACAAGTAATGGGACCCACTTTAACATAAGAGTTCTGTTTCTGAACGTTTGGTGCATTGCTTTATCCCATAGACCAAAATACTGTTCTTTTATCCCCGGTAACATCATATTCCTGTAAGCTCAGCCCTTGGCTGCTACCATGTAAGCCAGGTGGGATGGCACACTTAATCCTCTGTCCACCTTACACTCCCAAGTGCTGGGATTACACATGTGCACCACCACTAGCTTTGTGCACATATTTTTTTGCAGCCAATACCCAATTATTTGCTCACCAAAGCTCATCTTTGCTGCCCACCAGGTACCGCCTTCCCTGTGTCCATGGCAGACAGGAAGCACAGGAAAGTCAGACGCAGGGAAACAAAATCCTTAGATCAATTGTTTAGCACAAACCACTATGACTTTGTCTCATTGCCTCCCATCATATAGGAATTGCCTAGGTTGTATCTGGTATCAATTTCCCATCAATTTCCTTTTACTACTGACCCCGTCCCCTAAGGGATTCCCATGCAGCCAGCCCATCCCCCTCCAAGCCTGCTTCATACAATGGCTGCCTATTGCACTCCTAGGCTGAAACTCTGAAATCCTCCTCCTCTGTGGCCCTCTTTGAGGTGCCAAAAGAGCTGCAAAGTCTGCTCCCCTGGTAATCAGGACGCAGCATCTTCAGAGGCTTGGCTTTATCTACCTTGTTAGCTAGAATCTGTATTGACTTTCTGTTGCAAGCATTCTGATGTAGAAGCTAAAAGGAGACTAGCTTGCTGCACACAGCACTTGTCCCTGCAATGTCTCAAGCCTCTGTGCCTCTCATGCTCTTGCATCTTATGTCTAGTAAGAGTAGGAGTCACAGCCAGCATATCCTAGAAACTCCCTTTATGGCCCACCATCTCCAGCAGCTCCTATTATACCCATTGGGTCCTGACGCCATTTTCAGTACTCCTTAAACATCTCAGTGTTGTCTAACTCACTCCTCTAAGTACCTGACTATAATCTCTTTATGTTAATCAGAAGGATTTAGATTATGTCTATTCTTGATATTCAATGTACCTAGGGTTCTGTGATAGTAATTTATACCATCGATTCCACAAACATTCTTTGAGTCAAGTATCTTCATTTTAGGGGAAAAAATAAGAAGCAAACTCTTTATTTCTTATATTTTTCAAATTCAATAATTGTATTTTCTCTAAATGCATCTTGAGTCAGGTCCCCACAGTTCAAATTACCCTCACAATCACTGTCTTCCATATTCCTACTAGGATGGCACTGAAAGCAGTGAAGAAGCAAAGTCTTAAAGAAGTTACTTGAACAGTTTAACCAGCTGTGAATGGGGAGACAGGGTGTTTGAAATCCAGAGTGTAACTACAGATGCTGAAGTTCCTAGTCCCTAAGCCACAGCCAGTCCCCTCCTCCACCCTCCCCCATCTTAAGCAGAAGTTCAAGATTCATCTGTTCATCACAGTGTGTCTAAGGATAGAGCCTGATACGGCTGACAACCAGCAAACATTTGTCTAGTGAGTGAATGTGTTCTGACATCTCCTCCAATTTCATTCCACCATAGTATTTACAGGCCATTGAAGGAAAAGAGGGACAAAAAATAACATCCCAGCAGGAGCAATTCTGATAATTCATCTGCTTCAGTTTGGTCAGTTTTGTACCAAGAAATCAATGCATCTAGTTAATTTTATTCTTCATCAGCTCTATTCCTTTCTCATGCTAAAAAGTAGGTGAACTCTGCCACTGAATGACATGAAGAAGAACTCCCCTGGGGGAAAATACATTCTGATCACTGGAAGGAGAGTGGTACTGAAGGAGTTAATGGAACAGAGGGACAGGAAAAGAAGATCAGGCTCTGCAAAATTTTAGAATGGGTTCAGAAAGCAAAGGAGTCAGGGTGTGAGGAAAAGGAAGGGAGGGAGGGAGAGAGAAGTGGAGGGAAAGAATGAAAAAATAAAAAGAAGGAAGGAAAGAAAGGAGAGAGAGACAGAGACAGAGACAGAGAAATGTGGGCAAGAACTTATGCCCAGATGTCTTTAGGGACCAGCTTCTCATGTGCAAGGCTCGCAGGAGGGGAAAGAGAACTCACTTACTGTATAAGAACGGTGTGGGTGACTTTTAAGGCCAGCAGTGCGTATGAATCCCGAAGCACTGTGCCTTAACTAAGCGCAGGGAGTTCAGATAAGGAATTGATTGCATGTGCTTGTGTACTCTGCTTTATCTTTAGCTTGAAGGAAGTATAATTTTGGCACGCATTAAAAGAAGACAAAATATATGTGGCCATCCAGGCTTACTGAAAGGACATTTGTTACAAGGCAGGCCCACAGCTTTGCAGAAGGCACAAATATGAGGGGAAATCAGGCTATCATTGTTTGGAAAGTGAGGTTGCTAGTGTCGCTAAAATCCCTTAGAGTACGTTTTCCTCTTTCTCTGTACATTGATTTTCATTCTAATTTATTTATTATGATTACTGAGGTGGGAAAAGATTAATGTTGTAGTTTGCCTCCATACCCTCCCTACATTCACACACACACACACACACACACACACACACACACCATCTCAAATACACACACACTCATACATACATACATACACACTCACATATGCACTCATGCATACAAACACACATACAGTTTCACATACACACAAAGCACACATGTGCACACACACACACAGACACACACACACACACACACACACACACACACACACACACACACACACTCACACGTGCACCAAGACCTAGTATGATGACACATACCTGTAACTTTTCAGAGGCTGAGGCAAGTGAATCTCAAGTTCAAGGCTAGCCTGGGCTTCATAGTAAAAGACTGCCTCAAAGAATAACTATATTGATTTCAAAAGTAAAATAGAGGCAAATATGTTCCATCTACAAGTCCTACAGGTGATGTCAGTTACAGTCAACTGAGGGGTATGTTTGGTCTCCTTTTCTGCTTCAACGTAATTAAGTTTTAGTGTCTATCACAGTCTCCTTTTGTTCTACAGTGGCTAGTAGAGTTCCTGCCATAGTATCTGTACATGCAGAATAATAAAAGCTACAAAGACAACACAACAATAAAACAGGAGCCAGTGAGCGGAATATGGATAGGAATCCCTTCTTTACCTTGGATGGTCTTCTTAAATTATGTGCACATCAGCAGTAGTCTCACTGACCGTCCTGGTGGCAAAGAAGGGCTTCTTTTTTTTTTTTTTCAGAATATCAACAACTTTGTGTGCAATAAAGACAAAAAATGGATATTGAATGAAAAGCCAGCAATTGGGTTGTGGGAGTGGATCTGCAGGTAAAGTGCCCACCACACAGGCGTGAAGCCTTGAGCCTAGTCCCCAGAACACATACAAAAGACCAGCTATGGTGGCAGTGACCCTTAAGACCAGTGCTGGGGAAACTGAGACAGATGCATTCGTTCCTGGGACTTTTGATAAGTCAGGCTAGTGGGACACATTTGTGAGTGTGCACTTGTACATGTATATACATACATGAATGTACACACACACACAGAGAGAGAGAGAGAGAGAGAGAGAGAGAGAGAGAGAGAGAGAGAGAGACTAAACCCCTTCTACACTTTCCCTTTGTTGTTGTGATTAATGCATCATGTATCCTGAAGTGTTGTCTCTTTATACATAGGACACAGTCTCAACCATGGTAAATTTTAGTCATTTTTTTCCTGTAGTCTCACTGCATATACATCCCTGTCCATCATCCTATTTATAAAATAGATTCATCTGTATGCTGAGCATGACTACATGCACAGCTATGCTGCTTCAGAGGAGCTTGACCTAAGACTCTAGGAAGAGCAGGCTCCAATAACTTTTCTTTTTGTGATGTGTAGGAGCTTTGTAAGCATCAGCAAAATATTACACGCAAAAATATATATGCACATTACATGTGTCATTGCAAAAGCACACATGCAGGACTAGATAGCAAGCTGGGATTATGATTTTAAAAATCTAGTTTGCGTAAAGCAGAAGGCAGCCATGACCGTGGTAACCAACAAGTACTGCTGCATCCATTTTCGGCCTCTTCATACAAATATCACCCTTTGTTAAACTGCTTTTGGACTTGTTGAATATATAATTTTAAAATATAACTCTAGGGGCTTCAGATGTTAAGAATACTGACTATTCTTGCAGGTAACCTGGATTCTATTCCCAGCATCCACACAGTGGCTCACAACAGTCACTCCAGTCCTGTGAGATCTGAAACCATCTCTGGCCTCTGTGGGTACCAGGCATGCACATGGTGCAGCCATACCTTCAGGCAAAACCACCCGTAAACATAAACTAAGATCAAAAGTAGATGTCATGATATTAGTCGCTGTAATTACCTGTGTTGTTGCCTAATACTGACAAATAAAAAATTACAGATATCTTAAAAAGTGCCCCTGGCCTGGCAGCACCACATACTTGTGATATCAGCACCTGGGAGGGGAAAGCAAGATTATCAGGAGGTCACCTTTGACTGTAAAGCATATTTAAAGACAGAGTGAGCTACAGGAGAGAGAACCTGTCTTGAAAAGAAAGAAAGAAAGAAAAAAACTAAAACAAAAGAAAACAAAAAAAACAAAATTAAATTAAATTAGGTATGGACTACCTTCAATGTAACCTTGGTTCAGGCACCAAACATTCAGAGAAATTCATCACTAGCCATGATAGTCCGCAACCTTCTGAAACCCTAATTCAGCACAACACTGTGTTTACTTTGGTTAGCGCTCACACCAAAGCACACTGCATATGAGCATCACTAGCTAGGACTTACTGAGGAATACATGAACTCTAGACCTTCGTGAGAACCAATGCCTTGAAATACCAGCACTGTATGGCAGGACATGATTCAGTATGTCTACACTAAGACTAGGCTCCTTTAAAAGATGAACTGGTAAGGCCACTAGTTTTCGTTCATTTGTAGTCTCTTCTTTTCCCTCCCCCTCCCTCTTTCTCTTTCTTGGGTCTCATGTAGGCCAGACTATCATTATTTGACTTTTAGCCAAGAGTAACCTTGAATTTTTTGTTGCTGCTGCCTTAGCTCCTGAGTTCACCAACATACCCAGTTTGCGGAGTATCGGAAGTGGAACCAATGCTTTGTTCATGCTAGGAAAGCTCTCTACCAAGCAAGCTCCATCCCCAGCCCACAGCAACTCCATTTGTCCTTTCAGAGGTCATTTATATTGAATGTGATTAATAATGCAGCTGGGTTTTAAGTTAACATCTTGTTACTGTTTCCTGTTTGCCCTATTTAATCCTTTGAAGGGGGATTAAACTCAAGACTTCACAGGTACTAGGCGGGCTTTCTATCTTTGACAGTTTTGTTGTTGTTGTTTGTTCTTGCTGCTGTTGCTGGGTTTTTTTGTTTTTTTTTTTAACTTATTTTTTCCAATATTAAGATGGGGTCACACTAAGTTGTTCAGCTAGGCCTAGAACTTACTGTGTAGCTCATGCTGACCTAGGCCTGATCTCATCTCTTCATTGTGCACGAATTCCCTCATTCCTGCCTCCTTTGGTCAAGCATAGTTTAAAGTTCTATCATTGTGTCTGTCTTGAATTGTACTCTACCTTGTAGCATTATTTTTCCACTAGTAACATTTAAAAAAATGTGCACGTTTGATTGTGCATGTGTTTGCCGTGACAAGCATTTTGTATGCATGCACATGTAGAGGCCTGAGGTTCCATGTTAGCCAGCTTCCCCAATGACCCTTCACTTTATATTTTGAGAGGGAATGTCTCCTTGAACCATAAGCTTACCTGTTCAGCTGGACAGCCTGGCCAGGGAGCTTTTCAGAGTCAGATTCTCTGTCTCCAATCATTGTAGGTGTGAGCCACTTCTAAATGCATGGTGGGGCTTGAACTCAAATCTCCACGCTTTGGCCACAAACACTTTACTGGAAGAGAAGAAAGTGTTCTTAACCACAGAGCCATCTCTCCAGCCCTCAGTCTGGTACTGTAGCCTGCATTTGTAGAGATTCTAGCTTACAGTTTCTTTTTCTCGTGAACTTGCAGAGTTGTGTTCTAGACAATGGTAGGGTCATTGGTAACCTTCCAAAGACCCCCCTAGTCCAAATGTCTTTATGCATACATAATCTGTTCTACTTAACCAGCATCCACTCATCTAAGGAGTTTCTTTTTCACAGGAATTCTGAAGCGGATGTCTAAGGCATTCACCAAGGTCTTTCCACTCTGGATGGATCCACATCTAATATTTCCTGAAATGCTTGTTCTAAGGAGCCTCCACACAGGTCTTAGCCTCTCCAGCCCTACACTGCATCCACCCTCCAGAAACACATGCCTTGGTTCATGCCAAGAGTGCTCACTGCTTTAGATCAGCTACCTTAACAACTACCAGCTCTCTTGTCATGTGTCTTCTGCCCAGAAAATCAAATCTGCCTCTGCTGGACTTTCACCTCTCAGTATTTCTCTGTGTGTGTGTGTGTGTGTGTGTGTGTGTGTGTGTGTGTGTGTGTTTCATGAAGAAAAAATTTAATGAAAATGTGTTCATTCAATGTAACTCCATTACCCTAAATTGCAACCATTTTGGGGCTATGTTTTATGTCTAAAATTATTATTTTGGAATTTTCTCCAGAGCTTGTAGCTATTTTATAGCAGAAAGGTAAGTATATGGTTAGCTATAAGCAGAGAGTTCCCCCTAGTAGCTGAATGAATCTTATAATTTTCCTGTATGAGTTGTTTTTAGACAATAAATATCTAAGATGTATTCAATGTATACAGAACATTACAATGTATTCCATTCCCATTTTATCTGCCTTGTTTCAGATCAGTAGCTAAGGGTAAATATTCATGGGTGTCCTGCTTTTGACATGTTATAAATTAACATCAACCTTGATCCAGTTCATTTTCAAATCCAGTAAGGATACTTTACATATGCCTCTGAAATGACACTTTAAACAATAGGTCTTTGGAACAATAAGCCATCAAACACAAAAATAAATTCCTTACTTTAGTTGACTATAATCTGTTCACCAAGAAACTCAGAGTAATTCTATCTTGAACTGACAGTCTGCAGTTTGTTCAACACACATATTAAATTTTCATTTATCTTGTTCATAGAAAGAATAGGGAGATTGTTTAGAATCAAGATAAAACACATGACACTTATGTGTATATGTGAGCAAGGATGACTATTTTACACAGACACACACATGGGCTTGCACACACATGTGCACACACACATGAGAAGGGGTGGCACAAAGAGAAACGAGGTTAACCTGGTAATATATTCTTGCTAAATTGTAATATGTCCTTCACTCTCCTGACCATGCACAGTTGATTTAGTTCATGGCTTCTTTAGAATACTACTGAGGCTTGCTCTCAAATGAGAAGACACCCTTGGATGCTTTTTGAAAACCATGATCATCCCTAACCCTAACCCTGTCTGTGGATTCACCAAATACTATTGAAGGCACCTGTGCTCCCACCAGCAAAAGGGCACTACAACTATTTGAATGCCTGTTCCTTCTCTTAGCTGTAAAGAGGACACTTTCCTGTCCTTTTAGCACTCTCTTGCATTTCACCATTGGATTAAAGGTCCCTGAGGCATATAAAATACTTCACACTGAACAGGATATAGTATGTCTTATGTTAGCATCTGTACTTATAATTCACCAGGTTATGCACTTTGCATCAATTTCTTTGGCACATTGGTTGTGAGACCCTTGCAGATCCCAAAACCCAAAGATGTTCAAGACCCTTACATAAATGTAGCATTTGTGTACGGTATACATATATACACAGGTCTTCCAAGAGGGCTGGCTGTCTTTCTTTCTTTCTTTCTTTCTTTCTTTCTTTCTTTCTTTCTTTCTTCTTCTTCTTCTTCTTCTTCTTCTTCTTCTTCTTCTTCTTCTTCTTCTTCTTCTTCTTCTAATTTGTTTTTTGGAGACAGGTTTTCTCTGTGTAGCCCTGGCTGTCCTGGACTCGCTTTGTAGACCAAGCTGGCCTCAAACTCAGAGATCTGCCTGCCTCTGCCTCCCACTGTGCTGGGATTACAGGCGTGCGCCACCGCACCTGGCTTCTCAAGGTTTTCTTAAAACTCCCTAACAACACTAAACATGCTGTAAAGGTTATAGAAATAGTTATTATACTTTACTGTGCAAGAAATAATAAGAAAAGAACCAAGAACATGGCCAAAGCAATTCAATTGTTTTTTTTTTTCCTCCTTAGAGTCTCATATATCCCTGTGTAGACAAGGATGACCTTGGACACCTGACCTCGCTGGGCTCTACCTCCGCAGTGTGATTATGGATGTGTGCCGACATGGCCTATGCAGTATTGGGGATCAAACTTAGGGTTTCATGCACGCTAAGCAGGTACTCTACCAACTAAGCTGACTCCCCAACCCCGGGTGGACTTAAAACAAATGTTTTCAATATGTGGTTTTAATGAGTGTTTTGAAACTTGGAAAAACATGTGAAAGCAATCATTGTCTTTCCAGCTGAAAGGTCTGGAAACAAGACTCTGCTGTAGGACTAGTGCTTGCCGCTCCCAGCATGCAACTCACCTGCGCCAGGGTGCCTGTTCCAGCTAAGCAGCCAGGCCCCTTCTCCTTAGGATTCTCCCTATGACTTGAACTCCCTCTAAAAGAAATGTTTAGCTTTGTCTCCCCTAAGGACTGTTCCAGAAAAGACAGCCTCAAAGGAAGTGCACTCACCACTCTCTTTTCATTCACAAATTTTCCATACCAAACCTCTATCTTTCCTGTTTTCCTTCTTGCTCTAAATAGAGCAAAAATATATATATTTGCTTCTTTTAACATTGTGAAGTTTTGTTTCATAGTGTGCCTACCTGCCCTCCCCCTCCCTCCCGCCTTATTCCCCTTCTTTCTTGTCTTCAGCCTTACCTCTCTCCCTCATTTCCTCCCTCACCCCCTCTCTTAAACCTCACCTCTCCCCCTCCCTCCTCCCTTCCTTCTTTTTTTTCCTCCTTTCCTCCTCTTTCCAAAGACACTGTTGCCTAAGTCACTTCTTATGGATTTTTTTAATGACACAGACTACCTGTATAGCCCAAGCTAGACTCCTGTCTCAGACTGCCAAATCCTAGGATTGAAAAGCATGTGCTTTTATAAGAATGTTTTATCGTCTTTATATTAATTTAAGAAACGCCACCAAATGCCGTGGGGGCAGCCCCCTTCGTGTCTAGAACTTTGTTGTAGCTCTCTATTTGTCCCTCTTTAGTTAGGTGACATTAGTCTATAGCAAGCACTGCCCGCTCCCCGCCCCTCCCCTCCCCTCCCCTCCCCTCCCCCCCTCCTTTTCCAGCCTTCAAGTTCCTCAGGAGTTGTCTATGAATTTAGAAGCCTGGCTAGGCTAACTGGGTGACTTGCCAGAAATCCCACAGTTTAGGAAGAGGGATCAGAAAGATGAAGATGAGAGTTCAAGACAGACCAGAGGAGGGGAGTGGAGGGCTGGAGAAGGAAGGAAAGGGAGGAAGGAGAGAGAGGAAGGGAGGGAGAGGGAGCGCCCGTCTACCTACCTAAGGAGACTGCACGTTTTATTTTTCTGATTAAAAAAAAAGTGTGCGCGCATGCGTATATGCAGGCGGACGCGTCCTTTCACCTGTGCTTCTTTAATTTCTCCTGAAGTGTAAACTTCTGGGGAGAAAAAGCTGAGGTGTCCTTGCTGCTTCGCTCTACATAAACAGACGCTCCTTAAATCTCAAATCCTCCGCGCACTGCCCAACACTGTCTCCTCGAGAAAGGTTGGCAGCGAGGTCGTATATTTTCAGTGAACTGAGGTTTGCTCATCCATAACCTGAGCCCAAGAAATCACCTTCTTTATATACCCTTCCAAACAACTGAAGGAAACCTATTTCATATTTCAAGTGGTACACGAAAGTCACCAACTTCAACCTTTGAGGCACCAGGGCGCAACTAGGGAGCACGTGAGGCTACACTGGGTGGGTGGACACTCCTCGCCCAGGCTCTGTGCCAGGCCTCTAGCGATCCCACCCGAAAAGCACCCGGGATCTCCTTCAGCTGGCTTCCCTCGCCCCTGCCAGGCAGAGAACACAGCCAAAACCCGCACGCGGGGAGAAGCGTGGAGCCCGCAGGGCCACTGGGCATGCTCAGAAGCGGAGCAGGTTTGGGGCTTCAGCAGGCAGCTAGTGCGTTTCTCCGAAAGAAGGAAAAGGAGCAGGAAGGGGAGGAGGACTGGGGCAGCGGTAGCCACGATCGCCACCACCAGGCAGAGAAAGAGTTCGTGGGGAGGGACAGATCTCCTCCCACTTGGAGAGCCTTCTGCCTGCTTTTGGAGAAAAGAATAGGCGGTAAAGAAAGGGAGAAAGAGAAAAGGAAGAAGTGAGAGAGGAGGAGGGTTAAAAAAAAAAAATCCTAGGCGGAATCAGAGAGGGCTGGGGAGGGCAGGGGCGCGCAGGACGCGGGGGCGGATCAGCCGAGCCCCAGTGCAGTAGCCCAGGCAGGTGCCACGGCTGCTGCCCGGAGGCGGCATGTGACGCGCGGCCGCAGCTGCCCGCGGGCGGAGCGCGCTCGGACCCGGGGAGCGCAACCGCGGGCTGAGTCGGCTGCAAGCGGGAGCTCAGCGCTCGCGACCCACCCGGAGGAGTCCGCAGCTGCGCTTGCACCCAGAAGCCTGAGGATGCAGACAAGGGCGGCTCCGGGGCGCGAGCGACCCTGAGGACAGCCGCGGTCTCGGAACCCCGAGCTGCGAGTGACCGAGGTTCTACGGAGAGGACTGGACTGGACGGTCCGGGAGATTTGGGGGAGGCGCGGAGGACTCGAGTGGGACAGCCACCTGGAGCGCGACTGCCAGGTAAGGACACGCGGCGCTCGCCGCCGCGCCGGGCAGAGCGGCTGGCGGCGACCGTTGACCCGGTTTCTTGCCTTATCTGGTGGTGAAATAAAGGGGAAAAAGTTTTCCTCGGCCGTAGGAAATTTGTTTGCTGGCAGAGTTTAAAGGAGGGACTGGGTAGGGACTAAGAGAGGTGATTTTGTCAATCTGGAGGGACGGGAACCGAGATCGGTCTGGTGAGGAGTTGGTGCGCTGAGAGCAAGGGTGGAAAATGCAGCGCGCCTGGAAAAGGACAGGGACAAGCATTCCGTGGGCGAGAGAGCCTAGGTTGGCCCACCTAGCTCCCTTGGGCTTCTTTTTTCTCTCTCTGGTATGCAGGATCAAAACGCGAAGCAGGGGGAGGGGGGTCCAGAGCTGCGTGTCTGTGCGCGTGTGTGCTGGGTCCTCCGTGTGCCTTTTAATACCTTTCTTTAGAAAAGCTAAATCAGACCCCTGCCAACCTCGCAGCGAGGGGCGACTGCTGGGGTTGCTTTTCTGGAGCTAAGAGGCATACTGGAGCTAGGAGACAAGAGTGCGCTTCTCCTCTGGCTTAGCAAAGGCTGCTAAACTACACCAGTTCTCTGGAGCTCTCTCGCTCTGGCGCTAGGAGTTACAGAGCGCAGCTTGTTGGTTTCTAAGCTGTATTAAGCCTCTGAGGTTAGGGGAATGGTTGACACCGAGGGGGTAGAATTCACTTGTCCACTCCATGCTGTGAGTGTTGGAACTGTGGCCCTGCCCTGCATGTGAGACTCTCCCTGCACTCAGGGTGGAAGTAGGAGAGGAAGCAAGCTTTGGAGACTTGCATCCATATGGACGTATTAAAAAAAAGCCCTTGATTTATGAATAAGTGTTTTTTTTAACCTGTCCAAAGTCTGTAAGCATATATGCTGCCACCCACCCACCAGGCTCCACTGATATTGTTGGCAGGGTTTTGACAGGGTGGTAGACTCTATGCTGTTAGAGAGACTGACCGTTTTATTGTGAGCTTTCAGCAGATCTTTCCCTTTTCTCTCGGCTTCTGAGATTCCACAAGATAGAAAGTGTACCATTCCCCAGTACACACACACACACACACACACACACACACACACACACACACAAACAGCACCCTTCCCCCTTTCTCAATTACTATTTGAAAACAGAGCATATTCTTAAATAATAATTATGGAGCCCAGAGGGTTTCATATTGGAAAAGAATTCATTCTGCAGGAACCATTCAACACTGTTTCCTGTGTTTAAAACAATGCTAGTGGATTTGTTGGAGAGATTTTGCAGGAAGATATACCTTCCAAAGAGGAGGAAAGGGAGCCTGGAATAAATATACACACAGGGATGCAGGGTGGGGTGGATGGATGGTAAAAGGACAGAGGTCTTTCTGTTTCATGTGCTGTGCCACTGGTGGCTCCCTGTTGTTCCAGGAGCCTTGTTGGGGGAGTATGGAGCATGCTTGCCTCTTTCATGTGTGTTCTGGTAGCCCACAACAGTGTAGTGTGAAGCACACATCTGCCACCAGATAATCCCTTCTTTAGGTTATGTTTACGTACTTTGTCTCAATTAGCTTACCCTGCAGTTTAGCTACGGTCATGCCAGGAGGCATGCCATTTCTGAAGTTCCATTAAGAGCACATGACTTTAACACAAACTACTAAGTTAAAAATAAGAATGACTGCAGATCTGATAGGGACTGTACCCTATGCCGGGAGTGGTGTTCTGAGATTGAGTTAAACATGAAAATAAAAGTGATGTAAGACCTTTAAACACAATAGTAGATAGGGATTTAAATGGATTCAATAGTTTAATGAGAAAATGAGAGAGAAGAAGGGCCTGGTGAAAACGCCTGTGAGCGTAAATCTTTGTCCATAAAAATTATTGTTAGAAATTAAAAAAAAATATTGTTAGGCAAAGGTATAATTTTGACCAATAGACTATGTGGAATTAAGTGGGATTTTGATAAAGACCACATATTAAGATAAGAGTAGCTGTGTCTTAAACCTACTTTGGAATTTATGTAAGAAACTCCTAAGCTTTAGGGAAATCTGAAAGGATTCACTACACTGCTTTTTTTTTTCCCCTGAGAGAGGGATAGCTAAATTCTGCTTCATACTTGTTTCTAGAGATTTCTAAAGCAAGGATAAGGACACTCTTTAAAGTACATCTTTTCACTTTCCCTTATAAAAAAATTAAATGGCTTATCTTTTACAGAAAAGAAAAAATGTTGTTTTAAGCTAGAATATATGAGAATGCAAGCCTCTTTTCATCATATTTTAGTTTTTAATAGCAGACAACCTGTTGCACGTGAGTTGGGGGTAGGGGAAGTAGACAAAGCTAGCATATCTTGGGTCCATGTTAATAAACTAAATTAGAAACATAAAGGTTATATAAAGTCAAAGCTTTCTGAAGTGCTAACTTTTTTTTAAGTTTTTCTTCCATTTTTTTTTAAAAAGCTAAAATATCATCACGTATCTTGAGCCAACATAGTGTCCTTGCCTAATAATGCTGTTAGCCTTGGCAGGTTCAGTTGCTTACGCCCAAGGGGCCTGGACATCGTCACTGTTAACGATGAGGAGCCTGGGTCTGGTTCACAATGTGGGGATGTTTCCATGCACAGCAGCTGCGGTGGCCCTGTTACAGCAGGGGTCAACAACGGAGAGCTGCACAGAGCTGGGCCCAGCTCCCTGTCATGTATCAAGCCTGATTTTGTATCGTGGTCTGTTCTGACTGATACCATTACATTCCTCAGCACGGGTTTGAAGAATGGCTAATTGGAAACATTTTCTTTCACATGGTATGCTTGTGGGTTGAAAATGTATCTTCCTTACAGAGAAAGATTTTTAAAAGGCATGTATGGCTCCAACAAAAAGAACTAATCAAACCCCTTTCCTATTTTCATATCTTAAAGAATCAGCATATACAAATATGCCTGGCACTTAGTTGTTAAAGGAAGCCTATACATGGTTTCCCAAAATATGGTATTTATGAAATGCAAAATCAGACTATTTATTTATTTATTTATTTATTTATTTATTTTTGTCTAGAAGTTTCTTTGAGTCTGGTAGAAGTTCTGTTTTGGTTCTTATCCATTTTGATTTGGACTGTCAAATTCAAAGGAAAGTTTTGGCTTCATGACAAGATCATGTAATGAGTTTAACATGAGGCAACACCAGTCCAGGTGGATGTCAGGTTCGAGCGTCTGCCCGACAGACTCTGCTTTCTGTTAAGGAAGCTGACTAGGCCTTGGATCAAGTACAAGGCTGACTGCTGAGCCCAGATTGTTCAGTGTCCAAAGGTGGCTCCCTCCGTCTACCCCTTACAGACAGCCTGCAAGGGCCAAAGCTGTCCCTTTTAGGGACTTAGCTTGCTGTGCTCCTGAGTGCCTTACACTGTTGCATTTCTGGCCGGTGGAAACCTTCATTGGAACTGGCATTGGGAGCTGTTGATAATAAGAAGCCCCCCAGATCCTCCATGAAGACTGCAAGGCCTCCCAAGCTTTTTATTTCTGCCCAGCATCTGCAGATGTCCGTGTTTGCTCATCTACAATCAAGGCTGGCATGAGGAGAGAGCCCATGAAGACGGAACACTTTTGTTCTGTGTATACGCATTCACCTATGTGCGGGCCCATGTGTGTCTCAATGTCAGTAAAAAGTGTCTGCTCATGCTTGCAGCAGCCTCACTTCGCTGGGGCTCCTCTGCCTTGTTTTCGTGACACAGGGTCTCTCATTGGCCTTCATCTCACCAGGCAGAGAAAGCTGAATATGACTAGCAAGCCCCTGAGGCCCAGTTATCTTTATTTCCCCAGCACCTGCTGATCACAAGTGTGTGCCACCATGCCAGGCTTAAGGGGAAAAAAAAAAAGATGGATTCTGAGGATCAACTCCAAGTCCTTTTGCTTTGCAAGTCAAACACTTTACCAATGGAACTATTTCCCCAGCCCCCAAAATATCTTTTGAACAAACTCATAGGCACTCTGCAGTGGCCTGCACTCAGAACCCATGCCCCCTCAGTACTTCCAGAGAGAAAGAGAGAGAGAGAGAGAGAGAGAGAAAGAGAGAGAGAGAGAGAGAGAGAGAGAGAGAGAGAGAGAGAGAGAGAGCGAGCGCATGAAGAGCCACTGTGAGATGACTGCTCAGCCTTCGGCCGCTGTGTGTGCCTGCCATCCAGGAGTTCTGGCGGTGTGCACACCCTTCAGGCTTCTGGCGGGCTCTCCTCTGCAGGTTGGCAGTTTAAATTCTTCCCACCTGTTGGAGCTTCCTGACCCTGACCCTCCTGAGGCCAGAGGACTCTGGCAGGCATGCGGGTATCATCTAAGCCCTTCTCTGCAGACAGCTTCAGGCTGCCGTGCTGCCGTGGGCGTAGCATCCACTGGCCATGACCACAGCCTCGCATGCCAAGCTGTCATCTTCTCCACAAATGTGCCAGCTCACCATGAAGCCATCCAGACTATGATGCTTGTAAGAAACTGGCTATGCAATTGAATAGGAAGAAGCCAGCAGGTGCATGGAGGACTCTGAGGCCCTGCTGTTTCCTTGCGCTCTGCAAATGGCTCCAGGACCTAGCCAACTTTACTTGTTCTTACCCAGTTAACACTGCCGAAGGATCTACTCTGAGTTCCTTGAGCCTGTCCTAGTCCTTGTGGGCTGCAGTTGTTCCTTGAGCTCCTAAGCCTGAACTCTCATCTCACTGTTATCTCGCGTGACTAGGCTTCTTTTTTGTATTTTCAGTTCACCTTTTCAGCTCTAGGTTTCATGTTTTGCCTGGAATAACTTTCAGCGATGACCTTGACAGTCAGCCATGCTCTTGCCAAGACTTCTCTCCAGGAGCAAGACTTCATTCTATTATTTTCAGTCTCCGATTCAGCTCCAGGGTGGACAAAACCCCCTGGGCCTAAGGCACAGTCCCCCGTCCTGACGATGCACCAGCCACACTTCCTTAGAGACTTGTGTTGCCAAGTTCACCTAACAACTAAAATCTCCTTGTCTGTCATTGTTGGCCAGATCAAATCTCAAGCCTCCACACCCCCTCCTGGCCACTGTAATTTGAGTTGCTGACTATCCACTGCCAAATTAATCCTCCGTTAGGTCATTTGTTCTAGCCCAGCCTTAGCCTGTTTCCTGCCCCCCACTGTTCCCTTGGAATCTGGCACACCAGCTGAGCTGTGACATATTCCACCTTCGGTCACCTCTGACACAGGAAGTGACACCAGCACAGGCTGCCTGGCTCAGACCAGATATTCTCCAACCACCCAACCACCGCTGCAGATAAATTCCAACAAGTCAACCCAGCATCAAAGGCCGTCAGCCTGTTTCATAAAAACTGGCCACCAGCCATCAGCATTTGTAGACCCTGTACTTAGGGGCATGAGATGTCCTGGTGGTCTTCTCCTGAGCCTGGTCATTTGTCACAGGGAGATACACTGTGGGCTTGGGCGCAGTGTCACTCTGACATATACCCACTACCATGGCCTCAACTGGCAGAAACCTGGTTACCACCGTTCATGGATGCACTGAGCCAGGGCTTACCTCCAAATGATGTCCTACATCATCAGTAGTACCTCACAGACCAAGAACTTGTCATTCCCAGCACACTTGGGCTCTTTGGTTCAAATCGGTAGCGAATGTTGATTCAGTGTATGTGTGTGCATATGTGCTTGCTCGTTAGAAAAGTGTTGAATGCGGTCACTTTTGTGAAAGTCCATGTTCTCAGTAGAGAGATGACTGAAAACACTCATCTTGTTATGTGGACATCCCCCAACAGTGGCGCTTAAAAACTGAGCCTCCCACAGATGGCATCCTGTCCGCTTTGTCTCATGTGAGTGGCAGTGCAATATCATGTTTGCAGAGTGTTCCAGGGGGACATAGGGAGGCCGTGGAACCTCTATCTGGACTTTTCCTTTCTTAGCTCCCTTTCCACAAGTTCTCCCCATTGTGCGGGGCCACAAGCGCTCTACAGCTTTCCTCAAGTGCGGGTGTTACTCCACTTTCCTGTCATAAATTAGTATTGATCACTTAATTTATTGAATTATCGGGAGCTGAAAAAAACCTATGTCTAAGTAATTGCAAGTCATTTCTCTCTCATCTGAATTCTGGTGGAACTTCCAGTCTTTGGTATTCTATTTGACAATGAAGGATAAAACTCAGGAAGTTTCATGTTGATTTTCTTCAGAGTTGACTGCATGAAGAGTATATTGATAAATTTTAGTAAATATCTTAGTTTGAATACTATGAATAAATCTACCAACCCATCAGTCATCAATATCTGTTATTTATCACTCATCCACTTAAAAGTGATATTTGTTTATCACCTTTCATCAATATATAGCATCCATTTAACAATGCTACCTATCTGTCTTTATCTTTACTCTCCACGCCCCACCCACTCTTCTCTAGCAGGGCTCCTAGAATGAACCTGATTGGGGTGACAAGGGAATAAAGACAGAGCCAGGGGATGCATGGAAAACTGAGATCAGATGGTCTGGGTTCTCTGATGGGCAAACCTCAGGGCTCTGAAAGCTACTGTGCTTACTAGATAGAACTGAACAGGGAGGCCAGGTCATTGCTTACAGCTGAACAGGGAGGCGGGGTTCCTACATACAGATGAACAAGGAGGCAGGGTTCTTACATACAGATGAACAGGGAGGCAGGGTTCCTACATACAAATGAACAGGGAGGCAGGGTTCCTACATACAGATGAACAGGGAGGCAAGGTTCTTACAGACAGATGAACAGGGAGGCAGGGTTCTTACATACAGATGAACAGGGATGCAGGGTTCTTACAGACAGATGATCAGGGAGGCAGGGTTCCTACATACAGATGAGCAGGGAGGCAGGGTTCTTACAGACAGATGAGCAGGGAGGCAGGGTTCTTACAGACAGATGAACAGGGAGGCAGGGTTCCTACATACAGATGAACAGGGAGGCGGGGTTCTTACAGACAGATGAACAGGGAGGCAGGGTTCCTACATACAGATGAACAGGGAGGCAGGGTTCTTACAGACAAATGAGCAGGGAGGCAGGATTCTTACAGACAGATGAACAGGGAGGCAGGGTTCCTACATACAGATGAACAGGGAGGCAGGGTTCTTACAGACAGATGAGCAGGGAGGCAGGATTCTTACAGACAGATGATCAGGGAGGCAGGGTTTATGATATACAGCTAGATCAAGGAGATGGGAAGGAAGCCATCGTGGCCATCCTCTGCACGCAGTGTCAGCATTCACGTGCAGACAAGGAAGGCAAGGCCGTGCCACTTTCCCATGGGTCTGAGGGTCCAGAGTCCTTGACGCTATGTCTACATCCACAGCACACACTCTGTTAGTCCTTCAGTCACCCAAGGCTCCTTCCGCTCCCAGCAATTGCTATCTACCACCAATCTATCATCAGTCTCTATCATCCGTCACTGATAACCTATTTATAGACACGTGTGTCATTTCTACATATAACTTTTATATCTGTCACCTACTTTTCATCAACATCTTATCACATGTCTTGTGTGTGTGTGTGTAATCTATCTACCATCTGTCTTTCATCTACTTATCAGTATTTACTTTTCCTCTATCAAACATCAATTTCTATCAAAGGCATCTAACTTTTGAGGCCCTAACTCCCTCTTAAATGGTCACAGCAGATTCTCCTCTTTGTGATTCCAGCTCCAGGCCTTTCTTATGCATGTGGTCGCATTGACAGTCTACCTACAAAGTCCAGGGAAATGTTTCCTTCAAAGATTCTTTTTTTTTTTTAACCTTAAACAAGTCATCTGCCATATCAGAAAGTCACAGCTTCTGGGAAGTAAGAAATGAGTGTGTGTGTGTGTGTGTGTGTGTGTGTGTGTGTGTGTGTATTTGAGGTTTTTTTGAGACAGGGTTTCTCTGTGTAGACTTGGCTTTCCTGGACTTGCTTTATAGACCAAGCTGGCTTCAAACTCACAGAGATCTGCCTGCCTCTGCCTCCCACATGCTGGGATTAAAGGCATGCGCCACCACTGCCTGGCTATGAACATATTTTTTTTGAGAGCCATCATTCAGAACATGTCAGATATTAACAGTGAGTGCTGTCTTTGTTGCTTCTTTCACTATGATAAAAAATAATCTGACAAAAGCAACTCAAGGGAGAAAGGACTTACTTGGCTCATAGTCTCATGGCAGGAAGTCAAGGTTACAGGAGCATGCAGGAGCTGACACTTTGCATCTACAGTCAGGAAGCAGAGAACAGTGAATGCTTAGGCTAGTTTTCTTTCTCCTTTTTATTCAGCCTTGGACCTCAGCCCACGGGATGGTGCCATCCACGGTGGGTGGGTCTTTCCATCTCCATTATTCTAATCTAGGTAATCATCCACAGGTTGCCTGGAGCCTAACCTAGTTTACACAAAACCTCTTGGGCACACTCAGAGTCTTCCCATCAATGTAAAGTGTGTTCCTTCATAGAAGATTCTAGATACCATCAAGTTGGCAGTTAAGATTGACTACCACAAGTACCTTAGGTATGACTCTACAGGCAGGCATCTCGCAGAGCAGCCTGTGCCTTGAGAACTGAATGCTACATGCTGATTTACTCCAGACTTAGAGAGCAATGCAGGGCAGAATCAGACAGCATTCATACCTCCCTACATCTTACCATCACCTGACACAAAATCTGACTTCTGGCTTCATAGAATGTACTTTTTGTGTTTTGTTTTGATTTTTTGTTTTTGTTTTTGTTTTTCTGAGACAGGGTTTCTCTGTCCTGGACTCACATTGTAAACCAGGCTGACCTCGAACTCACAGAGATCTGCCTGCCTCTGCCTCTGAAGTGCTGAGGTTAAAGGTGTGCACCACCACATCTGGCTATTTTCCAAAAGTCACCTGCAGTCTCTGAGTCAATTCCCTTGGCCTTGTAGCAACATGTTTAACCCCCCCCCCCCCCCCGGCCCCAATTGTCAGGACATTCCGTGCCCTGGTCTCATCTGCACAGTTTTCCAACACCTCTTCCTCAGTTTATAACATGTGCTTTTTTCAATGTAATCCATATTCATGGCTTCCATCACCGAGTCAGCATGAATCACTCTTTCTCCCCAAACTGACTTAGCTTCAAGAAAACTATCATGACACACTTGCTCAGGGGCCTCTGTTTTCTCCTCCTCCTGCTCCTCTCCTGGGCCTCCTATTTCTACAAACAGCACGATCATCCTACATTTCCACATAATCTTGATTTATGCCTTCCCTTCCCCTCCCACATTGTGCCAGATGCCGGATCCTAATACTCAACCAATCATGGCTCTAACTTCTTGGCTACTCTCCTTTCCTGCTATGAGCATTTCAATTCATCAGCTTTCTATCTTTAATGTGCATTCAGCTACATACAGAACTTGGTAAACTGCACACTTTGATGCATGAGGTCTGGGAGAGGCATTTTCGACTGATTTTCATGGGCAGAGCCTCATCTGAGTTCATATCACACTAAGGAGAAAAACAGGGGTTTTTTTTAGATTTATTTATTTATTATGAATACAGTGCTCTGCCTGCATGTAGGCCTGCTCACCAGAAGAGGACACCAGATCTCATTATAGATGGTTGTGAGCCACAAAGTGGTTGCTGGGAATTGAACTCAGGACCTTTGGAAGAATAGCCAGTGCTCTCAACCTCTGAGCCATCTCTTCAGCTCCTGTAAAAAGCAGTTATTAAGCCTTTTGAACATTCCTTTTAGTGTCTGAGATCTCTAGATTCTATATTTGACTAGAGTTTCTCTTTCCAATCCATTTGTACAGATTTCTTATTGAAGATGAATTTTTATCATTTTTGTCTTGAGTCCAACATCTTTGTTAACATCCTTGCCAACTAGCAATGGACTAATCACTAAGTGTCTTGCACCATCCATCCTGGTCCCTGGCATGATTTGCATTTTAATTTCAGTCTCAAGGTTTCCTTTCTCTTAACCCTCTATACTTACTATATTTTCTGTTCTGTCCTTGTGCTGGAAGGATGCCCTCTCATCTGTATCTTCAGAGATCGGGACTTTATCATTTTATCAAGGATTACTTGAAATAACACTTTTCCTTAGCAGTTCCTCTCCTGGTACTCTGTCAAAATTACCATCTTCTCATTGATCCAACACACTGTTGTTTTGCTTATGTATGTACATAAATTATTTCAGACTTCAGGTCATAAAACCCTTAGGCCTCCTTTCCAAGTCACTTTTGCCAGACCCAAGCATAGTCTTCCTCTTAGATGATTGATATGCACATCTGCATGTAAAATATGTAGCTACAGAGCCTTTGCTGATGTCTCACACATACAATTTAAACATGTCATAGGCAGATGATTTTGAAGCTAACCATGACTTCACCTCCTTGGAGGTAGCCAATCTTGGTGCATAATCTTTCTTGCTTCGGCTCCAGAGCCTATGTAGTAAAGGTTTAGTTCTCAGCATCATTGTTATTGAGAAGTTGTAGAAACTCTTAGCAGTGGAAGGGTTTTCGCTGGTGGTGGTGTGATCTCACACAGGCACTTCTTCCCCCCCCCTTCATTCTCTGTCCCTAAGGTGAATGACCTCTACCACACAGTACTACCACAGTCTCTGCCTCCATATAGGCTAAGAGCAATCAGCTCAGTAAACCATGGATAGGAACTGTGAGAAAGGGAAAAAAACTTATCTGTTCATAAGTCAATTTATCAGGTATTTTTCATAGTGATGGAAAGCTGACTAACATATACATGTTGTAACATTTACTCTCTACAAACCAGGGATAATAATAGAGTTTTGCAACTTGATTTGAAATGTAAATCACCTCCCTATTTTTAAAATCTGAAGTTCATTCCAAAACATTGACTGATTTAACTGCATTAAAAATCATCCACTTAAAATGGTCTTAAAGTATAGAAATGGGTTTTCTCTGAATTTCTTATCAGTTAAGCATGCCTTTTTTTTTTCCTGCAGTGTTCCTCTGCTCCCAGGATTACATAAGGCCTCGTAAAAATAAGGCACAAATAATGCTTTAGAAGGACCATGCTGGTGTGATTGATGCCTTTAGCAGAGCTGAGTGATGGATTTGTGGAGCAAGAGTGATCATTCATTTTGAAAACACACTAAAATCATGCTGTTTGGTGATAAACACACATACTGCTATATTTATGTTGATATGTAATTTTACACATCATAAAACCTATGAAAATTATGGCATATTCTGAATTATGAATGTATATATATTTATCATTTTAAGAGCTATTTTTTGTGTGTATGAGTGCTTCTACACACACACACACACACACACACACACACACACACATAACACCATATGCGTGCAGCTCCTGCAGAGGTTAGAAGAAGGTGCCTAAATCCTGAAACAGTCGTGAGTAACCATGTGGGTGCTAGGAACTGATTTCAGACCCTCTGCAAAAAGCAATCAGTGTTCTTCACCATTTACCTCATTGTCCCGGCCCCACATATTCACCTATTTCTTGAAAACACACACACACACACACATACACACACACACACACACACACACACACACACACACACAATATTATATATTACATATATTAAATATATATTATATATACATATTATTTTTCATTTCAGAAATAAAAATAAAGTTAAAATACAACAAAAACAGAAATATTTAGCAGATATTTAGCATATTTAGGAAAGCCATATAACAAGGGAAAAAAACAGGAGGGGAATGAAAATAAATAAAATTCAACATGAGCTGTGTGTTCTCACGTGAGGTGAGGGTGTTGTTTATTAAAAAGAAAATTCTTATGGAACTAAAACTTAATGGTAATGAGTGTCCATCACTGCTGTGTTGAAGTTAGTAACCCCAGCTGTGCGGCACAGGCTCTTAGTCTCAGCTAGTCCTGTGGCTGAGGCAGGAGGGTCACTTCAGCCCCACAGTTCCAGGCCAGCCTGGGTGGTGTGTTTAAGGCTCATGACTAAGATTAAACATAATGAATCTATTTTGAGTCAGAGAGGTGAAAGGTCATCTCCTAGGGTAGAGGGAGGCAGGCATGTGCTTGAAGGGCCTGAAGGTATCGGCAAGACCGATGGAGAAGCCACACAAACGCACAATGTGAGCTAAGATAACAAGGAGTTGCAGTTTTGAAGCTATGAGATTGCTGCAGCCCAGATGAGTAAATCACACAAAGACTATCTCTACATTGTTCAGACTCTGAAATACTTGGTTCTTTGGTTTGGTTGACATCTCCTCCCTAAGATAGCACATATTTCTTATAGAACTTAGTATGAGGAAAAATTGAACCTCTTTGGGGATAATGAAAGCTATTTTCTGAAAATGAAATTAAGCCATGTTTGTTTCTGTTTTGCACTGGCTGCTGGGAAATTCGGACCTAAAAATAACACACAATCATAGTGGCAAATTTTGCCTATTTTTTCGATCTATTGCCTCTTTTTTTCCCCTAGTATTTTTCAGTTTTTGTTTTTAATATAATCATGCTAAGATTTGTGGGGAAGTGAACAGGACACTCTTTAGGAATAAACAGTGTAAAATAATGTCTATGGACATATGACCAGGTATTAAGGATAGAAAAAAAAAGGAATATATAAATGCCTTTAAAATGAAACAAAGCAGAGAAAATGAGGTGTTGCCTACAAGATCTCTTCAGATGCCTGAAGCCACCATGGACAAAGAAATCAATGTGTAGATGAACGCAGAGGGAACCAGTTATGACGGTGCTGGCAATGATGTCATAGAACTCCCTTTATGGGGGTAGAATTTCATCAAGTAATCAAAAGCACCCTCCCTCAAGTGTGCAGTTAACAAATGAAATTGGTGCATCACATGACAGCTTGATATATGCAATGTTATAAACTAGATCAAGCTAATTATCATATTAGCCACTGATATATGTAATGTTTTTGTAAGCATGTTCACAATCTACTCCTCTGGGAATTTTCAGACTTATAATGCATCGTGTGTGTGACTTCTAACCAGACTCATTGTGATGTTGGATAGATCTCTGGGTATTGCCCATTCTGACTATCGGAAGTCCAGACCCTTTGACCAAGATTTCCGTACAAACTCCCCATAACCTCTAGCAACCACTGTTCTACACCATAAGTCTTGATTTTCGTAGATTCCACGTGGTATTTGAGTTTCTGTGTATGGCTTGCTTCATTTTGCCTGACGTCCTACAGCTCATTCATGTAGCTGCAAGTGAAGGAATTTCTCCTGTTAAGGCTGAATGGCCTCCCTGTGTGCATGTATCTGTGTGTATGTGTATGTACATGTGTGCATGCTTGTGTGCATGAATATGTACACCACACTATTCACTCATCTGTAGAAAATTAGGTTGTTGCCATATCCTGTCTATCATAGATGATGCTGTGATGAGCATCAGAGTGCATCAATCTCTTCAACACATTGATATTGTTTCTTTGAATATAGACCCAATGGTTAGATTGTTGGATAATATATTGGTTCTGTTTCATTCTTTAGGAACCCTTTTTTCCACAATGGCTGTCTTAATTTGTATCCCCAGCAACAGTTTGTGAAGATTCACTTTTCTCTGTGCACACAAGCACACCAACAGGTGTACAGTGAGATTTCACTATGTCTTATCTGTCTCCAATCACAGTTCATTATGTTCAATGGTTCTTTTATGTGCTGCCCATTTGAATGTTGTCTCGTAAGGAATGCTTAGATATTTTGGCTGTTTCTAGCTTGTGCTTCAGCCTTACCATTGAGTTTTTTGAGTTTCTTACCTATTTTGGATATTACCTGGTGCACATTTTGTCCGTAGGCTGTCTCTGTACTCTGCGAATGTTTTCTTTTCTGTGAAGAAGTCTTTTTTTTTTTTCAGTTTGATGTAATCCCACATCTATCACTTATGCTTTGTCTTCATAGCCCAAACATCAGGACCAAGACCAAATTTAGGTTTTCTCCCAGTAGTATGCTATGGGTCTCATGTGTAAGTTGTTAGTGTATTTTTTTATTTAATTAATTTATTCAGATTACAACTCAATTGTTATCCCATCACTGTGTCTTCCTGTTCCTCCCTCCCTCTTACTTTCACCCTATTCCCATCCCCAGGTCTATGACCGACAGGGACCTTCATCCCCACTCTATGGTCATAGGCTATCAAGTCTCATCTTGGTAGCCTGCTTATTCTTTCTTTGAGGGCCACCAGGCCTCCCCACCAAGAGGAAGTGGTCAAATATGGGGCAGCAGAGTTCATGTCAGAGTCAGTCCCCGCTCTCCACATAACTGTGGGGAATGTCCTGTCCATTGGCTAGATCAGAGTAGGGGTTCGATGTTTACTACTTGTATTGTCTGTGGTTAGTGCAATAGTTTGAGCAGAGCCCCCTGGGCCCTGATCCACCCATCACGATGTTCTTCTTGTAGGTTTCTAGGACCCTCTAGATCCTTCTATTTCCACATTCTCCTATATTTCTTTTATCTAGAGTCCCAGTAGGATGTCCTTGCATTTATCCCAATCTCCTGGTAAGTGAAGATTTTCATGGGACATGCCTTTTGGGCTAGTGTCCAATTATAAGTGAGTATATTCCATGTGAATCTTTCTGCTTCTGGATTAATGCACTCAAGATGATTGTTTCTAGTTTGTTGTTAGTGTGTTTTAAGTTGAGCTAATATATGTGAGTTAGAGTGAGAGTTTGTGTGGTGCGAGAGTCCATTGTGTTCTCTTGCATATATCCATATGCAGTTTTCCTAGACAACATTTGCTGAACTAGATGTTGCCCTTTCTCTGCTGTTTGATATTGGTCAAAAATCAGTTGGCTGTAAATGTGTGGGTTTAATGTTCTGCTCTCTATTCTGCCTCAGTGCCATCCATGGTTTATGGTTGTAGCATGTAGCCTTTAATAGAGATCACCATGCTTACATAGATATGTGCCTTCGTGTGTGTGTGTGTGTGTGTGTGTGTGTGTGTGTGTGTGTGTGTGCTTCTGTGTCAGAGGTCAATTACAAAGTGTCTTCCTGTACACAAGATCATAATCTTGTTAAATCTCACTAAATTGAATGATTCCTGGAAATCATAGGCTTGTGTTTTATTCATGAGTGTAGCCCAAAGGCTCAACCCAAATGAAGTGCCTGCTGGATTATAAAGTCCCACCATGAGCTGACTGCATCTCTTTTACTGTTCCTTTTGGGGGAGAAAATGCAATTTGAGGTGTGGCAGTTTTTTTTTCTGGTACCCTGCTATTAGCAAAAGAGCTTATTTATTAGGGAATACGGAGCCGTCCCCCCTGGCCCCAGCACCTGGTGTACAGAACATCTCAGAATTTCTCCAGCTGAGATTCAAGGCTTGGTCTACATAGAGCTACTTTGCACTGGTGGCTCTCCCGTGTCCAGGATATGATCCCTTCTGAGAGCAGTCCACAAGTGGCTCCCCTGGCCAGCTGAATATAATGGACATCTTTTTTTCAAGTAGTCATTTTTTGATTGATTGTCATCTGTCACAAAAAGGACAGCTGTGCTGAAGGTTCCTAGTAACAATTTTTAAAAAAAGTCTCCATCTCAGAGTTTTGGCATTGGATTACTACCATTCTCTTTGCTGTTATGAAACATCTGGCAAAGTCAACTTAAGAAAGGGAGAATCCGGCTTTGGCTCTCAGACTGGGGACATCTTACTTCACAGGGAGGAAGGCTTAGTGGCAGCAGTGTGAGGCAGCTGGTCGGGAAACAAAGGAATAATGCCCATATTCAGTTTGCCTCTTTGTTTTTACTTAGTCTAGTCTCAACCCATTGTACAGCCAAATTTGGGGTGAGTCTTTCCATTGCAGTTAACCCAACCTGGAAATTCCTTCACTGAAAGAGGTTTGTCTCCTGGGTTATTTAAGCCCTCCCTCCACCCCTGTCAAGCTAGGAATCACTTCTAACAAGCACAGGGTTGATGGCGTCTCAAACACTGCCCCCCACGTTATGGTGGTGCCTGCAACTTGGGGATTTAATCCAAATGTCAAGCGGAATCGTGACAGATACAGGAATTGTTCATCTCTGCATCATGAACAAACTTCTAGCATGGTACTCACTTTGCTAAAATTTCAGACTTACACATTGATGAGAGAGGGGAGAGAGGGAGAGAGAGAGGAGAGAGAGAGAGAGGAGAGAGAGAGGGAGAGAGAGAGGAGAGAGGAGAGAGGAGAGGGAGAGAAAGGGAGAGGGAGAGAGAGAGGAGAGAGAGAGAGAGACAGAGAGAGAGACAGAGAGAGAGAGACAGAGAGAGAGAGAGAGAGAGAGAGAGAGAGAGAGAGAGAGAGACAGAGAGAGAGAGAGAGAGAGAGAGAGGAGAGAGAGAGAGAGAGAGAGAGAGAGAGAGAGAGAGAGGTTTTAGACTCTTTTGCGAGTAGGATTATTAGCCAGATTGGCAAAGGGTATGTTAGCTTAGCTCTTCTCTGTGGCAAGATGAGTCATTCAGTTCAGAATGTGTCTCGGGCCTGTGAAGAGTAGAGAACTTTCTCACAGAGGAATGTAAGCACAGCAAGCGAAAACGGATCTTAGGTGTAGAAGTAAAAGAATCTTCCTCTGTCAGAAACGCCCAGCAGTATCGGAAGATGGTTTTGTTTTGTTTTGTTTTGTTTTTTGAGAAATATGGTTAGCAGTTTTCATAGGATGTTATAAAACAGAAACTGCATCTCAAAATGTAGGTGATTCTTGACATTTTTATTAGCTGCTTTTGTTATGTCATGCAGCTGACATAAACAGAGAGGAGAGAGGGGGAGAGAGAAAGAGAGAATGTGTGTGTGTGTGTGTGTGTGTGTGTGTGTGTGTGTGTGTGTGTGTGTCAGTGTGTGTTGTGTTGCTAAGGGCTGAGCCTAAGGCTTCACACATGCCAGGCAAGTACTCTAACTCAGGCCTCTGTCCCCAGCCCCACAGAGCATATTCTTGTTGGCATATGATACTAAATTTGAGGAAGACATATGAAAATCACTTATGTGAGCATAGTGGAATTTCAAAAAGTTCAATGGGAAGAGTGTCATTGCCTCCCACACAGTAGTTTGGTTGACAAGAAGACTCCGAAATGTGAACATACTTCATTTTTCCCATTTGTTATAGGACATTTTATGTTATACTATCATATTTAAATGAACAAAATATAATAATCATTTACACTAACTACTTTCCCACAAATTCAGTGTAAAGTTGCATATTGTTAACAATAAACAAAACTATAGAAACAACTATAAAACAGAACTAGCCACCCTCCTATCCTTAGATTTTCAGACATTCCTGTGATGCTGTAGAGTCTTGAAGTAGACTCTCAGCTGTCTACTGTCAGGTCTTTTTCAAGTGTTCCTCCTGAATGTACATTTGTTCTTTAAATTTATTTTATTTAAGTCCTTCCATTATATCAGGTAGAGTTACAAAGGCCAGATATGGGAAAGTAAATAGGAAAAAAGATGCTAAGGCACCAGCCAAGGACAATACAGGTGGTAAACTTTAAACCCCTACCCAGATCTAGCCAAAGGGCAGAACATTCTCCACAGTTGAGTGGAGAGTGGGGTATGACTTTCACACGTACTCTGGTGCCTCATATTTGTCCATGTCCCCTGGAGGGGGAGACCTGGTAGCACTCAGAGGAAGGATAGCAGGCTACCAAGAAGAGACTTGATACCCTAGCATATAAAGGGGGAGGAAATCCCCCTTAGGAACAGTCATAGGGGAGGGGAGTAAGGGGAAAATGGGAGGGAGGGAAGAATGGGAGGATACAAGGGATGGGATAACCATTGAGATGTAACAAGAATAAATTAATAAAAAATTTTTAAAAAGTAAAAAAAAAAAAAAGATGCTTGCTTTGTGGGGTTTACATCCTCATGAAAATACATAGAACCTACTCTAGCATCCACAAAGGATTCTGAGCAGTCCATTTCTCTGTGGTGTCAAGAGGAGGCATGGATGCGTTAGGACAGTGCGGCCACTCGAGTGTGTGACCGTTCCTATCCTTTATGTTCCTCCACTTACCTCTCAAGTATGATGATTGGGTTAAATTTTTCTGAACATACATATTGACTGGTTTTAGGAAAGTTAGACAGCCCACACTCATGGCTGCCACTAGATGGCAGACATCTGTCCAACCAGAGGGTTGTTTTATTTATTTATTTATTTATTTTTAAATAAACATTTTATTGTTGACTCTATTGGAAAATAATTATTAGGTTGGTTTCAGCTAATTATATCTTCTTTTTTATTTTATTTAATTAATTTATTCAGATTACAACTCAATTGTTGTCCCCTCACTTGTAGCCTCCTGTTCCTCCCTCCCTCCCACTTTTACCCTATACCCCTCCCCTATATCTGTGACCTAGGGGGACCTCCTCCCCCACTATCAGGTCTCATCTTGGTAGCTTGCTTATTCTTTCTCTGAGTGCCACCAGGCCTCCCTACCATGGGGAAGCAGTCAAATATGGGGCACCAGCGTTCATGTCTGAGTCAGTCCCCGCTCTTCACTCAACTATGGAGATTGTCCTATTGGGACTCTAGGTGAGAGAAGTATGGGAGAATGGGGAAATAGAAGGATCCAGACGGTCCTAGAAACCTACAAGAAGAGCATCATTACAGACCAATCTGGGCCCAGGGGCTCTGCTCGAACTACTGCTGCACCAAGGACAATCCATGCAGTAAACATCAAACTCCTTCTCAGATCTAGCCAATGGACAGAGGGTTGTTTTAAATGATTCGTAAGAAACCACTTGGCAGAATGAAATCTCAGTTCCCTGGGGGGCTCAGAGTTGAGTTGCTGCTGTGCGGCACCTTCCATGGGTTTCATATGTTAAACATGACAGCTCTTGCACTGGCCAGGATCAGGTTTGCAGTTTGGGGACCTCCTTTGCTCATGGAGAAGAAGGTGTCTGAATGCTACATTGAAAGTAATGTGGATTACACAAATCCACACACTGTCAGACTATCAGTGTATTTTCACTTTTATGGTAAAATTGGCTTTTCAAATGGTTACTTTAGGGAGCAGGCTACATTTTTCAGACCTGTGAGAAACAACCACCTTATTTGCCTATGACAGCAGGAAAGAAAAAAACCTAAAATCTGTCAGCCTGATGCCAGACACCTTCCCTTAATGTCCAACTTGCTACAAAAATCCAAGGGAAATGATGTCCGAATATGATGCTCTTCTAGTCAAGGCACATGTCTAAAGGCATCTTGGCCCACTGGTAGAACAGAAAACTGACCCAAATTGGAATAATAAGGACCACTCCCGTCACCCCAGTACTAATTTCAACTACCTCCCATACAGTTTGGAACAGTGAGGATGCCTTAGTATGTGTTTCCTAAGCCCAGCCCAAACTAAGCTGTAACAAAGTCTTGCCCTGCCTTGAAATTTATGAAAATGACAGACCAATTACAGATGCTGCCGTCTGGCTCCCTAAGCAACTTGGACAAGTTGGCCATAGACAGCTGAGTCTAACGGGGGGCCTAAAACAAATCACCGCAAAGCCTTGACCCTAGATGTGTGTTTATAATCTACAAATATGTTCACTTGTAAAATGGAGTCACTCGAGCCAAGTGGATTCAGAGGGTAAGAAGCCAAGTCCCTTTGGATGGGTAACAGGAATGTATTCCTTTAAGGGATTTCACTAGGGAGATATTTTTTAAGCGGATGGAGATCCAGACTGGATAGATGAGTTAGGCAGCAGATGCCTTATAAGAGGAAAGCCTCTGCAGGTTTGCGTATCTACCAAGAAGGAAGAACACTGTACTGCGGTGCCTTTTCCTTTGGTGTTGAATCCATTCGGAACATTTCTTTAGCTTAGTTTTGTTTGAGGCCCTATCTTATGTAACGTAGGCAAGCCTTGAACTTGCTGTGTAGCTGAGCTTGTGATCCTTCTGCCTTTGTATCCCGCATCCTAGATCACAGGCCTGCCATCAGTACAGCCACGCCCAGTTTACATCCTGCCTTGGATCCAAGCCCGGGCTTTGTGTGTGCTAGGCAAGCTCTCTGTCCACTGGGCTACAGGGCCAGCCTCACTTTGGAGTATTCTCTTCCTAGGAACCTGCACAGTTTTTTGTTTTTGTTTTTGTTTTTGTTTTTGTTTTTGTTTTTTATGAAATTTTCAACATTTTTACCTAGACGTCACCTGATATCCCAGCACTGTGGGACACGCTCATCTAAATACCATGTGCCTGTCCTGCCTGGCAGCATCTTCTTCATAGTCACCAAGCATGTGTTTGTTTTTAATTTGTTCTGAAACACCCATTGCAGTAGGAACTCTATCAGACTGGACTTTGTAATTTTATCATTAGAATACTGTCTGCTGTGGGATGTGATCATCCCCTTTGTGTGTACTAACTTGAATGGTGAATGCTCAGGCAGCCCACGGCTCTCCTCTTCCCCAACTCCCTCAGCTGAACCCAGGGCCTTGCTTATTCATGCTAGATGGACAATCAAGCAAACTGACAAAGATGCTTAGCTCTGTGTCCAAGAATGCTGAGTTGTTTTGGTTTATCATTAGAAGGAAATAAGAGAATATCTACTCATTAATTTCTAAATTTTAGGAGTTCCACTCCCATGGGCACCCATTTAATGTGGGCCTGGTGACACGGGACCTTCGCTTGGGGTTCTGAGGTAGGACATCATTTCAAGGCCTGACTGGTCAATTTAACTTTGTTTCAAAAAGAAAAGCAAACAAACAAACAAAAAACAACCCTCCCAAAACAAAACTTACATAGGGGTTGAAGATGGAACTCAACAGTAGAGGGTTTACCAACCATGTAAGAGGTCTTAGGGCAAATTTCCAGTACAAAACAAATCAACAGACAGACAAATGTTCATTTTCACAATTAGGATATATATATATATATATGTTATAAGAAAAGTAAGGATGTTATTTTAGGACGTAAAGGGGAAGAAGAGAATGAAACAGGATTGTTCTGAATCTGGAACTTATGGCATTAAGACACCAAGAGCCGAGGAGCTACTGTGACAGTGCCTAGTGGCCCAGACATAGCCAGTATCAGCAGAAGGCACCAGGCATGAGTGCTCAGGCTCAGCTCACTTTGAGCAGGTGTAATAGGTTGGGGTGTTGTTGTTGTTTTGTTTTGTTTTCTTTATCCTCATTTTTTCTCTGCCTCCCTTCCTCCCTCTTCCCCTCCCTCCTTTCCTCAAAGTCTTTTTATGTAGTCCAGGCCTGTCTGAAACGTACAGCCTTCCTGTCTCTGGGTAGCCAGGATTACGGGTGGCAGCTGGCTCATGAAGCGCAGTTCTTCTTGTCCCCACGTCCCAGGAGACTAGTCTCTGTTCTTCTACCTTTGAACCTATGCCTGCTCCAGAAATTCTGCTGTGGGTTTCCAGGCCCTCGGCAGCTGGAGCTGTGTCACAGGCATGTTTTAGTTCAAGATTTCCAATTGTCTTAGAGTTTTATTGCTGTGAAGAGGCATCATGAACTAAGGCAACGCTTATAAAGGAAAACACTTAGTTGGGGCTGGCTTACAGTTTCAGGGGTTTAGTGCATTGTCACCATGACAGAAAGCATGGCAGGGTGGAGGCAGACATGGTGCTGGAAGAGATGAGAGTGCTACATCCTGATCTGAAGGCGGCCTGGAAGAGACTATCCTCCTCCACAGGGAGGGGCCTGAACATAAGAGACCTCAAAGCCTGCCCTCACAGTGACATACTTCCTTTAACAAGGACACACCTACTCCAAAAGGCCACATCTTCTAACAGTGCCACTCCCTGTGGGCCAAGCATTGAAAGGCTCCAGTCTGTAGGGGCCACACCTATTCGAACCACCACACCAACTTCCTGGACTTGATAGCTACCACTTTCCATTTCTGAGCAACCCAAAGAAGGCCTCTGTGGGGCCTGTAAACCAATCTAGTAAACCTTGATTTGGTAATTGCATGTGTGAGATAAATTCTGTATCTCTGGAGAATCTTGGATATTGAGAAACCTGGCCAATGGGATTTCTAATATTTCAATTTTATTTCAGTTATTTTGAAGTACATTAAATTAACTAAGGGTTAGCTATAAAATTGAATAGGTTTTCCACATTAAAATCCTGGTCTTGAGGTATTAATATACACGCTAAAAATAATTTATTTTTGTGCTTGTCGAGTATTTATTGAGTGGCTACCTTCTTCCTTGTTGGCAAGAAATAGCCTTAAAGAAAAGGGTTTTTTAAAAAAACATGGCTAGAAGGATGCTGCTCTGGTAAAGTCAAGAACAGATCTGTTTCTCTGTG
Source organism: Acomys minous (assembly GCF_964271855.1). Lineage (NCBI taxonomy): Eukaryota > Metazoa > Chordata > Mammalia > Rodentia > Muridae > Acomys > Acomys minous. Next base: position 1,878,930 of record NC_140494.1, read on the forward strand.
ATATAAGTTGAACTTGACTAGGTGGAAGACAGTCTGGGGCCTGCTGTTTCTTTGGAATGCAGGAAACACCAATCCCAAGCTAACTGAAGTCTGTCCCAAGGAGGCACAGGACCACAGCCAGTGTGAGCTATTCCATCTCACACAGCTATGCGGAAACCTTTGGACTACCAGTCAAACCAGAAACCATTCTGGATACAGTTGTGGATTCAAAGCAGGGGTTTGGGAAGCTAAAAGATCATTTTACCTGGAAAATGTGGACATTCAATAATATTTAGAGTCACCATGATTTTTCAGCTCCCTTAAAGATCTGTAGTATCTGGGGCTTGGTGCTGAGGAATGCACCGAGAAAAAAACAAAATGTATTATTTTCAAAAAAAAAAGTGTTTCAGACACAAGAACAATTTAATTTAGAATATTCAGTGTTCTTTTCTATCATTTCAAAGAACAGTTTGATGTAGAATTTTGAGATGCTTGATATTAATTTTGAAATTGATTTTCAACGACAAAATGTTCTGTGCTCCTTGAATGTGAAGCCCTTCTTGGTTTTATCAGCTTACACTCTACAGTTCTCCAACTGTAATTTTCCTGAAATTCCCTTCTAGTTCCCTGGAATCCAGGATTTTTCAGCTGGATTCATCTCAATCTTGTTCCTATTGGTTTTAGTTTCCCGATAACCCCCTACCCCATGAAAAGTTAATATCACGTGTGCAGTGTGCATGCTAATATCATGTGGCCACTTAGAGGGTCAGATCAGAAGTTGATGCTTTGTTTACCATGTCCTTTGTTCACTAATAACCCGCTTTTACTCCTTAGGGTGATGTCATTCCCACAGGACACGCCCATCAATAATTAATGGGGCCGGAAGGCATTTCCTGGGTTGTAGAGCCTTCTGACCTAAAGGAGAGAGAAGCCGTCCCACAGCCCTCCCAGCCCACCAGCACTTCAGTACCCAGCTTCAGCAGCACATATTCTGTGTCCTCCTGTCAGTACATGGTAGCCCCTCCTCCACCCTGTTCTGCATCCTGCCTGTCTCTGCTGAGGGCTTCTGATCTTTCTGGTCCTGGCCCCTGAGCAGAAGCACCCGCTGATCTGAAAGAAAGTTTTCAGTTCGCTGCGTTGCCCCCCTCCACCCCCCAGTGCTTGGTTCTGAGCAGCGGAAAACATCAGTACATTTCTCTGAGGCAAAATAAGAGATTTGAGGACAATTTCATTTGTCTTCTGGCTTCTTACCACTGTTCTCAGTCTCGAGGCAGTGGGTGTTCTTAAATTTACTTTGTTCCAACTGGGAAATTTGCCTGTAAAATCCATATAAAATATTCCCCAGATATATCCACTGGGTTTTTAAAAACGTATTTCATTGTTCTGTTCTTGTTCATGAGAGAGAGAGAGAGAGAGAGAGAGAGAGAGAGAGAGAGAGAGAGAGTGGATGGATGGATGGATGGATGGATGGATGGATGGATGGATGATGCAGGAACATTAGCATGTATGTACATGCAGGAACATTAGCATGTATGTACTTGCAGGAGCATTAGCATGTATGTACATGCAGGAACATTAGCATGCATGTGCATTCACATGTGGAGGCCAGTGAACAACTGTCATTGTTGTCACATTTAAGACACCATCCACCTTGCTTTTTTGAGACAAGGACTCTCATTAACCTAGAATTTATCAAGCAGGCTCTGGTAGCTGGGTTGTGAGCCCCAGGCATCCTCTTGTCTTTTTTTTCCCACCACCACCACCACACCATCACATTTACGTTGGTTCGGCATATCAACTCAGGTCTTGATACTCCCACACTAAGCATTCTACTGGCTGAGCTATCTCCGGAGCCACCGATGAGGTTTGAAGCATTTAATACATAAGTTTTGTCTCATCAGATTTGGGGCAAGAAGGAAACAAAATGTATTGGCTCCCTTATGCACAGGGCAAGGTTGATTCTTAAGGCCTGATGAGTATCAGGCATGTGTTTGGTCCCTACCTAGACAGGGAGCCTGAATATAGCCATTAACAATGTTGTATGTTTCCTTTTATCATGTTGGTTTGTTTTATTTGACATGTAACCTAGACAGCAAACATCAGCAAGTCAGATGCAGCTTCTCACATGTGACCCCCACAAAAGAGAAACCAAGAGCAATGAACTGTGTTAGATCTTAATATATATATATATATATATATATATATATATATATATATATATGGTTTGTCCCATTAACTGATTACTTCTGTGTTTCTTCATATGTAAACTTTTAGTCTTATAAAGTTAATGAGGGCATGACAAACACTGTACGGTAGCACACAATTCCCAAGGTTGGTGACAAAACAATACCTGGCCTTCACACTCTGCCCTCGGTGGTCCCTGTCCTGACATCCCAAGAGGCATCAGTGTTCACTGCTTCAGGCTGTATGCTTGTCGCTGTTACTTACCTTCATCTTTCTAAGGAGCAAGCTTAGAGGGCTGCGCTTTGTCTTTTGGCTTTGAGAGTTTATTTCATACCATAGAACGTTGGCCCAGGTATAAATCTCCTCCCCTCTACCTGAAGAAAATCAGCTTAAAAACGTGGGTTGATCCTGTTTCAGGGGATCTGACACCCTCACACAGATGTGCACGCAGTCAAAACATTAAGGTACATAAAATAAAAATAAATGTTTAAAAAAAAACTTGGGTTGATATCAGTATATGATATTAACATGTATTGATGACATTAATTGGACTCATTGTTTAGCATCATTACTTTTTATACTGTCTTTTGGGGTGATCAATATGTGGCCATATGTCCTTTTGGCTTCTCTCCTATGTGCTCTGTCCCTTTCTTCCTTTTTCTTTTTCTCTCACTTATCTTTCCCCTTGCCTTCCTGAAGTTTGCCCACTTCCTGCTCCTCCCAGAGCTGCCTACCCTCTAGCCTGCCTTACAGCTATAGCCTTCATGTTTTCTTCCTTGCATCCCCTTCTGCTATTGTCCATTTCCTTCATAGATTCCTTCCATCACTAGTGCAGTGAGAAGGGAAATTAGCATACCTGTCTCTGCGGTTTCCTAGATTGTCACCCGCTTAAGCACACACAGCTTGACACATAGCAGGCACACCCCAGACACAATCATTGTTGCCACCGTGATAAATGTTTTGTTGTTGATTATAATTTTTCTTAAATTTTTGCCTGCCTCTTAAGAATGGTTCTACAAGATAAATATGAATATAGTCAACTGACATAGAGTAGAATAAAAACATACGAGGTAATTACAGAGTCATAATTGCAAGAATTATTACAAGTGACTCACCATTCTGCACACTTAACATTTGCCTTCTCTATGAACCAACAAGTTCATTGGCCAAATGGATTATTGAATGTGTTGCAAAGCAGATGACAGGAGCAGAATTCTCCCTCTCCCCCCCCCTTCTCTCTCTCTCTCTCTCTCTCTCTCTCTCTCTCTCTCTCTCTCTCTCTCTCTAGTCTTTACTAACAATTCAAGCACATACATACAATTTGAGTGATTATTTAACCCACTAATATTAATTTTGAGAGGGTGAGTAGGTGGGTTCAAAGAACCGGTGTGCTGGAAAGAATTAGCTACTGGCATTCTAGAAGAGAAACCAAGTCCTGACTTAATAGCAATTGCCAATGAGCATGGTTAAAAACAAATTCTCCCATGGTTGCAATTGTCAAGCTTTCAAAGTCTGTTCACTAGCTTAGGAGATTGAGGGAAACAGGCATTAAATAGCTCAGCTGAGCAGGAGTGAGCTGCCCAGTACACTGGGATACTATCAAAGACACAATTGCCACAGCTAAATGCTGGGGCTTCCTGGATGAACACAGTTGTGGCGCGGGGAAGACTTTATCATTCCACCCTCCAAAATATTAATAACAAAGAAAAGGAAGGGCTTCACCAGGGTCTGATAATCATATGGAGATAATTTTATTTTAGGAAGTTTGTCACCTTTATAGTCTTTAACTTGTTTTAACTCAATTGGTCATTTGTTTCCCCTATGTTCTATGGGTGTCTGTATCACTGTTAAAAGTAAAAAGGAAGCCTTACATCCAGCAATTACCTATAAAGTGAAACCATGGGGGTCCAGAGAAGGCTGCCCATTAAACCTGGGAAGCACAGCTTCTCAACACAGCTGAAGCTTACTGCTTGGTTGTTAGCATCTGCCTGATCCATGACCCCAGGAGAATAATCCCATTTCCTATGAAAGTTTTCATGGGAACTGTGGCCAGGTCTGGACATATATAAGCTCTCATCAGACATAGGCTGCAAGACCACATGGAGAAGAATGGCCCCCAAGTGCTGATAGGAGGGGGCAGGGGACACACCCAGGTGGCAACTATATTGCTATGACTTGTGAGGAGCAGTACGATGGTTCTTTTCTCCCCTACAGGCCAGGAGACTCTAAGTGTCTTGTGACCCAGTAAATTATTGATGCACCCTGTGGGAATGACATCACTCCCACAAAGCCTGGGAGGTGAAAGTGGGTTATTAGTAGCTAAAGAACTTCTTAGATAATGTGGTGGTTTCTGATCCTGTAAGCGGCCACATTAAATAAGTAGATACGCAGAGAATTGGGATATTAACATTTGATGTAGTGGAGGAATGTTTAGGAAACTGAGTCAAAAAGGGTATTACTGATGGGAAAATTCCAGAAACCCACTCTGAGTTTAAATTGAACATTGATTCATCTCATAAATAAACTTTTTTTTCCGAGCTGCAATCAACTTACTTGGTGTTGGCATTAGGTATAATTAAAGAACAAAAAGCAATGAGTAGTGGCTATAGTTATATAGAGAACACTATTAATCTAGATTACTTAGTGGGTTCAGTGGAAAGTTTCAAGGTCAAGTGAATTTAGTTGCCGTTTGGAAGCAAGGCTAGTTTCTTGGGAGACAGAACATACACACTCATACAAATCTTTTGAGATTAAGAACTAAATGTCAATATATCTTCCATTGTCATTGAATACATTTGTTTTGCATTTTCAAACAATGACAACCACATGGATTCAGTTGCGGTGGCAGAACTGAGGACGCAGAAATGTTGGTATAGTTCTTGCCTGACAATAATGGAGGTGATGGATCCATAAAACCCTAGCACCCAGGTGATAGATGCTCAGACGCTCAGGGACATCTTTAGCTATATAAAGAGGTTGAGACCAACCTGCGGTGTGTGTGATACTAAGAGCTATAAGCAATTAATATTTGTTGAGGGAGAGAAAATCATTCTTCCTCAAGGATGAGTCCCTGGTTGGTTTTCCAATACCAAGTGGCCAACCCTAGAAACATACGGATGCAGGCAACACTGAATAGATTCAACAGGCTGTGTGTATGTGTGTGTGTGTGTGTATATATATATATTTTTGTTTCTATGTTTCTATGTGTATGTAACAATGATGACTGAAGAGGAGGATGTCCTGAGGTTTTTAAACAGAGGGAGGTACATGGAATGGGTAGAATAGAGGAGAGAAAGGGAAAATGGTTTAATTATATTTTAATAAAATTAAAAGGTAGAAAATATTAAATTCAGCAAAAAAGGGAAGAGCAGAGATCTATATCTTTTACCTTAAAACAAGGTGAAATTGCCAATATGAGAAGCACATAAACTCAAATCCAGGGTTGCTATTTAGCAGAAACCAAAATCTTTGACGAGAAACATTAAAGTTTACCAGTGCCTCCTTATTTGAATAATTTTAGTGGTGTTGTTTTGAGCACCCCTGATGCTGTGCTGGTAAGAACAGGTACCTAGAGACTGGAGAGAGATATTGATGGTTAAGAGCACTGCCTGGTTTTCCAGGGAACTCTGGTTCAGTTCTTAGAACCTACCTGACTCCTCACAACCACCTGTAACTTTAGTTCCAGGTGACCTAAGGATCCCTTTTGGCTCCCATGGGTACCAGGCATGTAAGTGGTATACAGACATATGTGCAGGCAAATTACCCATGCATATCAAACAAACAAACAAACAAACAAACAAACAAACACAGCATGTGTCCCCACTGTAGCCCACTTGTGAGTATTAGTCGGGGAAACTGAGGCATAGCCAAGATTCATCGCTGCTCTGCTGTTTGCCTCATCTCTACTTGCTCTCTATTCCCAATTAATTGAGCTTGGGAAGCACGTTGCTTTGGTGACAATGGCAGTCCTATGCCTATCTTTAACATGAGCAAACAGAAAAATCCCATACTCGATAGCACAATGTGCCTGTGTTTTAGGAGGATAGTTAATCCCCTAGCCTCATTCCAATTCTCACAAACCTAAGCAATCCTGACTATTTGTGTGAGCTGTGTGTGCCTGAGGCCAGTGTTGGCAGCAGTAGATGCTGGTTACAGCCTGCCATGTTGCAAGCCCTCCCAATTTATCTGTGCAGTGTGACTATAAACAAATATTAACCTCCCCCTTATGTTTTTTTTCCCAAAGCAGGTACTAAGAAACCTGGAACAAAATATTTTACATCAGATAAAATACATTTAGAAATTCTGGCCTAACATAGGCAGTATGCTTAATTTCACACATTGCTTTAAATTAAATACAAGTGAGATTGAAGAGTCATTCAAAGAACAGAATACATACATACATACATATATATATGTAAATGTATGTGTAAATATATATACACAAATACATTTGCATACGAAACATGTTGGTTGATTTCTTGGAATGTTCTGCTTAACCAATATGGAGCTGGTAGGAAAATATTACTGTTGTGGAAAACCGCAATTTGATTCTCTCACCAAGAATCATTCAGAAGTAAAAACAACAAGGATGTTTACAAAGTATATATAAAGCCTCTTAAAAAGCTAGTGTGCAGTTTTCCATGTCCAAGACAGCTCACAGTTATTCCCTGTGTGATACCTTATTCAGTCCCTACAATAATACTGCAGGCTGTAGGCCTTAGTGGAGCTTGAAAAGTTGACTATAGTATTTTCCAGTGAGCATTTTGAACCATAAATGAATAGAATAATTTGTCCAAACCAGTTATCTTTTGTCTCTGACCCCCGTGTTTTTGGATTAATGAAGAAATCTCAAGGATTTTTTTTTTACATATATGTTTTTAAAACTCTCCTCTTTGTGTCACTATAACAACTTACTAATTTAAGAAAAGTTAAAGCAAGTATAAAACTGTGCATAAAAGTGAAATAAAAGAAACTCAAGGAAAACATGTTTTAAAAGTTAGACTTAACATTGTGATCCTAATAATAGACCACTACTCATGATGTCAGTATTCACCTGGTGAACTGAGGATGTTTGCTGGTTTCTTTGTTTTTAAAACAGTATTGTTCATTACAAAATTTAGATCCTGATTCAGTTGCATATAAATAAATGCTGGCAGATAGACCTCAACTTGTCTGAGGTGGACCCTCCAAGCAGATGGGACCCAAGAAGGTTAAAGTGGCCCTTGTGGGTGGAGACCTGCTTTTCAGTCAGCTTCTTTGCTAATTGGCTTCTGAGAGAGATAAAGTAAGCTTTTCTGAAGTAGCATTGAAGACAGTGGGGAAATGGACCTTCATCTGCATTTCAGAATCTATTTTAAAGATAAAATAAAATTTGAGAGAGTGTAGATGACAAATTTCCTGCCTTTGGACACTGATTAGATTTTTTAAATGATAGCTTAGTTTGAGGGTTCATTTCTGTCAGCTTTGATTGGAGACATCCCCACCTTAGGTTTAAATCCAAACAATTAACATTATGTTATTAATACAGGACCTGAGTATTAGTAAGGTGGTAAAGTGGAGGGCATTCTCATCCTGATATGAAAGAAAGAGACAGAGAGGGAGCAAGCTCCTATGCTATAACTGAAAGGAAAAGAAAACAAAAACTACGTGGATGAAGAAAAGTATGAAATTGTAATTCCTTTGAACTAGCCTAAACAACACCCCAGCATTGATATATTGTATTTGCACGTAGAGGACAGAGGCCCAGAGGTTGACACTGGGTGTCTTTAGCTGGGCACCTTATATTTTAGACAGAGTCCCTCAGTGAATCTGGAGCCCACCAGTTTGTCAAGAGTGGTTATCAGCCAAGCCCCAAGGATCTGCTGGTCCCCAACTCTCTTGTGCTGAGATTACAGGTGTGTACCACAGTGCCCAGGTTTATGTGCATGCTGAGGATCAAATGTGCGTCCGCATGCATATGTGATGAGCACTTTACCAACTGAGCCATGTGTCCATCCTCCACGTGACTCTTTATGAAGACACGGTTTTCTTTCTGTCTGACATCCAACCTGCTGTATCAATGAAGCTGTTTGTGTAACTTGATTGACTTTGCTGATTTTCCAGCTCTGAAAGGGCCTTTTCAACCCAGCCTGCTTATCACAGACAGGAAATCACAAGAAAAAAAAACATATTTTTGAAATATAGTTGTAAAAAAAGAGATGAGAATGCATAGAATTAAAATGTTCACTCTCGGGATCCAATGGTCGGCTTCGTTTCTGTATGCAAGTAAGTTATAAAAAACGTTAACTACTGTCTGTGTCCATGATGATACGAGAGGGAAACAGTTTATTGCCACATAAAGATCAAAATCACACCACCTTCAGCCTTCTCTCTGCACTACACTACTCTTATCCAGGAACCCATTGAATTGAGCAAGCACAACGTGCAGGGGGCCAACAGCGAACCATTTTATTGGCATCATTCTCTCTTCAGCCCTTTGTGCTGACTCAATAAGAGACTGGTCGCTCACCTGGCACATGTGAAATCTCCACAGCCAGTGACTTTCTGATCCTATGGTTGTGTTTGCAGACGTGGACTGTCCTGAGTCTGAATGCTGCATGTGGTTTAAAGCTATAACCAAAAGAGAGTAAGGATGGTTGTCTAACGTGGAAATCTCAGCTCTGTCCCTGGATCGACCTAGTTTATGAATCTATCACTCCCCTGTTCAGCTTCCTTGTCTCTGTCTTGACACTCCCATGCTTTATTGCAGCCAACCATCTCCCCTCCTTACAGGTAAGACCCTAAGGCTTTCAACATCCTTGCTTTCTTATGGCTTAGCAGTAGGCGCCATGGTGTGTGGGAGGCCTCATAGAGCTTACCAGGGTTAAATACACTCCTCTCTGAGGTCTCAGGTGTCTTGTGGAACTTTCATCAAATTTAGATGTCTGGATCAAATTCATATTTGGACTCAAGACACATGGAAAATTCCAGAAGGGATGCTGATATAGAATTGAGAGCTATTGAACTCTTTGATTTTTTTTTTTTTTTGCGGGAAGGAGGTTGTTTGTTTGTTTGTTTACCCTATTGTATTTGCATAATTCACTTAGAGACCATGTTTGCCTGAAAACTAGCTTCATTATTCGATATTGTGAAAACTGGAAGTGGAGGTCTTCCCTCTCCTCCAATGTTTTCTCATTCTAACGTTATTAACTGCCCTCAACTTCTTAGACAGATGAAGTAAGTCTGTGTGTGTTTCCGCAAAAGCCCTCTGGTGTACCGATACCAGGCTTTTAGTTGTTCCATTTTCCAAGATTTATGCTGGCAGGCAGCAACCTTAATGTGTCTAAGACACAGTTGATGGTTAGTGTGAATTGTTAGCAATGCTCAGGTAATAACACCTGAGCTTTCAGAGTCTTTCTCCTGTGTCAGGCTTTGCCTGACTCAAGGAGACTTTGATTGTAGGTAGTCATTTAAAGTCACAGAACCTTAAATCCTGAGGAAGTGGCTTGGCCAATCTTAGAAAGTTTCTGAAGCACTCATGATAGTTTTTCATTTCACTTCATCTCTCATCATTTTCTTATTTCACTTTGTTTCTTCAAAACAAGCATAGGAAAAAAAAACCCACAGCTTGCAGTTTTCCTGTGCCAGCCCTCACAGTTCTGGGGTTTGGTTGTTGTTTGTTTTGTCCATTTTTTGTTTTGTTGTTTTTGACACAGGGTGTCTCTCATTATGCAGCCCTGGCTGTCCTGGAACTCACTAAGTAGACCAGGCTGGCCTCAAACTCAGAGAATCACCTGCCTCTGCTGAGCACTGGGATTAGAGGTGTGTACTGCCACAATCGCTCTCTCAGCTATTTTATTTATGAAATTACAAAGATAAGGTTTGTGAAGGATTATAGGTTTTTATGAGGTGCTTTGAAACCAACAATCATACAGAGCAGTTGTTTGAGCAAAGAATATCTACTGTGTCTGTGTGTGTGTGTGTCTGTGTGTGTGTCTGTGTGTATGTGTGTATGTGGGTGTGGGTTGGTGTGGGTGTGTGTCTGTGTGTGTGTGTGGGTGTGGGTGGGTGTGGGTGTGTGTCTGTGTGTGTGTGTCTGTGTATGTGTCTGTGTGTGTGGGTGTGTGTGTATCTGTGTGTGTGTGTCTGTGTGTGTGTGTGTGTCTGTGTGTGTGTGTCTGTGTGTGTCTGTGTGTGGGGGGGTTGTGGGTGTGTGTCTGTGTGTGTGTGTCTGTGTATGTGTGGGTGTGTGTGGGTGTGTGTAGGGGGGTGTGTCTGTGTGTGTGTGTGTGTGTGTGTGTGTGTGTGTGTGTGTGTGTGTATGTGTGTGTTGGTTAATTTCCTTTTCACTGTGATAAAGGACCTGACAGAAGCAACTTAGGTGAGGAAGGATTTATTCTAGCTCATCGTTTCAAGAGCAATAGTCCATCATAGCGGGGAGAACAAGGCAACACCTGTGGCAGCAGGAGGGTAGAATATGGCTTGTTCACATCGTCAAGGATCAGGAAGTTGAGAGCACAGGCCAAACCGTAAATAAATGTCACCTCCGGGCTCACCCCTAACACGGCCCTATAAGTTCTTCACCCTCCCCAGTCAGTGCTGCCGGCTGGAAAACAAGTCTTTGAACACGTGATCCTATCGGGGGAAATTTCATACTCAAGTCACGTCACCAGTAGAGATGATATAAAAATCTATTCTTTTCTGGAGTAGTAGGGAGAATATGACAGGAAAGGATCAGTTTCAATGGTCAGAAAGGTTGAAGGGTCTAGGGAGATTGTTCCGTGATTAAAGCCACACACTGCTCTTGCAGAGGATATAAGTTCGCTTCCTAAGGCTCACACCGGACAGCTGACAACCACCTGTGACTGCTGCCAGCTCCAGTGTACGCAGTGCCCACCTCTGGCATCCACGGCATCATGGCGTCCATGACCTTCAGTCATGAGGGCATACCCACACTTAGGCCGACAGACAGGCACACACACACACACACACACACATACATACATACACACACACAATTTAAAAATAAAGAAATATGATCTTTTTAAAAAAAGAAATTCTAGGTGCTGGTGTTGACTGAGGTTATCGAAGGTAAATGAACATTGCTCTTTGGCTTCTTATCCAAGAATTGGAAATGTGGAAGTAAAAGTCATAGGAATGTAGCTTTGACTAAATAAAGACTATTAGAAAACAAGTAATGTGTTTGTATCTAGGAAATCCCTTGGAAATAAAGTTTCTAACAAATTGTATTTCTTCTTCATGTTTTTTCTGATCATCTTTAGATATATGTGAGGTTCCCTTCAATACCCACTTTACGTTTCGTTTTTCAGTACTTCATTCAGTTAATGTACTTGCAGAACACAACAGAAATCAGGTGTTTCTTTGCTACAAACATTCACAACCTTGTTGGTAATGAGCCCGAAAGAAAATTGAAACACATATTTTTGTAATAGGTGCAATGTGTTTTAGAATCATATGGGCAGAAAATGTAAACACCTGTGAGAGGCACTGAGGGGGGAGTGAGGGACAGGGCACCATTGCTGATAGTACAGGTGGACAGATGGTTGTTACGTCTCTAAAATCGAGCTGCTAAATAGGCTGAGAGGGAAATATGAAGAGGCCAGCAGAAGCGAAAGAATGAAAGAAGAGAGGCCAAATTAGGGAAAATTTTAGAATATTTAGAAGATGGTTGAAAATTTGTGTGTGAAAAAATGGGAAGCGAGTGGAAGATGGCAGTTTTAGGTTATTAACAGGTGGTAGTAATAAATGTTGAGTGAAAATAAGAGTGTGGCTAGGACCTTAGCAGGAAGTGGAGGTCACAGATGAACGGGTTAATGGAAGAGAATTTGGTAACAAGAATCTTCATAAACACTGTGGACAGAGTTAAAAGGGGGAGGGGATGTGAGTTTGATGCCCAAAGCCCACATAAAAGTGGGAAAAAATAACAAAACTCCACAAAGTTGTTATGTGTGTGTGTGCACTATGACTCTCTCTCTCTCTCTCTCTCTCTCCCTCTCCCTCCCTCCCTCCCTCCCCCCTCTTTCACACACACACACACACACACACACACACACACTATTAAAACAAATAAAAGTTTTTAAAAAGAATCCCAAGACAAAGAAATGTACCAGGACTAATCCCAGCAGAGAACTTCCCATGTTTCTGGGCCAGGAAACCAAGGAGAAGAGTCGTGCAGCAGGGCAGCAAGCAGCTGGGTGTGGAGGACTGGCTGCAGCCCCGTGAGGCGCCTGGCTTTGGCTGGCATGTGGCCGCTCATGGAAGGAGACCGTGAGTGACTTCCTTTTCTTTCTCACCTCTTATCACCGGCCTTTCCAAACCACCATGAAGCCGAAGTACTCCAGGGCAAGAGCAGGCAGTGTGGAGAGGAGAAGGCTGGCCGTGAATGGCAGGTAGAACGCAGCCAGTGAGACGACTGTCCAGTCCAAGGTGTGACAGAGCTTAAGAGTCATCGACTCTTAGGAGACAAATAGAGGAGGAGCCTGGGAAGACACATCTGGACAGACTGGGTGCAACCACTGCGGGCTTTTTTTTTTTTTTTCTGAAAGGAAAGCAAAAGCTCTAATCAACAGAACGTCAAGTGCAAGATGCAACTTTACTACTAAGAAGATAGACCTGGAGCTTGGAAGTAGGGCATTTGCCTAATGTGTGAAAACCTGGGTTTAATGCCTTCAACTGCAATAATAATTAAATAAGGTTCAGATTTTTCCAGCAAAGTATCCATTAGGCATATAGGGTCCTTGGTAACTATGACTGATGACATTTTATGATTTGTACGCATAAGGTTATTAAGCTGCACAAGCTACAGGGTCTGGTTTGTAAAATACAGTGGTGGTATTCCAGTTTTAAACCTTAAAGGAGGGTACATGATTTGCTACCCTAAACAATGGATCCTCCCTGCTTTCAGCACCCCACCCCCACCCACAGTCCAAGCTTATCCAGCAAGTGCCCCAAAATGTTTATAAAAGGCTGTGGGTTTTCACCTTCAGTCCCCTGACTCACGGTCTCTAGAAGAAAAGCAGCGGCTGTGGTCTGTCTTTTTAGGCAGCCTCTTAGGCTCTGATAATCACAGACACTAGAGTCTAAGCTGAGCATCTTCTGTTTCCAAAACCATACTACGTTATTCTGAATAAAGGTTTTGGTCTGACACAGTTGGAAGCACACAACGGGCATGCAAAACATGGCTATGAAAGGACAGTGAGACAGGAATCAACACTTTGGGACAGTCCAACAGGAGCAGCTTTGTGTTTTGCAGATATCGGAACGTCACACTGAGTATCAGCAAAGTGTGCACAGAGGCGGTGCATAGCTCAACGCCATGTGCACCACTGGAGTTAAGATCAGAGCCAGATGCCAGTGAGCTTAGTCATGAGGGTGCTTGAAAGAGAAATTGTTTTCATTGCATCTGCTCAAACTCTCGCCAGAGGGTTTCCAAAAGTAGCATCTTCCCCCATCTTATTTGCCAAACAGCTTCACCACCAAACAACCAGAGTAAAAAGTTTAGCTGGTGGGCCTGAAAATGTTTGTTTGATAAATTTCTTTTTTTTCTCCTTTATTAATTTATTCTTGTTACATCTCAATGGTTATCCCATCCCTTGTATCCTCCCATTCTTCCCTCCCTCCCATTTTCCCCTTATTCCCCTCCCCTATGACTGTTCCTGAGGGGGATTACCTCCCCCTGTATATGTTCATAGGGTATCAAGTCTCTTCTTGGTAACCTGCTGTCCTTCCTCTGAGTGCCACCAGGTCTCCCCCTCCAGGGGACATTCCATCTTACACCCATCAGAATGGTTAAGATCAAAAATTCAAGTGACACCACATGCTGGCGAGGATGTGGGGAGAGAGGAACACTCCTTCATTGCTGGTGGGATTGCAAACTAGTACAACCACTTTGGAAATCTATCTGGTGCTATCTTAGAAAAATGGGAATTGGGCTTACTCAAGACCCAGCTATTCCACTCCTTGGAATATACCCAGCAGATGCTCCAGCACACAACAAGAACATTTGCTCAACCATGTTCATTGCAGCCTTATTCATAATAGCCAGAACATGGAAACAGCCTAAGTGTCCCTCAATAGAAGAATGGATAAAGAAACTGTGGTACAGATAAATTTCTTTATAGACTCTCACACTTCTGTACATATTTGTGCAGTATGTTGATTCTCTGGGTGGGAGAGAGAGAGAGAGAGAGAGAGAGAGAGAGACAGACAGACAGACAGACAGACAAATAGTCAGACAGAGTTTGATTATTAGCTTTCCATAATACCCATTTGTTCAATTTTGATTTATGTTAGTGGGCAAAAAAAACTACCATGACCAAAGCACCTGAGGAGAGGGGATGATTTATTTGCCTTATGCTTCCGGGTCAGAGTTCATTGTTGAGGTAAGTTGGAGCAGGAAGTCAAGCAGGATCCTGAAGAATAAACATGGAGGAACACTGTCTCCTGGCCCGCTCTGAGTATGCTCTCACTGGCTGATGCTCATCTAGCACTCTTGTACATCCAAGGGCCATCCGCCAAGGGAATGATGCCACCCACAGTGGCGTGGACCCTCCTACATCAACTAGCAATCAAGAGCATCCTCCGCAGACATGCCCACCTTCAGTGAAGGTGTTCTCTCAGATGACTCTAGACTGTGTCAAGCAAACAGTTCAGTTAGACGAGGCACCATATAGTTTTTTTTTTCTATTTCTGTTCATCATTTACAGCTGCTGAATAACAGCCCATCCGGAGGACGAAAGAGTCTTATTGACTGTTCTGTTCTTGGCTATTTCTCTTGATTTTTACGTTTTTTGTTAAGTACTCTTACAAATTCTTTGCATTCCTGATCTTTCCATGATGAGTATATGGTTAGTTCTTCCAAAAATAAGATTTTAATTTCTTGCAGTTAAACTCTGTATCCTACAGCAAAGGTTTTGTGGCAAACCAATGTGATTTCAGTACATTTGCAGTTGCTGGTTCTTGTGTTTGTCTTTGGGTGTCTGTAATTCTGACTCTGTCACAGTTTTACATGCCTAACCCATCCTTTGCTTGAGTGAACCCAGGGGTTTTGCTCTGTAGGCCTTTCAAGTGTAGAGTGATAGCCCTGTATAAATGGAAAGTTAGTACTGTGACCTCAAACATACTATTCTGCATGGGTGGATGGTTCAGTGGATAAAACGCTTGCTGTGTAAATGAAAAGACCTGAATTCAAATCCACAAACCCACATACCCCAGACATCACAGCACGTGCCTCAAATTTCAGTGCCCTTACCATGAGACAGGAGTTAGAAACAGGAAGCTACAGTCAGGCTAGCCTGGAGTATAAGAGACCCTGTCTCAAGGAAGGGAAAAAGAGAAGCTGAACACCATCTACACACAAATACTGTGGTATGGCCATACACACACATCAATTCATTTTCCCCCAAGTTCAAGGTTTAAGATGACGAACAATGGATGAATCGAGCCATCCTGGTGGTTTCCATGTTTGTTTGCAGAGCCATTTTTCTGTGATTTATTTCTGTTGCATAGTTTACATCCTACTGCACGTCAGAGCAGAAACGGCCAGCTACAATCTACTAGCCACAGCTGTCTAGCATACGCCATGAGGCCCGAATGCGATTGCTACTAAACAGTGTGTATGAGTGTGCTTTACTCTGCCCAGAATTTCACAGCATAGAGCTCACGAGTGTAACACACACTCTCTTTGCTCTTCTACACTGAGGCAAGTGGATTGTTTTTTTTCCCTATCTGCCAGGCTTATTTGGTTAGCCTGGTAGCATGTACTCTCTCATCATTAACTTCTTTTCTTCCTTCTCTCAGGACTTCCAACACATATTTATTTGGGTGTTTCTGAATTGTGCAAAAGTATTTGACTTGAAAACACTAAGATCTCAAAATAGTTTTATATTATATGAAAAGTAAGAGAAATCTATAATGTTATGTTTTAATTTTTTTCTCATTTGATCCCAGATTAAGTATATACTCCAAACACACCTGTGAGTTTCACAAACTCTTGTAAGCTGCTTTATGTATCTATCCAAGGTAGGATTAAATGTACAATTTAAGCCTGTATTTGGCAGGCTTAAAGATAAAATCTCATAGGTTTACATAAGCCAAAGATTTGTTACACATGCCAAAAATCCAGAAATGAGCACTGCCTTCACTTTCAAAGGCAAGCTTAGGATCCAGTAATGACAAACACTCCTAAATCTATACCAATACCTGGTTCTGATGTGATCAATAAACACTTTTCATTCACCTTTGAAAGCATTCATAGGAAAATAACACCCAGGAGAATTGTAGGAAAACACTGATATAGATAAGTGGATAGGCTATTAAACCTTTATAGATGCAGTTCTTAAGATAAGCATTTTTATGCCTGAAATCATAAGTCCCCATAGTGTGTGCATACATGTGTGTGTATATATATATGTGTGTGTGTGTGTGTGTGTGTGTGTGTGTGTGTGTGTCTGTGTGTGTGTGTCTGTGCATGTGTGCATGCTCACACCAGAGATGTATGTGTATATTTCTATAAAAGCTTGATTGAACTTTATCTTCATTCCTTTATTTTCATTTTCTGTTTCTGTTTCTTGTATTGGAATTTTGCCTGGATACTTATTTTTCAATAGTAGCTAATCTTACTGTCAGATATGAGATTTTAGAACAGGAAATGATAACAGCTCAGGAGGTCTTGATTGATTCTGATGTCCAGTGCTAATACATAGAAAGGATTTCAAGATATTGGCATTATACTGTAATCCTCATGTCTTCACTTTTCTCCCGCACCAAGTTTCTTGCAAATTCATCTTGTCTCTGATTCACGTGGCATTCTGCGGTGGCAGTGTGGTCTTCTTCCTGGGGATGACAGAAGGGGACCTTCGAAATCCATATATATTGAAAAGCCTAATGAAATTCACTCACTTATCCACTTGCTCATGAAATATTAATAGGCTCATACTATTTCTTTAAAGTGCTCTAGAGTACACTGGAAGCAAAATTAATTTATAGAATAAATCCATGCAACCTACTTCATTTTCCCCATAAAATAAATTTACAAGGTCGATAAGGATCACCTCATGGTTTTTCCTTCTATCAGTCTTCCACAGGAGATCAAATAGACTTGATTGATTTTCATTTCCAGAAGGAAAGATTTTTAAAAGCTATAAAAAAGCAATTAAGATGTCTGTGGATATAACCAGGCATACCAAATAATGAAATTAGTAAGGGTCAGTAGAGAGACTTGACACAATGTCCTTTTTCCTAAGAAGGAAATAAGCCTGTCCCTTAAAACCACTGTGTGAACTTAAGCCCGAGAAAAAATAAAGTCTTAATTCAAGGTCAGACTCTACTTTCTGAAGAGAAAACTTGATGGACCCTGAGAGTTCCAGGTTCTCTGTACTTGAGAAAGCAGAGGTTAGTTAACACTTGAGTGTGCAGCAGCTGGTTAAACACACCCATTTCATGGTTGTGAAGTGCTAAGAACAGCTTTCAACAACCTTTGAAGGAACTGAGTTGATGACAGTTCCTTTTTCTATCTTAGCAGTTTTGAAACATCAGTTAACTAATTGTACTGTAATTAGGATCATGCACCATAACTGTACTAGGCACCCAGCTATGTTCCCTCCTAAGACTCAGGAATCTTCTGCTTAGGGTGTGTGTTTGCTCAACTATGGAGGGAGCGCCTGCGAGGAGCAGTAAAATCCCATCAATCGCCTCTGTGGTATTGAGTAGGGGCCCTCCCCAGATGCTCAGCCTGCTCTGCACATCTCCCTTGTCCTGGAAGATGTGACATAGAGGAGAGCAGTTCCAGAGCTTGTTTCTCTTAGAGCACCTAGCCATGTGATGCTGAGTGTCAAGGGGAAGACAGAGGGCAAAAGGAAAAGGGCTTGAAGTGCAGACGCAGAATCGGGAAAGAGTAGCTACCTGCTCATCCACTGTGCAGCCGCATTCTTTTCTCTGGGGAAAGTTCTTGGGGGATGTCCTGGTATTTGTTGACAACGTCTTGGGGACATTAAATTGCCTGGGCTCCACTCCTGCTAATTTGATATAATAGATTTGAGAGCAAGTTCATATTCTGTATTCACCCGGAGACACATTCATCCTCACCGACTTGGGTTTTGTGTTGGTTGAGTTGTATTGAATGAGGTGCTGGTGAGCTGATGCTAGTCTATAGTGTCACTTAGATAGGGAGAAAGCCCTGCATGTATACTGTCAGCAGTGAGGCCTTTGCAAAGTTGCATTTGGGTTCACACTGGCCCCATGATATACCGCGCGTAGATTAAAAAAAATTAACAATCCACTTCCTTTGAAAAGTTAAGGCTTCTTTTAACACCATGAGGGCTTGAACTTAGAACCTGTGCATGCTAAGCAAGAATTCTTCGCTGCACTGAGCTGCCTTACCAGTTCAGAAAGTTAACTTTCATACTCAGCATTCAAAACAGGAATACAAAAACAGCAAGATAAAGCAATTTTTGAAAATCAATTTTGGTATCATTTAAAAACCTAATTTAAGCAGAAGATTGAGTTCTCTTTGGTCATCAAAACTGGAGGCAGATAGTCAGATTCATTTAAATATATTTTGTATCCTTAGATGGTAATAGTCAACTATAACTCACTAAACCACTTCCATGGGATTCCAGGCTCCTTTCAGCAATGCAGTGGTTGTCCATCTCCTCTTTTTTTATTAATTCATATTACATCTCAGTTGTTATCCATCCCTTGTGTCCTCCCATTCCTCCCTCCCTCCCATTTTCCCCTTACTCCCCTCCCCTATGACTGTGACTGAGGGGGACCTGCTCCCCCTGTAGATGCTCATAGGGTATCAAGTCTCTTCTTGGTAGCCTGCTATCCTTCCTCTGAGTGCCACCAGGCCTCCCCACCCAGGGGACATGGGCAAATATGGGGCACCAGTGTTCCTATGAAAGTCAGACCCCATCCTCCATTCAACTGTGAAGAACGTCCTATCCTTTGGCTAGATCTGGGTCGGGGTTTGATGTTTACTGCATGTATAGCCATCTCCTCTTTATTTCTTTTCTTTCCTCTCTTTGTTTCTTCTTCCCTTTAAGTGTTTGTAGTCTCACCTTTTGTGGTGGGGGTGGGGGGGGAGCGAGGTCTTCATTTCCTTTTCTTCTTTCATTTAGTGTTTGTAATCTAAATAAGGGTTAATGGACGTTAAAGTGTAAAACTCCCCCTATTTTTGTGTGTCAAGAGCTTTGCAGTGCTCCTGTTCCAACAGTCTGCTGCTCTGATAGTGTGGAGGGACGGATTCAGCAGTTGCAGGCCTCCAGCTCTACTCATCGGCTAAGGGCATGCGACCGAAGGGAAGGCGAGAAAATCTGGCAAATAAGAAAAGCATCCAGAGGACTGTGATACAATTCAAGGGATCTGAGTGAGAATATAACAGTGGAGGCCATGGGTAGGATCCACTGGTAATTCTGAAAGGACAAACCACATTATCTGGTTTTAGGGCTTCTGAATTAGCTGAGCATGGTGGTGCATGCCTGTAAACCCAGCACTGGGGAGGCAGAGGCAGGAGGATTTCTGTGAGTTTGAGGCCAACCTGGTCTTGATTCCAGGACAGCAAAGGCTACACGTAGAAGAAACTCTATCACAAAAACAAACAAAAAGAAAGAAAGAAAGAAAGAAAGAAAGAAAGAAAGAAAGAAAGAAGCAAGAATAGTTGATGTGAATTTCTAAGGCCTTATTACATTGATAATGATTTGTCTGGTCAGTGACTCTGATCTTTACTGGGGTGACTGTTATAGGGAACAAATGGCCCTCGTGGTGACTACCACAAAGAATGAAAATACATGCCATAACTATAGGCTATAAAGTTTATGAATGACATCATGTTCACTCTACTTCTTTCAGCCGCAATCACATTAACATTTAAAAGATAGTGAAACAAGCTAACATTCTCTAATGAATGATCTTTCCTGGCTTAGCCCTTCAAGCACATTTAATTTATTTCTTACCTAGGGTGTTTTCTTCATGTTTGAGAACTGTTTACTCACAGAAACCACAAGCAAAGCACAGAGATAAAGAACACACCTTATACGCAGAGTGACAATTCACATGACCAGGGCTAGATCAGTGTTTGATTTCAAACCCGAGTCCAGCTGAAAATAAGAGTTACACTTTATCGAGTAACTAACAAAGGACAAGTAAGGCTGAGCAGCTAAGGCTGAGCAGGACATGGCTTGGCCATCTGACATTTTCCTGCTTTATTTGGCAAGTTGGCTGTGGTGGAACCCACTTCTTTGACACAGAAAGCTTCTTGTGTGGTGCAGATTATCCTTGCGTGGTAGAGTGGCAGTGGATTCTGTGACTGTGATAGAAGCTTTGTACCACTGCTTTGGAGATTGACTAAGTTTTCATAATCTATAAACACTTGAAAAGCTCTGTGTCTTATCATATGAACATACAAATTTTTTGTAAAGAAGGCCTATGTTTGGGGGTTTTGTTTGTTTGTTTTTATTTTTCAAGGCAGGGCTTCTCTGTGTAGTCCTGGCTATCTATCCTGAAACTCACTTTATAGACAAGGTTGGCTTCAAACTCAGAGATCCTCCTGCCTCTGCCACCCAAGTGCTGTGTTTAAAGGTTGTGGACCAACATGCCTGGCTAAGGCCTATGTTTTTCTTGCTTTGTTTTGTTTTGAGGAAGCATGTGGTTTAGGAAAAACAATTGATTTTCAGAGAACCACTTGTCAGCACTGATGAACTTCTCTCCCTCTGTCTCTTTTGTCTCTGTCTCTCTTCCTCTGCCTCCCTCCCTCCCTTACCCCTTTCTCTGAGTGTATGTGTGGATGTGACATGAAAGTAGAAAGGGGTTTATAAGAATGGAGGGAAAAGTCTAGCAAAGGAGAGGATGGGGGGCATGAAATATATATATATATATATATATGAATGAAGATGTCATCATGCAATCCATTAATTTATTTACTAACCAGAATCTAAATTTTTAAATTTAATTTAACCCAACTATAGTACTGCATGGGGAATGTGCAGTAGACCTTCTGAGTTTTTTTTTTTCCTGGGTGATCATACTCTCCTGATTTATTTCATTCTGATTAGAGAAAGGAAAAACTTTCAAGCAGGGTGTTCAAAATGTGCATGACGTTTGTGGCCCAGGTTTACTTTTGGCATGGAAAAGCTCTCGCCGTGGCAGCATTTTAAACACTTTTCTTGTTGTTCACAGGCATGGTAGGATAAACATGGGGGGCTTCTTTTCTGTTTGCAGCCTGTGTCCACTCTGCCCTAGGACACCCTCAGCTCAGCCATCCTCCCTTGGCAGTGGGTGTTATTTCTCATTGGCGTGTAGGTACAGAAAGGATGGTGCTGGCAATCCAATCAAGTCTTAGGTGTTAGAGACATAGGTACAGTTCAGGATGAGATACCAGTTTGATAAAGCCTCCCATCCTACAGATATTATATTTGGTTGTATAAAAATCTTACCTTCGGTGGTTGTGTGCATGTATTTAACTGTGAGAAAGCAAAGCTTATTTTGTTTTGTCTTATAGAGTTACCAAGGCACGAGGCAACTGTACCCACATGAGAGCATTTGAAGTAATCTTACAGTCTTTTTCTCCTCTCTTGTGTGGCTATGACTTCAGGGTTCTTACAGAGGATGGTGATAAGAACTTATGAGATGCCCACGTGTTTGAAGAATAACACGAGGGTTGTATAAATTTGCTCTTCTTCTCACAGTTTCTTCACAGTCTTACAACAAGATAAGAATTCAAGTTCTTTGCAAATTGACCAGGAAGAGTTTGTAACGTTATAAATATGAAATTTGTAGTGAATTCTCTGAGTAAATGATTGTGGATAATGAGACCGGATAAGATTGTCAATATGTGCTATTTATGTGAGCACGAATGGAGTTGGACCTGCACCCTTCACATCAGAGCGTCTATGCTGGGGAGAGGAGTTTCCCAGCTGTCTGAAGAGAATGTGGAGAAAAAGTGGTTAAAAAAAATGAATTCAGAATACTCTGCCAGAACATGCTTACTTAACTGAGACCCTGAAACAGTGCTGAGGAGATGGACATAAAGAGGAGAGGCTTGTTTTTTAAGCATTAGCCAATATAGAATTTTAACCCCTTTAAGTTGAGTAAGAGCCATAGTTATTTGGGTAGAACCTCAGTTGTCAGTGTTTGCAAACCCAGCAAGCCTCCATGGTGTCCTTCTTCTCCTCATAATACTCCTTTGCTGCTTTGATTCTTAGGTTTAAAATACAATAGAGACATTCCTTCTGGGTTTCAGAGTCCTTTTGCATTTAATATTTAAAGTCTTTCCCACCCCCACCCCCACCTTCACCCCCACCCCTCGACCCCCCGAGCCCCTACCCCGGCACCCATAGCTTGAGAGGTGTTACTTGCTTTAATTACTCTCACCATATCTTTTGACTACTAAGGCCACCCACCAGGCTGGGGTCATGGAGGATGCCCATTGCTTCTCAGAATACCTGAATTTTTTTTTTTTAATTTTGAGACAGGCTCTTACTATGTTTCCCAGGCTATCCTTGAACTCTCTCTGTAGCCAAGGCTGGCTCTCAACTTGCCTTAGCCTCCAGCGTAGCTGGGACTGCAGACCTATGCCACCAGGCCTGGCTTGAAAGCCTATTGTATTTTCTAACTCCATGAGTTTTAATTTACTTTCATTTTTTAAAAAAAGGATAAACAGAAGGTCTAAAACAGTTAAATGGCACACAGATATTCTGCTAGGTACAATGGGTCACCCAAAGATAAACAAGACATTAGGCAAGACAGACATTTCATACACAACTGTAATAGAAAGAATGTTTTGGATAAATTGAGAAGTATATAAAATACTGGGGATTTATAAAAGAGGAAGCAATTAATTTGTGCTGGGACAGCTTGAGGGAACAGGAAAGACCATTTGAGGCCCCGCCGGAGGGACCGCGGCTTGAACGGTGGGTAGGATATTGCCAAGAAAAGAAAGGTCACACCTGACAAAAGGAAATGGACGGAGGAAGGTAGGACTGGAAGGACAACTTGAGAGGAGACTGCTTGGATGGTGTGATCAGATAGCAGCTGAATGAACAACATAAAGCGTGTGAGAGGAAAATAAAAGTTAACAGAGGAAAGTGCGTGTTCCCCAGCAACTCCAAGGAATGTTCTGAACTAAAGAACTAAAGAAAACAGAAGAAAGGCCTCTCCCAGGAAGAAGGGTTTGGTGCACGGCTGCCACTGTTGCAGAAGAAAAGAGCAAGAACAAAACTTTCCCGTGGTCTGTGGAGGTCGTGACAGAAGGATGCAAAGATCTGAGGGGCGGGGAGACCAATGGTGATTCTCTTTTGGGTGGCAGACCCTTGGATTTTCCAAAGATAGCATCAGTGATCTTGAAGGGATTATCTTGATGTGTGGTAATATAGTATACACTATGAGAATGCGAGGAGATTGGCCCATGCAGGCTTGAAATGAATTGTTTTCTGAAACCGGTCTGCTCCGCAGAGGAGAAGTGGTGAGCACCTGGTCAAGGCTAATGGATCTGAAAACACGGTGCTGACATAAGTGGGGAAGGACTTCTCTAGCCAGCGGCCCAGCTCTGCCCTTACTTAGCCTTCGTAGCACCCCAATGAGGAAGGTGACGCTGTCTCCCTGCTAATGCAGGGAAGGAGGCATAGGGAACGGATTGGATTGTAATCATAAGGCAGGCATGCTCAGATCAGGAGTAAGAAGGGATTTCCACAGAGGTTGGATATCTCTCTTATGGCTGGTGGGCAGTGCAGCCTTCATATACAATGTGCAGTAGAGGTAGAAGTTCGACAATTAGCCTCCCATTTCTTTTTTGTTGTTATTTTTCTTTTCTTTTTTATTATATTTCTTTTTAACATATACATTTATATTATTACACATATATAAAATAAACTACATACAGCAGAAAGAACCACAAAACAATCATGAATTATATAAATGTTACATTCATAGAGATTTGGCTATTTGTATTTGGCAAACTTTAAGAAAACATCTTTCTTATGTTGGTGAGTTTACAGTTCTGAATGAAAATCAAAATCTAACATATATCATCTCTATTAACTTAAAATATCTGTTTAGACTGAAAAAAAATCTTAACCCTTAAACAACTAAGCTTAATTGTAAGACTAAACTATCAGGTTTTCAACCCCATCAGAGACTTGAGAAGAAATAAAAATTACCTGAGTGAATTGGAAGTGTAGGTTAGCAGCTTCCAAAATGAAAAAATGACAGAGACAGTTTACTGCCTCAACAGTCAACCAAAACTCTCTATAAAATTGGAGCATCATCTTCAGCCTTCTGGCCCAATATATCTGACAGACATATCTGTGATGCAGGAGCTATTGAGGACTTGCTTACCCTGTCTTGGCAGAGTTTGGCCATCGACTCTGCCTGCATCCAAGCTTGCCCCTTTTAAGGCAGAATTCTGTCAGTGGCAGAAACGAGGTCATTTTGCCCAATGGCTGGTTTACCACACTAGAAGCCATCTCCATAAGGAGGTTCTTTGATGCTCATCATCCTCTTTGAGGTAGGATGGGTGTTGCCAGGAGTTAAGCTGTCTTGTTGGCAAAGAATCTTTACAATAATAAGAACATCTTTAAATGCCATATTCTGTAGGTCTCTGAGGCTTTTGAAGACCTTATCTAACTATTTTACTTTATACGTCTATAGAATCATATCTATCTGTTAGACCTAGGATATATATTCTTGTGATGAAAATAGACTACTATTTGACATGACCATGATTTGATCAACTAACAATTAACTTGTATTACTTAATTATCCTAAATAGCCTGCAATAGCACTTTCAAGGTATTGGAAGAAAATCTGGTATTATAATTGAGTTGGATGGGTTCAATACCTCATGTTAGAGTAGAATATATATATATATATATATATATATATATATATATATATATATATATATATATATATATTATGTGTGAAGAATAGCCCTTAACTGTTCTGTGCATCCCACACACCTCATACAATTATAATTTTAGAGCTGTATAATGCTTGTGAGAAATTATATGTTTTCAGAACAAAAGAACTGGACACTGATGCTGGATCAGGCCTGACAGGATTCATTCCTCTCAGCATGCTGGACACGGACACCCTACATCCTTCATATTCCAGCCCCAGGCACTTCAGTTGTTGTCACCCATCAGAACAGGACAGCTTCCAGGACAGCACTGTAGAAAGCTTCTTATCCCAGTAAGTCCAGCATTTCCGACTGTCCCACACAGGACTTCTATTAAGCCTGGAATTTCTCAACATTTAGAAACTAGGCCTGGTTTGTTTAGCCATTTTCCTCAATTTTATTTGGGTCCCTACAAAGGTATTATATGCCCCAAATCTGAAGAAACCTTAAGAAAATGATGCCCCATTTCTCCTAAGGGGGTTGGGTAGGTTTCTGTTTACTCTCTTGGGCTACAGATGCTTATTTTCATTAAGAGTGGGTTATAAGTTAGTATTTGTCTTATACAGAGAGAAAACTAGGCTGGATTCAGGGATGTCTCTCTTTTCCTTTATCTTCCTTTCATAGGCAAGGAAATAGGAGTTGAAAAGAAAGAAGGGGAGATATAGAAATATTTAGGGATGACAGAATAGCAAGTAGATTATTGAATCTACTTAAGGCCTTAATTGTTACTCAGAAATAAAGTTATTTTTAATTCATTGGTATAGAATTCTGTATATTGATGCAAAAAAGTTTAATTTTGATACATTGGTATAGAACCCTTTCATTTCTTAAGAGGTAGATTTCTGGCCTTTTCTAAGACAGGTGTATAAATCTGGTTAACAAAAGAAAATGTCACGAATCATCAAGTTAATATTTAACAGTGATTGCATGGTGCTTAATGAGCTAAATATCATTAATCATTATTATCAACACCAACATCTATCCTTTTACTCATGTGTCCAACTATCCATTCTCCCATCCATCCACCCATCATCCATTCATTATCCATCCATCCATCCATCCATCCATCCATCCATCCATCCACCCATCTGTCCATCCATCTATCCACTCATGTATACATACATACATACAACTAGCCATATATCTATCCATCCATACATCCATACATAAAGATGATAATTATAAAATGGCAATTACTAGGCAATGGATAACTTGTAAAGAAATGCAGGCTGCCATTAAAGGATATTTCAGTGGGAAATGAAGACAAAGCAGCCAACTACAAGGGACACAGGCCTATTGTCACAAATGAAGGCTTAGCTAGTTACCACCCATCTTAGTTGAGGTTGGATTTTTTTGGGGGGGTTGAGATAGAGTCTCTCTGTGTAGCCTTGGCTGTCCTGGACTCACTTTGTAGACCAGGCTGGCCTCGAACTCACAGTGATCTGCCTGCCTGTGCCTCCCAAGTGCTGGGATTAAAGGCATGCGCCACCATGCCCAGCTTGAGGTTGGATTTTTAAGAATTCTTGAAGACACAGGAAACAACACAGATCAAAAGTTGAGTGAGTTACTATGTACAAGTCTTGAGCCAAATTTAAATATCAAGTTAGGACCTGGATTAAATGAATATAGCCAGTAGCCAAGGAAACGTAACCAGTAAAAACTACATGTTTAATGGCCAATACATTTGACCAGTCATTTACTAAATAGAAATGAACATATCTAAGCAAGGCTTATTAAGAAATTACAATTTTGAAATGAAAGTAGAGAAATATTAGAACCACCATAGGAAAAATGTTCAACATATTCCTATTTATTTATGTTTTATTTTTTGAGAATTTCACACTTGAGTATTATATTTATATCATTTCTGATTCCCCCTCTTCCCTTCCAACTCCTCCTGTGTCATGCTCTACCCCCTACCTGAACATGTGTGCGTGTGTGTGTGTGTGTGTGTGATGATTTTGGAATTGTTTTATTCAGAAGTTGTTCAGTTCAAGAGACTAGAAATCTTAGCAGTTCCAATCTGGTGCAGGATTCAGGTCCCAAAGAGTTGCTGATCTTCCATCAGTGTTGAAACCGCAAAGAAGTAGGTTCCATCACAAACAAAGGAACACCGCAGAAGCAGGATAGATGACCTTACCAGTGAGAGCGAGGGCAAAGAGTCAGAAAGCAAAAGCTCCCTTCTTCTGTGCCCTTTGATGTGGGCTGCCATGAAAAGGTGTGGCCCAGATTCAGGACGGGGCTTCTTACCTCACATGATCCAGTCAGAAACCTCTCAAGTGTGTCCAGTCGTTTGGTTCCTTGTTGATGACAGACATAGTCAGGCTGAAAACCAAGACGAGCCATCGTAGCGTTGCCCATGTGTATGTGTGCTAGGGCCAATGGCTAGGGACTGGAAACCTGTGGTAGGCAAGGGCCTTGTCTTTAGTGAAAATGCTTCTCTCTCCGCAGCCATCCATCTCTTCGTCTAGGGGTGGGGCTTTACTTGAAATTTCTCTCATCCATGTTGCCATGCCCACTGGTGCAGATCTTGCAAGGGTGACATTTTTTTGGGGACCTCAAGAACGCAGCTTCCCTGACATGTATATACTTCATCTCATGAAAACCACTACATACACACACTACACACACCCTATACACACACACTACACATACACACTACACATATACACCACACACACTATACATACACTACACACATACACACTGCACATACACACTACACGCACCACACACATACTACACACATACTACATATACACACTACATACACACACACTACTCACACACTACACACACACACTACTCACACACTACACACACACACACACACACACACACACTACTCACACACTACACACACACACACACACACACACACACGAAATTTCCTCACAACAAGAAAAATAACCCAGATCCAGAATGGCATTTTCAAAACCAGTCAAAATGCAATGAAATGGACCAGTGCTACCAGCAGCACTATAATTGACAGAATCCCTGAGAAAACAGCTTGATGATGTGGAAGTCTACCTCTGAGGGCCCATCCTACTGAAATGCTGCTAAGTCTGATGAAGGTCATGTGCACTTTCAATCCTGCATTATGATAAGTAAGGGAAATTGCAGCAATCAAACTATCCATTTAGAAATTGGGAGTGGCTAGGTAAACAGTAGTTTTAAAAGATATTTTGAGAATGCCAGTAATTCTCACTTAACAGCATGGAAAGTAAAGAAATAAAACACAGTCCAAAATGATATTTGTGACAGTAACTAAAAATGTATTCACTTTTGTTGTGGCAGTCAGCTATGACAAATCTTTTAGGAGCCTTTCCCCCTCTCAGTTATTTAACGTTTTGCATTTTACAAATGCTATTTAATTGGAATCTAATTCATGAGCCTGTATGCATGTAATCAGTTTCATCAGCAACTTAAATTTGATTAACATTTAAAATATTCACAAATTGTTTCACATTGATTTATTTTTCAATCATTTACAAGTAAAATTGGAATCACAGGATTTTTTTTCTTTTAGACAAAAGGGAAACATGAATTCATAACTTCCCCAGAATTAAAAAAAAACTCAGCATTCTTATACTATGTTTGTAAAGTACGAGACACAGAAAGATATGATTGAATAAAGGTCACTTTTCTTGTATGTATGTATATATATTCTTATACTCTCCCAAGAATTTAGGAAAGAGGGAGAGAATAACAAAAGAAAAAGTTTTGGAAAAATGCATTTATTTTCACATGCTTTTTTCCTTAGAAACACCTGGATGTAATGTTTCCTCCACTTAAAAACAGTTTACAAATATTTACCACTAAATTTGGAATGTTGGGTCCAAAATGGAAAACAACACTAAAATTTGAGCTCTATGAAGAAGATACTAGTGGGTTAACAGGTATCACAGATTAGTGTGTTCTTCTGGGTATGCCCATGCCTTGTAATGTCTTCCTATACTTTGGCTGGGTTGATAGAATATCATTCAATCCAGCGGTAGGTCCATCTATCTCAGGGACAGTAATGGATATTAGCCCAAGCCAGGCCTTAGAGACCTGTGGGTCTCAACCCTGCTGGGGGGGTCTCCTGTCAGATAGCCTGCACATCAGATACTTACCTTACAATTCACAGCAGTAGCACAATTAGTTATGAAGTAGGAATCTCATGATAGGAGCACTGGAGTTGGTGGTGTGCATCCTGCATCCTGCGTCCTGCATCCTGCATCCTGCATCCTGTGAGTGCTGGGGATCCAAACTGGGGTCCTCACACTTGCATATCAAGCATTTCCTCACTGAGCCATAAACCCAGCCTCCAAGTAGCTTTTTGTTCCAAGTTACTTATAAATGAGTAAAAAATGCAGAAAGACGATATTGGCAGTGGGGGATAGAGGTGAAAAGTGGGGGGTCAGAATTCATTTATAAGTCAAAATTAGAAATTAAGCATCTTTTTGGTTTTAAAGTACTGTGGTCTAAGAGTCTGCAAGTATCACAAAATATTAAGATGAGGAATATCCTTTTTTTTCCCCCAACAGAAGGATGAATGCCCAGCCTTCTGTTTGATTTTAACACAGCAGTGCTGCCTAGCATAACTGTTTGTTACCATAAAAGTAAAAACTGAAAAGTAGCAATGATGGGAGAGTGTAATATATCACATTAAATAAACTTTTCCTGCACACTGCACATGGAAAGTCTGTTTACATTGCACTAAGCTGTTTTCTGATGCATTTACAATTCTGCTGTTCAAATAAATTAAGAACACCTATGACAGCTCAATTTAGTTTATCAGGTCCAACCTCAAAGACACTATTGCTGTAATTTTAGCATGGCAAACTCTTGGTATTCAACTATAATAATCAGCTAAGTTTTTTTTTCAGAGAAAGTATGGTTTGATTGTTCCTTAAAAATAATTGCTCCTTTACAATGAAAAAGTATCAAAAACCACACTGAATGATAAAATCTGACATATATTAAACTGGCAAAGGAAGTGAACATGAAAGTCCTTTTATGACCTAAAAGGGGTTAACACTGGAAGGATGGTTAGGCTAACACTGTATTTTTCATGGTACTTTTCATGATCCGAGCTAGGTAGCAACTCTCATGGAGACTGAAAGTACATATGAGGCGAGAGGGATGGTATTTTCAGGGAGTTTTGAATTCTTTTCTGTCTTATGTAGAATTTATGCCAGAAAGATTGTCAGCATTCTGTTGACATGATTAACTAAACTAGACTTTGTGTTTTCACTTTCTATTGCCACTTTCTGGTGCAGGTGCCGAAATGTGCACAGAAAAGTGAGATGACACAGAAATAGGTGAGTGGAACGGGAACAAGGTGTGGATTTGAAATAGGAAGACAAGTTCAAGTCCTCCTTAGCCATGTGTTAAATGGGTGGCTGTCTCAGCAACATGGATAAGGAGGCTTGGTATTAGCCCTCAAATGTTATTCTTCATCTTAGAATCAAGTGGGGAACTGGGTGCCTTAGGCTTGCTTTCAATACAAGAATGGCAGCAAGCTGAGCCAGGGTACAGTCAGATGGACCTCACTTATAGTCAGCATCTCATGGCTCTGTATTTGTGCTCTTTCAATTGCCAAGATCACTGTTCCTGAATGCATCCTCCAAGGCCCACCATCCCAGCATCACAGACTCCCCACTGCTCTCGCCCTCTCCGCAGGTTTTTATTTGTTTGTTTATGTGTTCTGAAGATCCCTTTGCTTTTGAAGTATCTTTTTTCATTTTCCATACTCTCCCCAAAAATCTATGATTTCCACACCCACAGGCCTAGCTCCAGACCTATTGTTCCAGAGACGTCTTCACCTGTTCCAGGCACATAAACTCAAACACATGTGCTAGCTTTACCTGGCCTAGATCCAGTCATGCACCTTCTACACTGGCCGTGTGTGTGTGTGTGTGTGTGTGTGTGTGTGTGTGTGTGTGTGTGTGTGTGTGTGTGCGCGCTTGTGATGGCCAGCAGATGGTGTTGGGCACCCTGGAGCTGGAGTTACAAACAGCTGTGAGCCACTTGACATGAGCTGTAGTTGTCTTGAAGAGCAGTGAGTACACTCAATCCCTGAGTGATCTCTCTGGCTCCAACAATTTTTAATATTTATAGAATACAGTTTTCAGATTTTTTTAGTAATCCACCAAACATGGAGCACAATTAATATACACTAGTTTCTCTTTGGTTGAGAGGAGACATTGAAAATACTTGGCTCTTTGAAGCAAGACACAGTGGCAGCCACATTAAAAGTCACCATGCACACCCTATGCTAATCCAGCATAGGGACCCATTCTTAGAAGAATTCCTGGGTATGAGCATTTTTTAATACTTGGAAATAAACTGCCAAATATTCCCCTAAAGAGATTGCATCATTTTGCTCCTCTGCCAGCTCTGGCCAGAGGTACTGTTTTCACCAGGCTCTTCCTGCAAGGGCAAGATTCATCACACTGTATTTTAATGACTCATTGACTTGTCTCTCTCACGGGTTCAAATTCCTGGAAAGCAGAGGCTGTATCTAGTCATTTTAGATCCTGGATTTCAGCGCAGAGCCTGCTGTGAAAAATAAAAGAAGATACAATCACTCAGAGGATGGAAGACATAACAGTTTCTAGTCTGTTACACACTCATGAAGGTAAAATAAAAGTAAATACTCTATATTAATTCCATCTTCGATTCTGAATATTGTAGAAAAACTTAGAAAACTGTACCTTAGTGTACACACATAAACACACATCTTCTACTGGTAATGGGTGAGGGCCCCACATTGGTTTGTGTGCCTGTCTCAAACAATTATATATTAATTTGACCTTTGATTCTGAGTATTACATTAATTTTAGAAACATGTGATATATATACAGAAACATATAGAGATATATTCATATATACATATATAGATAGATATTCATGTTCATACACCTATATCCTCTGTTAGCAAGAGATGAGGGCTCCACATTGGTAATATTCCTGTCTCAACCCAGGTTCATCTTATAAATTCCTATGTAGGAACTATATTCCGTTTGTATCACGTAGAGTCATCTGATACTGATAATTTACAAGTGGTGAAATGCATCTCTTTAAATCCTTTTATCATTCTCTTCAAGCCAATACTGTGGTATTAGTTATGAAATGGGTTTTTTAAGGTCTGATTAAGAAAAGATACAGTGATAAGCTATAAAATTAGTATTCATACATCAATGTCAGCTTTAAATCTGAAAGCTGTCTGTCACAGACAAAACCCAATGCTGAGCAGCTCGAGAAAATGCATCATTGTTGTTTGCACTGGAAGCAAAGTGAAGCCCTCCCTGTGGCAGTTCTGCAGAATTAAACCTTCAGTGCCGTCAGACACGCAGGATTGTTGCAGAGAGTGCGTGTTTAGGGTGGATGTGGGGAGCAGGTATGGCGAGCCCAGAGTGCGGAGCTGCCAGTGAGATTTAAAAACCTGCTCTCTTGAGGGGCAGTACCACTGACTGCATCTGTGTTACTCAGTTTCCCCAGTGGGACTGTCACCACTGTGCTATAGAAATGAGAGTGTGCACATGACAGATGTTTTAGAGGCTAAACATGTTCACACACATACAACATTGGGAAAGGGAGATGGTGCTTTTTTCTTTCTAATTAAATTTTCTACTGACTAAACTTTAAACTTCAAAAACATTTTTGCTAGTATATTTTAACATGGTCATACATAGAAAACACCCAAGGGATGTCAAAATATAAGGAAAATGTTGCACTTTTAAGGTATTATTGCATGCAAAAATACACTAGTAATGTTTGAACTGTGTGTACACACAAGATATTTGATCTTTCCCTAAATGATTTTACCATATCTAAATTAAGTACTCTTATTTTAGAGTACCAGTTTCATCACTTTTTCAATAAGGGAGCATTTAAATTGTTTTAAAATAAAATAAATTAAGACGATATACAACTTAAATGGAATGTTGTGTCTATCTTTCTTCTTACCCAAGTTTGGTGCCTAAGTAGACTTTATCAATATATGGATTAATTCTCTAAAATTCTGACCTCTTATATGTCTGCCTTATAAAAAGATACCCAACTTTTGTGCCTCAAATATCCCATAGTCTGCCCTCCTTTAGGCCCCGTGAAGGAAAGAAACTTCATGTTAAAATAATCCATGTGCTTCAGTTATTTGTTAGCAATTGGTTTGTTTCCAGTAACATAATGCTCATATGTAGAAGAGAATTGCAACTTGTTTCACTCAAAAGCTCATATTGGTTATGGGAAAACAATTAACAATTATTGATGCTACCCACACATGAATATCTGTAGAGATAAATGAGGAAAATTCTAGATAGTTTAGACCATGAAATACCACAGAAAATCAAGAAGGTAACTTGTCCATTAAGCCCTTTTAAAGATAGTTTCCTGTTTTTTAAAAGTTTACCTAGTCAGGCACAGTGGCACATGCCTGTAATCCCAGCACTCAGGGGACGCAGAGGCAGGTGGGTGTCTGTGAGTTCGAGGTCAGCCTGGTCTATAGAGCAAGTCTAGGACACCCAGAGCCATTACGCAGAGAAACCCTGCCTCATAAAATCAAAAGTGAAAATAAAGATAATAAAAGTTTTATCTGAATAATGACAGCTACAAAGGATGTGCCGATCCATCTAATAGCAAGTTTTACTGTAGCCAACAGGTCTCACCAAGGCGGAAGTGGAGCACCACAGTGTAGGATTCACCAGAGACCATGGCTCAGCATCTGCAAACAAAGTTAATGAAGGTGTCAAACCTAATCTGCCAAGGGAGTATAAATGGAAACAGAATACCAGATTCATATCTGACAGATTTAAAATGAGTTCTCTCATATTGCAGAAAGGACTAAAAGGAAAAAAAATGAAATGGGTTCATTAGGCATTCAGGCCTGCTCTTAATTAAATGCTGGAGAGTGGTAAGAGAGACTAGTAGGCTAGAGATCTAGCTCAAAATCCTTAACATTCCAGGGTTCTAACAGGAGGTCCCGAAAATAGCTTTCGCTGTGCTATATTGTTCCCACAGTCCTCTGAGAAATAAGAAATTGTTTCCCTGTCCATTCTTCCCTTCCTACCTTGATGCTGGTGAGTGGGGAATTACAGCTAATTGAAAACAACAAATGGAAATAAACCTGTTACTCCCCATCCTGACCCCAGTGTCCTGCAAGCCAAAGATAAACTCAAATGCCCCCCCCTTTTATTTTAAAGAAATGTGTGGGGTTGTTTAAATGTAATTTTCTAGATATGCACAAAAACCTGCAATAACACCTAAGCTGTCGTCTGAAGTGGCACAGCCTCGTCTCACACCCGTGTGAGAGCTGTTGTGTGCGCACGTTTCATTCCATGTTGTAAATGAGACGCGCGGGCTTATATTTCCACCTGACCGATGGGGATGTTTTCCAAAGAGGCGTGGTCAAGCTTAGCTGTTAAAGTCAGGAGAGTGGGTATAGAAATCAAGGATACATCTTATTAGATAAGAACAGTAATTGTGTGTGCTATTAAACGACCTCGGCTGCTGTGAACATTCTCCAAGAGAACGTTCTCAGGGGCCAGTCTGATGACCACGGAAGCCTGGGAGGGGGTCAGGTTTGTATTAGGTGGAGTGGGGAAAGCCTTTGAAGGAACATGAAGGAGTGAAGGTCAGCAGGAAGGGGGCCTTAGCCCAGGGTTTAGGTCCCATGCCTGTGAACGAGAGAGAGGATTGGTGATCACGGGGAATCGGTGCAGGGCATCTCGGAGCTGTGCTCAGCTGTGCTGTGCTAACAGGAAAGGGAACGCATTGTTTCCTGACTGCTCACTTCCAGCCGTCAACATATGAGGGTTTCCTTCAGGAACCAAGCAGTTTTTTTGAGATTGACAAGTGGGTGGCCTGCAACCCAATCTCT
The DNA here is from genome assembly GCF_964271855.1 of Acomys minous. Taxonomy (NCBI): domain Eukaryota; kingdom Metazoa; phylum Chordata; class Mammalia; order Rodentia; family Muridae; genus Acomys; species Acomys minous. Next base: position 1,913,849 of record NC_140494.1, read on the forward strand.
GATGATTGGATGTTATAGCTGAGAGTCAGGTCCCACAAGGGGGACTGCAGTGCCGCACCATGACCCCTATTTCAGATGCCAATCACATGTTCAAGCCTCGTGAACTTCTCACAGCTGCAAGTTAGAAGGCCCCACAGCCCCGTTTCCAGGTGTTGGCAATGGGTTAGAATGCCTCCTGGAACTCAGACTTATCCTTTATGTATATCTGCCTGTTGGTTTTAAAGAATAGGGATGGGAGACGTATGTAGGGCAGTAAGGACATATAAGAGAGAACAGGGCAAGGCACTGAACCACAGCGCAGACTTTATTTGGGAAAAGACAAGCCAAGGGCAACTCTAGCCCAAGAAAGGGAGACTATGGTCCACTTATAGGTTGAGGTAACTATCTTGCAGAAAGGGGAAATAAACCCATGGGTTAACTAGTTAGTGAGTTATAGGCTCCAAAGCAGTGCCAAGTGGTTGGTAATCATCTCCGGTGATCTGCTCTTATGGAAGGCAATAGGGTGGGAAGGAGAAGGAACTGCGAAGGCAAGCCATCCAGGAAGCAAATTAGTTTGGGGGACTGTTCTTTATCCAACACTGAGGAGTTTTACAAAATGGCCCAATCATAGTTACCAGGCATGGTGTGGGGGAAGAAATATAGAGTGCCCTGTGCTCTCTGTGGATGCCCCAGTCTCTCAGCATCTGCAAGACTCTCTGAGTGACGAATTCATTACATAGGCTTGCTTGATATGTAACAAATTGATGACCATGCAGTCTTCTCCGCAGAGGCAGAGTGGTGAGGCTGTCAATCTGAGCTCGCTAGCATCCTGGGAAGACTCACCATGCGAGGGTTGTCCAGCAGCCACCCGTCCCGTAATATCTCATTAACATTGGGGATTTCAGAGATTTCAAGGTTTTAAGAACTGTGTATCAGGAAAGTAGGGGAGAGAGGGAAACCAAACACGTGTCATTACAATGTCACAGGAAGCCTTTGAGCCATACTATTGGAGAATAATCATCTGGCATAACACATTATTTTTTCATGCCTAGCCACTGAGAGGGAGGTGGGGCAGGAGAGTGGGATGAGTAGGGGAATGCTGCCAGGTGAAAACAGCTGCACACAAAACAGTGGACAGTCCCTAACATGTGCTCATGCACGAGCGCGGGTGTGCACACACACACACACATGCACACATACATGCACACACACACATGCACAAGTATGCGCACACACACTCACACATATACATGCACACACACACGGAGACACACATGCATGCACACACAGATACCCACACACACGCACACGCACACCACTAGATGTGGGTAGTATACCTTCCCCCATTATACATTCCATAAAGGAGAACTGAGCAGAGGCCCCCACAGCCACCTACAAGTAAAAAGACCTCTGTTAGCAAGAGCAGTACTTAAAGCTCATTTACTTCTGGCTTGCTTTATAAATATATGTGTATGTGTATATATATGTGTGCATATGTATTTATGGGTATATGTGTGTATATATATATGTTTATGGATGTGCATCTTTACTTTGTGATTTGGGGTATCTCAGCCATCCATTGTCAAGGGCTAAAAACAGATTGACATTAGTCTGTTTCAACCTTTGAAGTTTGTATCCTCCTCCCTCAAGGCCCAGTGGATTCTGGGACCTAAACTCAGCTCCTGGCTTCTCTGTTTCTTTGTAGGACCACAGGCAGGTTACATAACTTTGTCAGCCTTAATTTTTCTAAACCATAAACTGTGAGTGATGATGATAAGGATTGTGTGAGGATATACCGAGATAGTAGATTGAAACCTGCCGAGAAGACACCTGGCGTGCAGGAAGCATTATAAAGAGCCAGCAATTTGTGTTGTAGCCTAATCTTTGTGTCTGTGTTATTTGCGTGTTTTATGCTATCATCAAAAACATGTCAGTCATTGTGTTTTAAGCTTATATGTGCATGTGCGTGCATGTGTGTGTGTGTGTGTGTGTGTGTGTGTGTGTATGTGTGTTGTGTGCACATGGAAGTCTGAGGACAATCTTAACTGTCATTATTTATTATTCAAGAACTGTCCACCTCATTTCTTCCTTCCTTCCTTCCTTTCTTTCTTTCTTTCTTTCTTTCTTTCTTTCTTTCTTTCTCTCTTTTTCTTTTCTTCATTTTTAGACTGAGTCTCTTAACTTTCCAAATTAAGCTAGAATGTCTGACCGCTGACCTCTAGGAATCCTATCCTCAGGGCTGAGATTACAGACACTTACAGCCATGTTTGGCTTTTATGTGGATACTGAACACTGGACTCAGCTTGTCATGTCTTCAGGGTAAGCTCTTTAAAACAACCCAGCCCCCAGCCCCTCCTAGAGCTTTGTTTTCGGTCCTTCATGGTATTCTTCAACCTGACACGTAGAAAAACAGTGTCAGAGACCTAGAATCCACCTGAATAGGCTCTGAGCAGCTCTCATAAGCATTGAGTCTGACAGTTTGCCTGACACCAAACAAAGTCACATTTTTGATTGACGTATATTAAGCTTTCATACTTAAGAAAGAACAAAACTAAACGTTGAGAATGTTGAGGCTATGAGGAAGATAAAGGAAGCATCTCGCTGTGCATATTTGCTAAAGTACCGCTTCAGAAGTGCCGGGTTTTATTAGTCAAGAAATCATCACTTTTTAGCATCATTTTGCCAAGGAAAGGTTATCCTCTCAAAATTGTTAGCTATTTGAGAATATTATTGATGGACCTGAGCAAAAAGAAACGCCAGCTGAGAGAAGGCTGTGTTGAAGGGTGGGACTGAGGGCACCACCTCATGGGCACAGACTTGTGAAACTGTTTCATGCCTGTTCTTGCCAGTGGTGGGAACTGCTGTTCAAGTGTACAGATCCATCTGTGGAAACCAGTTAAATATCCTACGTCACCTTGATGTGGCTAACAGAGTGCCTGCCATGGGGGGATGGATCATTTCAGCAGACCTGGCTTCCTGAGAGCTCACATCACAGCCAAAAAAAGAAACAAGTAGACTGTAGAGTGCTTGCTCGCTGCTGTGGGGCTGTTTTATGGAAACCTCAGGATTACCACAGTCCACCAAGTGGTTGGTCGTGGCCTTTAGCTAAAAGAGCATCATGTTTGGGGTGACTGCCACACCTCCTTCCACATACTCTCTATTATTTCTAGAGTGTATCAAATACCCTGAACTAAAGGGAATGTGGTGTGCATAGCAAGGTGTCACTTAGGAAATGTTAACAAGAAGAGAAGGTCTATATATGTTCATTATAAACTCAATTTCTTTTCAAATATCTCAATCCATTGTTGGATTCCACTGGGGCATATAGGCATGGCAGGCCAACTGTATACACAAGGAGCTATAAAAAAAAAGAGTAAAGAATAGTGCGTGTTAGGTTGTGACAGCTGCTGTGGAGAAAAACAAAACTTAGGAGAAATAATGTGTAAAGGAGACAAAATTTGCAAAGCTCTAATGATGAGCTAATTTAAAAACATGTTTTAAAGAAATAACGTCAGAAGAGACTCGATTCATTTATACATTCACAAAGAAGTATCATTCAATGTTTTTGTGTTTTGTGTATATATTATAGATTCTAGGAGAAGAGCCCCAGACAGTGTGGTGTATGTGTGTGTGTATGTGTGTGTATGTACATGTTACTTATCTATCCCCTTGACAAAATGAAATTTATGATGACCTTTCTGCTTGATTTTTCAATGTAATTTTATTTAGTCACCAACACCACCAATGTCTTTCACACATTCTCCACCTTTGCTAGAATGTCTGCACACCCTCACACCCTGCCCCTGCCTGTCTGTCTTTCCAAAGACCTTTTCTCTTCATTTCTCCTGCCCCCCCCCCCTGTCTTCTGCCTTCATTTAGTTCCTGCTATCGACATTCACAGTTTCCTTCCAATTTCTTTCTGTGTGGGTGTCTGTGGTTCTAGGTGTATATGTATGTGGGTGTACGTGCCTATCTGGAAGGGGGCCAGGCCGATTAGGGGACAACTTCAATGGCGCTACTTATGTGTGGTCCACCTTGATTTTTTTTTTTTTTTGAGACAGGGTCTGTCATTAGCCTGGGACTCATAGAGTAGGTTAGTTTGGCTGGTTAGAGAGCCCTGAGAACTTTTCCATCCATCTTTGGCTTCTTTGTCCTGAATTATAAACTCACACCATCACGAGGACGGGTGTTTTGGGGTCTTGAGCACTGAACTTGGGTCCTCACGCTTGCACAGCAAGTCCTCTATCAATGAGATATCTGCTCCCATCATTTTATTGTCTAATTTATTACGGCTGCTGCTGCTGCTGCTGCTGCTGCTGGAGATGGCGCCCAGGACCCCTCATGTACTAAGCACACTCCTCTATCACTGAGCCAATTACCAAACTCCTCTCATTTTCAAAATTAAATAATTACTAGGAAATGATGATGCATCAATTAATTTTTCTTCTGGTGCCTCCCCCCTCAGGGAGTACCACTTTTTTTTTTTTGCTTAATAAAACTATATTTTAATTATGTTTAATACACTTGTGGTGGTTAATTTTCATTCAACTCTATTGGATTTGGAATTGCTTAGGATATGCACCTCTGGGTGTAAATGTGAAGATGTTCCCTAAGGGGTTTACCTGAGGAGTTCTGTACCCTGAAAATGGGGGTGCACCACCCCATAGGCCGGTGCTTGAGCTAAATAAAAAAGATGAAAGAAAAAAAACTCTGCCTCTGTTCTGTGAAATGATGTGGCCAGTTGCCACGTACTATTGACACCATGACCTCCATGACACAGTGGACTGTACTGTGAGCCAAAATAAACCCTTCTTCTACAAGCTGGGTTTGTCCAGTATTTTGTTGCAGCAGCAAGGAAGGTCACTAATGCAGTTTGTATCTGTTGTGTTTCTATTTCCTGTCTCCATGTAACCCATGAGTGACAGTGTACTAACAATCTTTTCTCTGAAGCATAAAGTGTACCAACATTGGGCTTGTTACAGTGGTAAATTTGCTTCAGTGATGCTTGTTAAATTTGAAAGCTGGGGTCATCATTTCACTCTGCCAACGCAGTTTCATAAGAGCAGAAAGGGTCGTCACCTCAGGTTGCCCTTGCGAACTGGAAACACGTGTTTTTAACCCAAAGTTGATTTGTCTCCAAAGTTGTGATTCTGAAATTTTATCCCCACCAAAAGACTTTGTCGTCCTTATGTTCTTGTGCCAACCCATAATTCTGCTTCTGTTTTATAATATGCGTCTTGGGGATATTGGAGAAGTCACCGTTTCATTTTCTACATTCACACTTTCACAGCTGTCACCAGTGTGTGTGTGTGAAAAAGAAAAGAAAAAAGCTTGACTGTAAGGCTGGGGAGTGGAATGCAGTGCTGGAGGGTTTGCCTTGATGCCAGGGTCTGGGAGTCAGTCTCTACACCACACCACACATCAACAACAACAGTATGATTAGAAGTTCACTTTTCTGGCCGATTAAGGTATCAGAATTGGGTGAGCTTGGTGGCATAAGTCTTTAACCCCAGCACTCAGGAGACAAAGGAAGGCAGATAGATCACTGGGAGTTTGAGGCCAAACTGATCCATATGGCAAGTTTCAGACCAGCCAGGGCTACGCAGTGAGACCCTACTCAAAAATAGAAAATATTCATAGGATCTGGAGATGGGCTAGTGGTTGGGGTCACTTGGTGTTCTTACAGAGGACTTGTGCTTAGTGGCTCACAGCTGTCTGGAACAATAGTTTCAGCGTCTCGAGCCCACTTCTGGCTGTTGAGGGGACCAGGCATACATGTGGCATACACACATAATTCATATACATTAAACAAGAAAGCTCTCTATATACAAACATATATACAGTTCTGATATATATTCTCAATATATATTGATGTGTGATATTAAAACACTCAGAAATCCTCCAGGAAGATACATTGAATTAAATTTTTATAAGACAGATGTTGTTTTTGTACATATATAGAATTCTTCAAGCTATCAACATTTTTTGATTTAATTAAAAATTTTAAGTTAGCACACAAAGTAACAGGTTTCCATATACAGTTTTAAAAACAGAGTTTCATACATAGCTTTTCTTAGTGTTCTGACGGATCACTGTCTCCCCTTCTCCCTGCATCACCACTTGTACCCTTTCATCTGACCTTATTCCTTCCAGTTTCGTATCGCATGTGTTCTTCACACTCCTCTTTTGAAAACCAACCATCGTCGAGACCTTAGATCCATGCCTACAGTTTTTTTTTTTAAAGAAACTGCCCCTACTTCACTTGAGCAGAGCTCCAAATCCCCAGTGTGAAATAGACGTACTCTTGCCTCCTAATTTAGAAAAGTAGCTTAGAACATTCTGAATTAATTTTTTTTTTACTTCAGTTGGACAAAAGCCATTTTTTTTCCAGTGGCCAACCAGCAACTTCGTGATGGTAGGAAACTGTACAGAAGGTAGCTTACCTTCTCTAACTAAGGTCAGGTCCACAGTTGAATCCCATTTTCAGCTCATCAACATGGATAACATAGTAAGGAACATCCTCCCCTCCCGTAAAATAGATTGTTTTTTACATTTCTTTTGTGAGGGGTAGGGATGGGTGTGCATGCCAAGGCACACACACAGAGGTCAAAGAACTGCTTGCAGGTGGTGTTTCTCCCCCTCTACCATGTGGGTCTCAGGGACTGAACTCAGGTCACGTGCCAGAAGCACCTTAACCTACCATCTAGCTGGCCCACCTATAACAATTTTGAGGAAGCAATGAAATAATGCATACACAGCTACCACAGAGTTTGATGTATACCAAATACTAATGGTAAGTGGGTGAGTAACTGAAGAAATAATAGCTGATTGCTTGATGAGGCATAATAGCAAATTATATCAATACTGAAGTTGGGCATTATTTTCTAACTAACACGAGATTAACCGTGGGGTTTTTGTTTGTTTGTTGTTTTTTGTTTTGTTTAATTGTTTGGACCATGACTACTTTTCCTTCCTGGTAACAAAATGCCTGATATAAACAGTGTGAACTTATGGCTCACAGTTTCGGGGGAGGGGCATCAGTGTGCTTGAGCAGAACATCACGGGGGCAGAAGCATGTATAGAAGAGATGCTTTGTTTCATCGTGGACAGGAAACAAAGACGAAACAATCCAGACACCAGACACTGTCCCAAGGGACACGTCCTTACCAACCTATTTCCTCTAGCTAGGCTTCCCTCCTACGGTGTCCAGAACCTGACAAAACAGTGTCACCAGCTGGGCCATTGGGGTCCAGCATGCTCACCTGTGGGGACCAGCTCATAGCCCAACCATAATAAACATCCTCCTGGCAGTGTTGGGTCCTGATTCTGCGTGCTGATGCTCACTCCTTCCCATTTCCCCAACTGGGCTATGTTTCTCTGCCAACCAGGGCCAAGCCAGAGCCACCTCATCTCATCACTAAGCAATGGTTATGAAATATTCAACTGTAGGTACTTTCCCCAGGCTTTCTTTCCTCCTCCTCCTCAGGCACACACAACACTGCTGTTGACCTCATACTTTCTGATTAGGCATTCTCGCCTGCTCCCTGCAGCTCTGTCAAGCCCTATTCCACACTTCACTTCTGTGCAGTTGACTATTTCAGATGCCTCTTGTGAGAGGAATCAAGCAGTATTCATCTTCCTCAAGTAATTAGTTCACAAGGAGTCCCGTAACAAATGTAAATTCAGCTGTAACCTATTCACTCTTCCACTGAGGACCTAAAATCGATGCTCTAATTTCCACACTTTGCCTTGGTATGCAGTCTTTCTGGATGATTCTCTTCTTGTACTGGTTTTGCTGTCCGCTGTGGTGAGCACTCCCAGTGTCATTTCTGGTGCCTAAAATATGCTCTTGGGGCACTCTGAGCTCCATCCAATTTATATCCACAGTTTATGTTTGCTTCTGGAGGTGGTGCATTACTGTCACAAATAATTTCAAAGTCTTCTCCCAAGAGATACTCCTAGACTTCACCCTTGCCTTTCAAGCAAGCTCCAGGATGCTGGGACTAAGATTCTGGCTGGATGGACACTGAGCTAATTTCTAGCTCTGAATATTTAGAAGTGAGCAGTTTCATCTTGCTTTACCCCAGACTCCTTATTTTTCATGATGGTTTCAGTTATCCTACTGCAAGTCTGTTGGCTCTAAGTCAGTTTTGTGTCATTGTTGTTGTTGTTGTTGTTGTCGTCGTCATTAAAGGAAGATCTGAAGTTGCTCCTGACTCTACCTTCTTTTTTAAGCCTTTTCCTGAAGTGATGGTCTCTATAGCAGGTCATCAAACAATCTGAGTGATAAAAGCAAGTATTATAGATTAAAATACTATGTACATGTGAGATGTGAGTATTGGTTTGTGGTGTGTGTGTGTGTGTGTGTGTGTGTGTGTGTGTGTGTGTGTGCAGGTGTGCCCATGCCACAATACATATAGAGGCCCTTTCTTTAACAAAAAAGGTCTTCATACTTGTATTGCATTTAGTCATAGCTCCAGCTTTGCATTTTGTTATATAACTTAAAGCTAACATTTGCTGCATCTCTTGCATCTTATAAGACAGATGCTTTGATTTATATATGAATATGCATCTACTCAAGGTACTTGCATAGATTTTTAAATGATGGATCTGCATTATTTAAAAGTTCAGGAAACCTAGCCCATCTTATATTAGTGTGTGTACATGTACACATGCACATCCTGAAAGAAGTCTAACTGATGTCTCGTGCACCATTAAGTCCAGCTATGAATAAATAAAAAAGAGGAGAGGTGAATGAATAAAATATCGATGTACCAATGCCTCTTCGAGAAGAACTGCAAGCCTATTTTTCTGATCTGATTTATCCTCTTGAAATTTAATTCCAAAAAGAAAAAAAATAAAGTTCTCACTCAAGACTCAAAAAAAAAGAAAGAAATTTAATTCCATTTCTTTTGATGCTTACAAAAGTTTTCATACAAATCTTTTGTAGGAATAGCAAATTATAGGACGGAGATGTGGAGTTTCCTGAATTTTCTTCATACTCTGAAGAAATCAGTATTAAACAACCGAATGTCACTCCAGCCCTATGCAGGGTGCTAATAAAGTTACCAAACTGGGTTACTGTTCATAAACTCTGAGTTCCCACAAGGTGAAGGGAAGCAACAAAAGAAATCCTAAGAATTGGAGAGGTTGTGGTAATAGACCCAGACATCCAGAAATGACACAGACATTTATAAGCTGATATGTCATTCAACCTGGCCCGACTTATACTAGATGGGAAGACATTTTCAGACTTAACCTAGAAAGCCATGCACGGAGTGAAGAGGCTAAACGCCATCCACATGCACGCCGTGCCAGACACAGCCAGCGAGGAACTGTAGAGGGAGGTGGGTACACTGTCGGCAGTGACTGGCTCATACTGCTCCTGGGTAACCTTGCTTTAGTTTACCATCAGTGTTGTATTTGTCTCCTCTTCTATAGCCATAGCCGGCGGTGTGTGAGAACAGTCAGGAGTCTTTGTAAGAGTGCATTCCCAAAGGGATGTCCCATGAAAGTCTTCACTTATCAGGAGATTGGGATAGATGCGGGGACCTCCTACTGGGACTCTAGGTGAGAGAAGTGTGGGAGAATGGGGAAATAGAAGGATCCAGAGGGTCCTAGAAACCTACAAGAAGAGCATCATGATGGGAGGATCTGGGCCCAGTGGGCTCTGCTCAAACTACTGCACCAGCCAAGGACAATACATGCAGTAAACATCGAACCCCTACTCAGATCTAGCCAATGGACAGGACGTTCTCCACAGTTGTGTGGAGAGTGGGGACTGACTCTAACATGAACTCTGGTGCCCCATATTTGACAACTTCCCCTTGGTGGGGAGGCCTGGTGGCACTCAGAGAAAGAATAAGCAGGCTACCAAGATGAGACTTGATGGGCTGTGACCATATAGTGGGGGAGGAGGTCCCCCTCGGTCATAGACCTAGGGGAGGGGAATAGGGTGAAAGTGGGAGGGAGGGAGCAACAGGAGGCTACAAGTGAGAGGACAACAATTGAGTTGTAATCTGAATAAATTAATATAAAAAGAGTGCATTCCCATGGCCATGCTTCCAGGCAGATAAGAGCTTTAGTCAACGTCCTCTCACTGCACCATTGCAGCCTTCAAGCCGAGTGCTTAAAAAAAAAAAAACCAAAAAACCAAAAAAACAAAAACAAACAAACAAACAAAACAACAAACAAACAAACAAAAACAAAAAACAAAACAAAACAAAAAACCAAAAAATGCAATACTGCAAAAGACTCTTCAATTTCAATTAATCATGAAGTGGTGCTTAACGCTCAAAATGTAAATTAAGGACCTATTAGGCTTATTTGCTTTCATAAAAACCCATGATTGGACAGGAGGAAGCATTTGGCTGAGGAAACCTGGCCCAGAATGTCCCAGTACATCTCACACTGATGCTCCTCTTGTTCTGTAGAGAGCTCAGGATAAAGTTCACATCTTTAGACATTTGCCCTTGTCGCTTTTCTGATCGTTTCAAAAGGAGCTTTTAAACCTGGGGGAGATGGATGATATCTTAAAGCCTATATTTTATCTATAATCTCCAAATATTTATTTATTTTTCTATTGATTTCTAGTTAGCATACAAAATAAAGGATTTCATTATATTCAATACGGATATATACGCCATTGTGCCTTGCTTGGATTTACTCCCTTCTCCCCTCCCTGGCCCCTCCATCTCCTTTCTCTCCTCCCTCAGATAGGTGCCCTTTCTGCTTTTGTGCAACATACGTGTGTGCATCCAGTTTATTTTCTTGTTGTTGGGATAAAATATGTTGACAAGAGTAACTCAAAAGAGATAGGGTTTGTTTTGGCTCGTGGTTACAGAGGCATACGGCATTTCAGCATCACGGCCTGGAAGGTATGGCCCCAGGCAGCGATTGGAGGCTAGCTGGTCACATTGTAACCGTACTCAGGAAGCAGAATGGGATGGGGGCTATAAAACCCCGAGGCCCACCCCCAGTGACCCAGGTCCACATATGAGGCTCCCTCTCCTAGAGGTTCCACAACCTTTCCAAACAAAGCTACAATCTGAGGGCTCTAGAACTTCAACCCATGAGCTTGTGGGAGAATTTTCACATTTAAGCCACAGTAGGATGTGTGTAGGTAGGTATATGCTGTATTATGTATGTATGTGCACATATATACATATATGCATGTATGTAATTAAATACGTATTACACATATGACAAAAACATGTAACATTATGCCAAACAATAAAGGAAAATTTTATTGCTGCCTCCTTTGTAAGGATAATTAGATGTACTGAATATAAAATTTTTTCTTTATGGTAGAATATATTAATTAATCACATTTAAGAAAATCTTTCCTGAGAACTTCAGAGGCAGATGCACAACATACAAATGAGTAATTTCTTTTCTTTTTGATACTGTATTTGTTTTTAAATCCCTGTGTAGAGCTGGCTCACATTGTGAGTGAATGAGTAGAAGTGCCTTTGCCGCTCTCATCAGCCATTAATTGCCTGTTCTTCATGGATGAGCCCCCTGGATATGTGGCCAGCCCTTAACACATATACATACAAGCTATGGAATATATGTATACATATGTGTGTGTGTGTTAACATATGTATATATATACATATATGTGGCCAGCCCTTAACACATATACATACAAGCTTTGGAATATATGTATACATATATGTGTGTGTGTGTGTGTGTGTTAACATATGTGTATATATACGTATATGTGGCCAGCCCTTAACACATATACATACAAGCTATGGAATATATGTATATTAACATATGTATATATACATATATATGTGCATGTTTGTGCATATATACACATATATATGCGTGTTGCAATAAAAATTAAAGAAGAGGTCAATAATTTCAGAGGGGATGGAGAGACATGAGAAGAATTAAAGAGAGGAGAAGGGCAGGTAGAAATGATGTACTGTATCCCTGTATAAAATTCTCAAAAAATTTTAAAAAATATTTTTAAAAGAAAGATAATTAAAGATGAAAAAGCCTTCAGAACTATCAACTAAAATAGATCTTCCCTATTTATAATTGAAAACAAGATATCTTTACATCTCAATAACTAGATACACAAACATAAAAGTCAGGTCATAAACACATGCTGTAAGCTCCATTTTCTGTCTTTAAAGCACACAGTCATAGTGTCAATATTAGGTGGCACATATATTTATTACCAGATCATGCGAATCTTGGGTCAAAGGGCTCGTATTTAAAGCTGTGCCCTTCAGAGGATCACTTGTATCATCTGTACCACATAGAGGTAGTCCTGTAATAAAACTCATCATTTTCTCCAGGAATTTTTTTCCTCCCTCCCCACTTTCTTCCAAGATGAAAAGATGACAAAATGTGATCACTTGTCTTCTCAGAGTCTGAGGGTGTTAAGCAGCCTTGAGTGGAAAACAGATGGAAAGTCGCTGAGAGCACATGGCCCCTTGCAATGTTTTCCTTAAAAAGCTCTCAAACCCAGGCTCAGTGATGACAGGGGCTTGGATACCCTTGCAAAGGGGATAAAGAAGTCTCTGCTTCTCTCCACTGACCCACTGCTTTTGTCCTAAGCTCCGAGATCCCACGTGACATCAATATTGAGAAATGCTCAGTTGATACCCAGGGCCGCTTCTGAGAAAAGTCTCCAAGGCTCACAGCCCTATGGATAAAGGAGTAGGCTATGTAAGATATGAGGTCATCAAAACAGCTCTTGAAAGCTTCTAAAAAGAAAAAATAAAAACAAGAGAGAAAGAAAAGTCTTTATCTGCCTTCACTCTTGAAATTTCATATATATATATATATATATATATATATATATGATGACTCAGTACTCATACATTTTAAACTATGATTCTTCTCATTAGAGAAATTAAATCTGCTCAAGTTCAGCTTTATGTTTCTGCCAAAACAAGGGTGAAGTTGGCCATTCCTAAAGGAACAAAACAAACTAGTTCAGGAGCAACTTCCTGTGCACCTAGAAATGGCAGCTGGATCTTTACTGCAGTGCTTTGAGGGGTTCGATCAAGTATTTAGGACCCCACCATCCGGCTTTCACATTTTGAGATTGGAAATGGTGGGACCTGGTGATCATTCTGGTGGCTTTCCCTTAAAATTCAGCATCACAGCGTGATTTCCATGGTGGATCTGTGAGTGCTTTTTATCCTCTCATTCCAAGACCATGTCTGCTATAACCTAGAATCACTGGGCAATTGGCCCCTAGGCACAGTGGGTGGGGGGTAGGGGGGAGGGCTAGGGGCTTTATCTTGATTATGTTTAGTGAGGTGGGAAGAGTCCTCCTGAGACTGTCATCCTCTCCTTGGCTGTCATCCTGGGCTATATATATATATATATATATATATATATAGGAGAAGGGGAGCTGAGGACCAGAATCCATTGCTCTCAACATTCATGATTGTGAAGGTCACATGACCAGTCACTCCAAGCTCCAGCTGCCTTGAGTTTTCTGGAATAGAGACTGTACTCTGAAACCATGAGCCGAAATAAATTTCTTTTGCCCCTAACAGGAGAAAAGAAAAACTCAGATAGTAACTTAGCAATTGTGGATGGTGTCGTCTTAAGCATGGGTAGGCAGGTGTGTCAGTGACTGTTGACTTGGATGGAGTTCTTCAGGTAAACATGAGAGAGAGGTGCAGTTGGTCATGTGACAGTTCTTAATTGTTTTTGTTTTTGAAGAACCTCCACGCTGATTTCTACAGTGGCTGGCATCATTTATACCCCCTCAAAGGCGCCCAGATGGTGGTAATTTTCTATATAGCACAGCATTCGTAGACTAACACAGAGTCCTCCAGTACTAAGGGCGCTAGATCTGGCTATGTCATTATCAGAGAGCCCCAGGGAACAAGGAAGAACTGTGGAGTGTTAGCACCCTGTGTGTGAACTTTCACACCTGGAAACAGGAAGAAATCAAGAACAATGCTCTCCATTTCTTCCTTCTGTGTGCTAAGCATGGTGTGATCTCCCCTTGACACCATCCTAGAAAGCCTCAGGCAGTGCCCTCCTGCCACGCCCACTTGGAAGGGAATTATTTCCCCCAGCTCGCTGCGTAGTGGAGAACAGCAGCATGGCCTGGTTTTGTGTCCTTATTTTATCTTCCATCAGCGCTGTTGACTTACACTGAGCAAATAAGGTGTCAGGATCTTAACCCTTGCTTCAGGCTCTGTTTTGTAAAGGACTTAGAAAATACAAACGTTAAATTCAAGAATTACAGGGAGGCTTTTTTTTTAATTAAAGTTATGTTCTGCAAAATTTCTGGAAAAAAACATTTCTAGAGAAATGTATCTCAGCAGGCTGAGTTCCTAGCCTATTGTCAAACACATCTCTTGTACAAGATTTCCTATTTTATATATCAAAACTATGGATCATTCTATCTGTACCCTCAGAGCAGAGCTAAAAGACAGGCATGACGGAGGGAGGACAGGGGGAAACTGTGGGTGTTTCAGTAGCCAGGAGTGAATGGACCGCATCTTAATTCACTCTCTCTAATGTTATAAATAAAAGACCAGAGTCTGAGATGATGCTTCCTCGGCCTCATCCATTTCCCCTGTGGGTGATACACGGACTTGGATTGAGCTGATGGTTGTGATTGAGGGACTTTTGAACTGAGGGCTTTAGGGGCTGTGAGGAGTCTGAGGTCTGCAGGGGAGGGAAAGGGAAGAATCATAGGTGGTCACAGGGACACGCACCTTCCTGGATCCCGGGGAAGCCACGTCCTCTAGGTTCTGCCTCCTGCTGCCTTTACAACACCTCTAATGAGGAGAGCTTGGAGGAAGGTGCTCAGCTAGGTATTCACATGGTAAGGCACGCATAGCCAGGAGCAGAGCCATGGCCAGCAGCCCCTCTCAGAGGCAGCTCTGCACACTAGCAGCACAGCTTAGCCTGGCTGACTGAGAAGCAGAGCTTGTCTGTGGGGCAGTACCAGAGGACCCTCCCCTACATAGTGTCCTGTGACCGGACCTCAGAGGCCATATGTAGGTTTCTAACCAGATTAGAAACTGAGCTCCCCAAATGACATTTTTGTTCCAGTTCCAAGCTATTGTTGCCATAAGAAAGGACACTCCAATCTATGGCTAGTAGCCAAAATAGTTTTTTGGAGTTCCACGCATTTATTATGCTGTCTGACATCATGCCATAGATAGACAGACTGTGATCTTATGGAACCCCAGGACAGAGCAAAGTCACTTACAAGTTCTGGTCATTTTGACCACTCCATCCCCTCCTGAGGACAGGCCTGATCATCAGCTCTTGTGCTTAACTATAGACACTGAGAAGTCTTTTTTAATCACTTAATTTAGTTATAAACAAGTTTCAGTTTCTTCTGAGTTTGGGTTTTGTCATGGCCTGTTAGTGTGCATCCTGCAGTGCACATCCTCCCCTGGCACCCTGACTCCTCAGGACACTTTGGCATAGGAAGTCATAGCATTGTTCTCACTTCTACGCTCAGTCATAAGTACATAATTAACAATAAAGTCAGGCATATGAGTGACATGAGCAGCCACAATCATAAAAACGGTGACAGTAAAGCCAGCATTAACATGTGCATCATCTATATCTGCAGTTATGTACATACCTCCTCGGTGTAGGTGTGACGTATGTGTGGAGCGGGAATCCTGTCCAGTGCAGAGTAAATAATTTTAGAGTGTTGTGTTATGGAAACGTTCCTAAGGATCAAATAGTTTAAAATAAAGATGGCTGCAAGGTTTAATGTGATTTTTGACAAAGGAAATAAACAGCTCTAAGTAAATGAATTCTGTATATTAGGAAAATAGAGTTTGCTATAACTGAGTGAAGTGTTACAGAGAATGTAATTGGTACAAACAAAGGTATCGCCCCTTCTAAACATTATCTAGAACTATTTTATCAGATAATATTAAATTTTTTGAAAATTATAAGCTAATAGAATTTTACAACAGCAGGCCATATTTACCTGAAAGAACTTGTGATACAGTGCGCTATTGGGGTTGTAAGCAGAGCAGGCAGCACTGTCTCCCCACAAGAAAAAAAGGTTAGAGTTCATTGTTATGTCTGTATCTGTTCAGGACACCGAAGCACCAGACAGATATACACAATCAAGAGGAAGTTCTATGAAGAACAACAAAACAATTAAGGACACAACATGATTTAATTCCTATGTAAAATTAAGTTGACAAAAATCACATGTAGTCTGCTTAAGGGAAAATCATTTAAGAATAAATCCTCATGCCTTGTGTGTCTACGGCTGACACAGACAAAAATAAAAATGGGACTGCCGGGTAAATTTGGGGGGAGGAGCTCTCTAAATTGAAGTCAGGTGATTGCCGTCATTAGCTAACAAAACAAAATAGACATGCCTGATAATCTTTAAAAAAATTCTTTTCTAGGAAATGGGTTTTATAAAGGTCTGCTAGGAAGACAGGACAAGCAGTGTTGGTATTGGGGTGAGTGGAAATTAGACCCTCAAACATCGAGAGGAGGCACTTGGGCTCCAGGGACGTGATGCAGAGATGACGGATTGTGCCTGCTTCACAGGACTCTGGTTTCGGGTAACTGAGGATGGGATTCCATTGTGTGCGAGCATGCATCTGTTGACGGGCATCTAGGCTGGTTGCACCTCCCAGCCACTGGCGCTGATAAACTATGCTGGCTGTTCAACATAAATGAGTAGATATAAGCATGGTGAGCTGGAATAATGCCCATTGACTCGTAATTCTAAGGGGAAAAGAATTGCATATAGTAATAATGTGTTACAGTCTGTAGATGGTGACATATGTCTACAATCCTACATATTGGGGATCATTTCAAAAGAGAATTCAAGTTCCACCTGGGAAATCTTGTAATCCCCTTTCCCACAACAGGAAGACTGGGGACTTACTTAGTTCAGAGGTGAAGTACTTACCTGACATGCGCAAGGCCCTGGGGTCAAGTCCCCTGAATCTCAAAATAAAAGAAAACAGCAAGATGGGCCCATTGACTTTTCTCTTTGAAGCAATCGTTAGAAATAGTGTCTGTTTTTCCTTGCATGGATTCATCTCATTTTCTGTTCATTGCTAGCTTCCCTCTCTCCCCTCGGCCTCTCTCTTCTTGCGTTTCTGTCCTTGCATGGGTAAGGCAGCATCGCCCCATGACACCCGAGTGCTTTCTGATCCTCTCTGCTTACTCACAGAAGCAGCAGCAGCATTTTCTCAATCTACTGTTGACGGTGCCATTTCAGTTCCTCCCTGACGTTTTTTTATAAGCCTCTGTCTGTCTGCATGGATGTGGGCATCAGTGATAGGAACCCTGGACCCCTAGAGAAGAGAGACCTCCTTAGGATACACCCTCCCCCCACCTTTACAGTGGTTTCCAGTTCCTTCTCCTTAAAGGATCAGGGCTGAGCTCAGAAAGCGCAAACTCCCTCTGAACTAACTGTATGTGATGCCTTTGATCAACAAAACCAAGTTCACCTCTTCCTCACTCTTATCTACTGTTCATCTGCTCAGCCCCTGTTAACCTAGCATGTCCTGCAATTGCCTGTCACGTTTTACAGGAAGCCCTGATGTCTTTACTGCTTCCAGTTGGGCTTTTACCAGCTTGGCACAAGGGAAGAGAGGATCTCAACGGAGGAAGGGACTTCATCAGGCTAGATTGTGGGCATGTCTGCGGTGGCATTTTCTTGGATGCTAAATTGACAAAGAAAGGCAAGGGTTTCCTGTGTACAGTGCCATACCCGATTATGTAGCCCTGGATCGAGACACAAAAAACAGGCCAAGAAGCAACATTTCTCTGCGATTCTGCTATACTTCCTGCCTCGAGTTCCTCTGATGACTTCCTGTGATAATGAAATATAACTGAAAAGGCAAAATAACCCCTTTGGTTCCTCAAGTTTACTTTTGGTCTCAGTGTTTGTCACAGTATCAGAAGGAAAACTTAAGGACTTTCCTAGTTTCCCTGTGGCCCCAGAGGCAGCGGTGCATGTGTCTGTGCGACCCTATAGATGACCAAGTCTATTGTTGTGTCTCCTGCGTTCGTTTCCACTTACGTCGAGCCGTGTGTGTGGCTTAACAGCCAGAAATGAGGACGCGGCCAGTCAATATCCAACAGTCCAGTTGCATGCCATGGTGTAAGCATCCACGTTTCTTTATGTGAAACTAAATGCCTCAGCATTTCCCCGACACCTTTGATAATTTTGCATGCCTAAGATTCACATGCGTGACCTCCCTCCCCCGCCCACTGAAGCCCATTGTTGCTCCTGCCATGATCATGTTTTTAAAAGACGCTACTTGAACCAAATGGGTCCTTTCAGGGGACTCTCATTCAGTGCCCTCTGAAGCCAGTTTGAGGGAGAAAGAGTGCTACTCTGAGGAGACTAGAAATGAAGATGTGTGATTAATGAGCTTGATAAACAGTTAGAAGGAAATTACTTAGGACATGGTCGGGGAGGGGGCAGTATTACGTGTCTTACAGCAGCCAAGTGTTTTTTCCATGTTCTCTGCATCCTAAGGGCCCTAAGTTTCTCAGTGTGGAGGTAGTAGTGATATGCTGTCTCAGGCAAAGGCTTGGGAAAGTCGCTCAGCAGAGCAGTCCTCTCCCGAAGCCTTTTAGAAGCTCTTCTTGAAATTTCTAAATTGCTCTAAAGTTACTTCTGTAGGTTGGGTAATCTTCTGCTGAGATCCCTGTCTGGGCTGTCCAGTTGCCGTGGTCAGGCCCGGAAGGGTCATCTCACTCACAGACTTCCGGGAGGAAGGTGCTCACCTAGCAGAACGCATGGCCCCTCAGAAGGGTGGGATTTGTGAGTGCCATCCGGGGCAGCTTTCCTTTATGAAACTTCTTCAACTATGAAATCATTTTGACAAGATGCTTTGTCATCTGCTTGACATCTTTTTTTCTTTCTTTAATGAGGAAGTGACTGGAAGATAATTTAATCTGAAAGGCTGCCACCTACGTAGCTGTAGTTAAGAGAGAAATTGGATAGGGTCTGAAAAAATTATTCAAGAACCTTGGTGAGACATGGTCCAAGTAAACAGAAGGTGATGTTAACAGTGGATACATATTATGACCATTTGATGCCCACTTAACCAGTAAACTTTTGTGGTGGTCCAGATTTGACTAAAATGATAATTTGCTGTCATAACAAGTATGGTTTATAAACAACCAGGATACTGTTGTCTCCTAACAGTTATTGACTTAACTACTTTTTTTTCTTGGATTCTTATTTTGTACAGAAAGGAACAGTAATTTATCCACAATAGACTTTACTGAAAAATATAATGTGATTACAAAAGATAAACAGTTTTTTCAATGTTGAAACGTCCCCCTTATAACTTTCATATTTTTTATGGTTGTAAGGTAGTATAACTCCAAATTGAAATGCTGTAGTTATTAGAATAGAAGAAAGCCAGGTGCAGGGGTGGGGCAGAGACATCAGCTGCATATCCTTGAGCTGCTTATTATGTTGTGAGAAGGCAGGAGCAAACGGGGAAAGGATCTAGTCAGAAAGCATCCCCTTTAGAACACATGTTACAAACAATGTCTGACCCAAGAGGTTTTATAAGTATATAATTTTATCCATACAGCCTTATGAAACAAGCAATAGATATGCCTTTGGCCATCTCAAAATCAAGTTGTCTGTGCATGTACAGGTATGTTACTATGTGTGTATGTGCGTGAACATGTATATGCAGATGCCTATGCATATATGTACCCCGGTGGATGGAAGCCACCTTGCCTTCCTTGATTACTCTCTGCCCTTTTTTTTTTTTTTGAGACAATCTACAACTGAGCCTTGAATTTATTCATTTAACTAGAGTGCCTAGCTAATGAGCTCTAGGGGTCCTCCTGGCCCTGCCACCTGAACAGCTGTGTTATAGGTGCACACCACCACTCATGGATGCTGGGAATCCAAACTCATGTCTTCATTCTTAGGTCACGGGCATTTGTACCAACTGACCAGCCTTAGTTGATTTTTTTTTTTTTGCAGAAGACTTCATTGATTCAGTATCTTTCACAGTCAGATGTCAACCAGCTATTGGTATTTTACTGATATTCTGAAAGATGGTATTATTCTCCATCAAACTTATATACTTTATCAAACTCTGAAAACCTAACTTCACAGGCTAGTTTACCTTTCTTCAAATCCCTGGAAATCTAACGGCTGTGCGTGCCTTTGCTATGTGCGCTGCATTCACAGGACTGGAGTGGAAAATGTAACCAGTTGCACGGTACTATTATACAGATAAGGTTCAAGTCTCCCGTCTCAAGTGTCGATGCTGACAGTCGTTTTAAGAGACTACATCATAGTCTGCCTTTTCTCTCATTTGATAAGAGTCATATAACTAAACATCTATTTCTCTAAGACAGAGTGTAAGTCCTAGTTCAGTGATAACTTGAAAATCAGCATTGGCATCTTATCTGAGATGGCATCAGTGGATGCTATGGGCCCTAGAATGCTGAGGACCTGTGCCATCCCAATGAGGAACTCCTATTCAGTGTCTGCTAGTTGCCATCATATGTGAACAGGGAATAGTCTAGCCCAGTCCCCAGCTATTGCAAAAGAAAGCAAAGAAAGCAGGTATCATAATTTTAAATCTCTCAAGTCATTTAAAAATCTGCTCTTATCACAGATGTGTGTGTGTGTGTGTGTGTGTGTGTGTGTGTGCGCGTGCGTGCATGCGCACACATGGCGCTCCCCTCCACACACATCAGAACATGTCTATTGTGGTCAGATAAGAAATTTGGGGATTTAGTTGTCCTACCATGTGGCTACTGGAGATCAAACTCAGATTGTCAGCTGACCTACCACTGATACTGACCTACTTTGCAAACCCAGAAGTCACTCAGTTTTAAATGAATGTCTCTTAAAACATGTTGTGACCTCCCACGAGACTGCTGTATTTGAGAATTTGAGCTATACAGTCTCCCCAGCCCTGCATTTGCCACTCTGTAATGGGCATTTTCACTGGAGCTTCTCAGCTCTTACCAAATACTTGACTTTCTGCTTGATAGTTCCAATTTTTCAGAGCTACCGCTTTTTTCCTGAATATGGTCCCTCAAGGTCAAGACCCCCAATATGATTTGTAATGTTATTATTTTCAACTTCTTCAAGGTCTATGCTCCTCTCCATCAACTTTTCAACACTTTCTTTCCCTGCCTACCACTATGAAGCACCTACCTATGGCTACCGTGATTAGATTACTGTTTAGTGGATACGTTAGTTTTCGATTTGCTGAAAAAAATCACCCAGCATGCCTGCTGGGCATTGAACCCTACAGCACCCACCTCTTCTGCCCTCACTGCCATACAGGGTTGACCCGCGTCACAATAGGGCAGACTTCTGCATTACAGAGCCAGGTGGTGTCCTCCACATCTGGTGACATCCATCACTTGGAACTCTGAAGAGCCCTTATCTGTGTGTCACTGAGTCCTCTGGGCGTGCACGGTTATAGCATTCTCAGTTCCTAGGTAGAACTTAACTGAGAGAAACAAGGAACACAGATCACATTCTTGCTGGAGCTATGTTCTTCTTTCTTCCTGTCAATTGTGAAAGCTGGTAAGGAAAAATTAAAATTTCGTTGAGTCAATAGACTCAAAGCAGACATGAATAACAGGCCCTCAGTTATGACATTTAAATGTGACAGGAAAGGCGAAGCTGTTTCCTGTGACTTCTGTGCAGGATAGATTGGGTTAAAAAAAAAAGCTAAACTCAAAGTAAGTATGTAATTATATTGTTTCAGATATTATTTTTGTTAATCCTGAAAACTTTATGAAAAGCAGCACAAGGAGATATAATAAAACATTTGCGTAAAAGAAATATTGTACCCTATTCTTGATATGTATGGGAGATGTCACCCAAGATCCCAAGTAGATAGCTGTAGGGGAGGAGAGTACCAAGTGTAATATCAGCTACTGTTTTCCACATACACACACAACTATGGTAAAGTATAATTTATAAATCAGGCACAGTAAGAGAAACTAACAACAACAACAAAAAAAAATAGGTCATAGTGTAATGTTAGCACCTTCAATAAACAGCCACTTTCTTCGTTAAGGTGAGAATTTTCACATTCTACTTAGAGGAAGTGATGCCAGGGGTGTCCTTAGCTTATCCTAGTTAGGAAAATAATTTTGTAGGCATTGGTGTAGGCTATCAGTGTGGGCTATGGACTGTCTGCTGGCAAGAATATCCTCCGCCTAAATTATATTATACTTCAGGCACATAAAAGTTTTACAAGGATAGGTAGCAGGTTAGGAGAACATTTAGGAACATCTCTGTCTACAATTCTGGCTTGATAGATAGATGTGCTTGTTTTTTCAAAATAGCAACCCCAGTGTGATCCCTGGAACACACAGCAAAGGAGAAGAACTGACTCAATAGAGTTGTCCTCCGACACACACGCACCCTTGCAATGATAATAAAATTAAAAGATTATCACACTTTTCTGCATCATTTGTAGCTAGAGAAGAGCAGGTTATGGCATTTGAGTCCCTTTTTAGTAAGAAAAATAGTTGATTGGTCAATAACATCTTTATTTTCATTCTGGGAAGCATTCATACAGCTGTAATGAATATGTGTGTGTTCATACGTGTATGAACACATACATATGTTGAGGACACTGCCTGAGGCCAAGCCCCGTGGTATGTCAAGCCACGTGGTGTCTCTGTAAAATAGTGTGTACCTCACAGGGAAGCTGTGGGCCTACAGACAAGAATATACTTTACTTAAGTGCTAAACACTAGCACCTAGTAAATGCTCCAAAAAATGTCCCCTTGTGCTGCTCCACCAGTTCCAGCAGATTTTGATTTCTAAAACTGGGAGCTCTGATTGCTGCCAGCATGTCTTCAGGAAGGCCTGGACATCTAACTTACCTGGAGCTGTTGTCTGCATTAAAGACGCTGAAGTCCTGCTTGGAGCCTGACATCTCTAAGTGAATTTATGAAGTAAAAGGAACAAATTAAGTTCAATTGCCAGAAGACAAGACCTTTGTATCCCTTTTCTTCTTGGAGGTGGACTGCTTCAGTTGCCTTTTCTCCAACAGAAGTGAAGGCTGCTACTCAGAAAAAAAGGGACTTACACCCCTGCTGTCGAGTAGAGGAATAAGGGATCAATAAATGTTTCCTAAGTTGATTATGTAATGCTCACGCTACTTCTCCTTCTAAAGCCTTCTAGATTGTTTTTCAAGCAAGATAAGAGGAAACACGGGGCAAGTGGTAGGCCTCAAATAATACTGTCATATACATTAGTGAGTACTCGCTTTCTCCTGCCCGCCGGCCAGCCACTCACCTGCAAGTACATGAGTTTTGAGATAAGTACTTTAACAGTGTATTTTAGCAATGAAGAAAGTGACACTTCATATTATAGTCAAAAACCTTGTGAAAGAACACAGAGCTAGAAATTTCTGGATTGACACTTGGACCCTGATTAAATATGTGTCTCTAGTCACTGAGTAGCTGTTCACTACAAGGAGGCCGGCAGCTGAATCCTGCTGTAGTGAGCACTCCCCTTGTTCATTGCTGTCTTTCTATTTTTTTGAAGATTTTCTCGCCCCTCTCCTATGGCCCCCTCTTCCGTATAGAAGGCAGAATTTGGCATTGCCAACCACTTTTGTTGCCTCCATAGCATTTTACCTGAACCCTGTAGATCACAGACATCCATCAGAGAAAAGGAAAACAGCATGGCCCCTATGCAGAAGACTTCTTTACTTAATTAGGATGTGTCCCACACAAGATGCCTCCTTCCTCCTGGCCCAAAAAGGTGGGAGTTGGCTTCATTTTTTTTTTCAAATAAAAATATCTCTTGCCTTTTTCATGATTTCCTGGAGGGATGTCCTCAGATTCTCCCATATTCGTGTTTGCTCCTCATCCTATCCTTAATGGGACAACTTTACAGATAAGGCATGACGTGTGAGCAGAGCGTCTTGGCCCACTATGCTTAGCGAAGCTCTTTTCTGTCTGGAGAAAACAGGGCCATTTCTGCCCTTGGACAAATTAAAACTTCAAAGTAGACTAAAGAAACGTAGGACCTGTTCATTCCCTGGCTGCCTGCAGCAGGTATAGAAATCAGCCTCAGTTTACCAATTCTCTGAGCCAAATGTTATCAGGCCTCGGATAATCAGGACCTCCACAGCTGGTTACATCTGACCTTTTATCCGAGACATCTGTGGTATTTACTGAATCTCTTCTTAAAACTCCAGGAAGGCACTATTTAAGAACTAGAGTCCTGGAAACTTGCAAACTTGTAAATTTTGTTCAGTTGTCAATATCTGTCCTAAAAATAAGACATGATCTGATAGTTTTTCCAGTAAGAAAAGAGACTGCAAGGTAAAACAAATATTAAAAGACAAAAGGCTACAGAATTAAGTCTTCATACATTTAGAGACACGAGGACATCGCTCTGTTGGTAGAGAGCTTACCTGACGTGCATGGAACACTGGGTTCCGTGCTCAGCGGTGCATAAACCCGGCCTGGTGGCTGCACACTGGGACCAAGTCATTTAGGAGGTGGAACCAGGAAAATCACAAACTCAAGGTTACTCACTGCTATGTAGAAAGCTTGAGGTAGAGATCATATCTTTTAAAATATTAGCAATATCCAATATTAATTAATGCACATCATTGATCTCTGAGTATCTTTTGTGTAGTTCGCAGAAACAGACAAAAACTATTTCTTGGCCAGGTCTGTATGATCCATCTGGAAGCTTCCTGTTGTCCATCTGGGCGACTAGTGCTTCGATGCTAAATGACACACAGCAGGCTGGATTTTACTCGTAAGTCACTGCCTTCTAATGAAACTCTATCAGTAATGGGTTTTTTTTAAATCTTGTCCTGAAAATATCTCCTCTAAATTAGTCTGGGAAAATGCTCTTATCACTGACTTATATGATTAGACATGTATTTATAGTTGAAGGATTTTTTTTGAAAAAAAAAAAACTTGGTTAAAAATGAAAACTAGACTCAGAACATGAGGGCAGAAGAGCTGCCTCTATGAGTAAAGTAGCTGACACTCAAACATGAGGTCCAGAGTACAGATCCCCAGAAATCAAGAAAGCCAGACACTCTTATGGAAAGATAGGAGGTAGAGACCGGACAGTCCCTGGGAGCTTGCAGACCAGCTAGCCTGGCTTATGCATTGGTGAGTGGCAAGTGACTCTGTCCCAATGTGTAAAGTGAGCACTGCCATCCAAGGTTGCCCTCTGACCTCCACATGTGCCCCCCCAACCCCTTACTGTTAACAAAGTCACGTTCTGTGCTGCTTAGGACCCTCTTCCTTTTTCCCCATGGTCTATAAAATACTTGCCGCCACCTATTTGCCAGGGTCTCCATTTCTCTTGTACCTGGTATATAAATAGAGACCGTGGATAAGGCAAAGCAGAGGAGGGAAAATGCTATGCTGGCAGGATGTCAGGAGCTGGCTACAGAATGGGTATTGTTATTCTTATTTTACATTTAAGAATCCTAACCCTTGTAGAGGCTAAGCCAATTGCCTGTCGTACATCTACAATTCATTAGTGCTGAAGATTTTTATAGCTATGCCCTAAATTCCTCATTTGTTAATTTTGCAGAATATCTACCTTTTGAATTATATTAGCAATTGATGAAGTTGTATACAATAGCAGGTACTATAAAATATATTGTTTTATTTAATATATCTTCCAATATAGCTCATATATATGGATATTTGTGATTGATATGTTCAGCCATATATAGTATATATAAACCAATTTATAGATGCAACACTTTTCTGCAATAAATAACCATTCTTACCCTTTTTCATTTCCAGATTATACTAGAAATTAATCTTAGTTATTTGCACTGATATTGGTTATTCTCCTTGTTTTAACATAACTTTGTATGGGTTGTGTACATACTTTATGCTTCAACAGCCTGTGCTTTTAAGATGTTTTAACCTTCCTGCCTCCTCTTCTGCTATGTCCTTGAGGCTTGTGGGGAGTGAGTATGTTATAGACGTCCAGCTTCGCACTGCACAGTCATGCATCCTTTGCACTTTTATCAGTTGTACATCTCAGTTAACTACCATCTGTGGTAAAAAAAAAAAAAAAAAAAAAAAAAAAAAAAAAAAAAAAAAAAAAAAAAGGAGCCTCTCTGATATAGGGCTTAGAGCTGCCCTAATCTACAGATGTAAGGATAAGTATTTAAAAGACAGTTTGGTATTATGTCCATTGAGCAAAATCATAGTAGTTGGTTCTCCCCTGGGCCTTAGGACCTCCCCAGCCATGGACTCTTGGCCTGGATGCTCCTGTACCCATGCACATGTGAGCAGAATTAATTGGGGCCCTGGACACCAACCAAGGACAATACGTGCAGTAAGCATTGAACCCCTATCCAGACTTAACCAAGGGACAGGACATTCCCTACAGTTGAGTGGAGAGTGGGGACTGACTTTCACACGAACTCTGGTGCCCCATATTTGACCACATCCCCTTGATGGGAAGGCCCAGTGGTGGCACTCAGAGGAAGGACAGCAGGTTACCAAGAAGAGACTTGATACCCTATGAGCATACACAGGGGGAGGAGGTCTCCCTCAGTCACAGTCATAGGGGAAGGAGTAGGGTGAAAGCGGGAGGGAGGGAGGAATGGGAGGATACAAGGGATGGGCTAACAATTGAGATGTAATATGAATAAATTAATAAAAAAGTCAAATAAAACAAAATCACCTTATTGGGGCCCCCGAGATTTTAAAAAGGAAACATGAAGTGGCGATGGGATGTGGGGCAGTAGGGGATCTGAAAAAACTTGAAGGGAGAATGGGGTGGATACAGTCAAAGTACATTGTATACATTATGAAACTCTCATAGAATGAATAAAATCATATTAAAAGATAAAGGTCATGAGATGTAACAAGAATAAATTAATAAAAAAAATAATCCCACCAAAAAAAAAAAAAGATAAAGGTCTCCACAGGTAACATAATTTCCGGGTCCCCGCTCTCTCTGCTCTGGAGAGTCTTGCACTGAACTCCAGTTGCTTTTGAGCCAATTGTCTTATCTATGCCCATCCGCAGATGCCAAATCAGTCCTCTTATACTTTCAGTAAGGAATATTTTTGGATGAGTGTATGTTAAAATAACTCAAGAGACCAGAAAGTACAGTTGCATGGAACTTCCCAAATATGGTCTATTGAAAACAGTAAGTAGAGTCATGTTTTGGGAGAGTAAATTTAGAGAGAGATGCAATCTCAAGGAGCAGCGAGAAGGGAACACATTTCTGGAAGGTTGGTAGCGATGAGGAGGGGAGTCCGCAATTACTCTTGATTTTGCAATTACTTTCCTTTTTTTACTTTTTCGTTGCAATCTAGACTGATTAAAAAGCACTCAAATGCAAGTAACTTTTCAAAAAAAAAAATAATGAATCAGTGAATCCGTCTGTCAGCAGGAGGAACAGCAGGTAGAATTGGGCGGCATGCTACAAGAGAGCGGGTAAGTGTCACTGAGCCCCAGGGCCACCAGCTTCATGCCTGTTTGTGCACCTCTCGTTTTCTTACGTGGTTGCGCATGCTGCTTCCCCCAGCGCTCTCCTTCCAGGGAGAAAGACAGAAATAAAGAAAGAAAGAAAGAAAGAAAGAAAGAAAGAAAGAAAGAAAGAAAGAACCTGGCCATCTATTCTGAGTTCTTCTTTCTCTCATTTAGAAAGAATAGTGAGAGGTCGAAGAAGTTGTAGATGCCTGTTTTTTCTGTCTTTCTTTTTCTTCTGCCTTTTTCTTTGTCAGGGAGGAGGGAGGTAAATGGAAGTCTGGAGCCAAGAGTTATAGAGCAGTGGTGGTGAACTTCAGGAAGGAGGCCATCGTCAATGTGGTCCAGGCGAAGGAAGAGTTTGAGCGAGGACGTACATCCCTGGGAGCGACCACTGTGGTGCAGAGAGTAGCTACTGAATAGCAGTGTCACTCATTCCCAGAACCGGAGTCATCTGGGCAGTCCAGTCTAGAGGCCCCTGTGCTGCTCAAGCAAAGCAGCAGGCTATTGATGTAACGCCTTCATGTTGTTATCATTACTGACTTAATAACTTATTGACCGAATGGGCTGGGCTCATGTGTCTTAAATGAATGTCACTCCCAGGGCTACACACAAAGCCAGACTGAGTCTCCACCATCGGACACATGGACGGGGCAGCATTATTGATTTGGGGACTGAAGAATGTGATTTTTCTCTTTTGCTAATCATATTCAAAATTCAAATCCATCTATTTCCCTGGTAAAATAAAAAGAAGAGAACCTTTTGGCTCCAATTTCTTTCCTTGGAAATATAAAAAAAAAATCAATTTGTGAAGTTATTCAGATTTAAGGATTATGAACTGCTCAGCATTTCACATATAATTGTCCACCACATGCATTTTTGGTTTTTTATTGTCATTGTATTTTTAAGATAGTAATTAGACAAATAAATTGTGGGGCTGGGGAAATGGTTCCGGGGATAAAGCATGTGTGTGAGTGTAAGGACTGGTGCCCTAAACCCACGTGAAAAGCCAGGCAGGTGTGGCGGTCACCTATAATCCAAGCAACCCACAGGGAAGCTGCTAGCTGGACAAGCAGAAGCAGCCATTTCTAGGTTCAGCAAGAGGCTTACCTCAGTAAAATGGTGAGCAACTGAGGAAGATATGGGATGTCAACTTCAGACTTCACACACACACACACACACACACACACACACACACACACACACACACACACACACCCCACTCTCTCTCTCACACACACACACACATACATACCACTCTCACACACATAGATACCATACTCTTACACACACACACACACACACACGCGCGCGCGCGCGCGCGCGCGCGCACACGCCCCACAGAATAACTAAAATCTTAATTGTGAGAAATAATCTACTCTGTAAAAATTAATTTGATTTAAATGTGTCCAATTTCTACCTTATGAATCCCACATCTTTTCCACATGCAATATTAATCTTCTTAAGGGCATTTGGACCAACAGATGATCATGATTTTCTTTGTAGCTAATAAATAAACCACGCTAGGACACATAAACCATAAGTAAAGGTTTTCTGATTGCGTATAAGCAAACTTTCCAACTGCTTGCTGAATTATTAATCAAGGTATAACCGGTGTCAAGTTAACATCAAGAGTGAGAATGGAGGTGCCTGCCAAAGCCTGATGCATTTTCTGTGCAAACCAATTTCTAAGGGTTTCGTGTTAACTGTACCACTGCCCTCTTGTCCTTCTCAAGAGCAGATGGCTGATAAAACTTTAATGGGCATTTCCAGGTTGCAGGTGTTTACAAGCTTCGCCACACTTGCACCTTTGCCATAGTTTGCTTGATCCTTCCCTCCCTCTGGGCTCTGCTACATCCACTTCATCTTCTTTACACTCTCTTAGATGTAGCTCCTCCTCCACCTGTAAACACAAAGGTACTTGTAGCTCGGACTTTCATTTTGATAGCCCCTTCAGCACTAAAGGATGTGGAATAGGCTGCCAGCACGGCTTGGAAGGTGCAGGTACAGATTGGAAGAAGAAGGAGGAGGAGGAGGAGGAGGAGGAGGAGGAGGAGGAGGAAGAGGAGGAAGAGGAGGAGATGGAGAAGGAGATGGAGAAGGAGATGGAAAAGGAGATGGAGATGATGATGATGGCGCGCCTCTCCAGTTCAGTGTGCCACCTCTGGTGACCCCATGCTTTAGAACAGATTTGGCTTCTAGATTTAGAAATTTAGTTTGTGGTATCTTATGTCTTTAGAGATGTGCAAAGGAAGGAATGCAGTAAATCAGACAGAAACCCTGTTTTCAGTACGAAGGATCAGGATTGGCTTTCCACATGAAACAGTGTTCAAAACTGGGTTTTAAAAGCAGACATTTTGAGCATTTTATTTTTCAGTGTTTCTCAGCCATTAGAGGTTCCTCTGTTGAGAATTCTGTTTAGCTCTGTACTCTATTTTTAAAATTGGATTATTTGGTTTGTTGGTATTTAATTTCTTGGGTTCTTTCCATATTTTGAGTACTAGCCCTTTGTTGGATGTAGGGTTTGTGAAGATCTTTGCCCAGTCTGTAGGCTGTCATTTTTTTCCAAATTGCCTTGCAGAAGCTTTTCAGTTTCATGAGGTCCCATTTATTAATTGTTGATCTTAGAGCCTGAGCTGTTGGCTCTGTTCAGGAAGTTGTCTCCTGTGCCAGTGAGCTCAACATTCTTCTCCATTTTTTTTTCTTCTAACAGATTTAGTGTGTCTGGTTTTATGTTGAGGCTTAATCCACTTGCACTTTAGTTTTATACCGGGTGATAAATAAGGATCTGTTTTCATTTTTCTGCATATAGACATCCAGTTCAAAACAACTCAGATCCCATCTTACACCCGTCAGAATGGCTAAGATCAAAAACTCAAGTGACAGCACATGTTGGCAAGGATATGAAGAAAGGGGAACACTCCTCCATTGCTGGTGGGAGTGCAAATTAATACAACTTTGGAAATCAACCTAATGCTTTCTTAGAAAATTGGGAATATCTCAATTAAAAACCCAACTATACAAGTGCTGGGCGTACACAGGAAAGATGCTTCACCATACAGCAAAGACATTTGATCAACTATGTTTATAGCAGCTTTATTTGGAATATCCAGAATCTGGAAACAACCTAGATGCTCCTCAATCTAAGAATGGATAAAGAAACTGTGGTACAATTCTACAATGGAATGCTACTCAGCTATTAAAAACAAGGAAGTCTTGCTATTTGCAGGCAAATGGGTCGGACTAGAAATGATCATCCTGAGTGAGGTAACCCAGACCCAGAAAGACACACATGGCACATACTCACTTAGAAGCAGATGTTAGCCACATAGTACAGGATGACCACACTACAACACACAGACCTAAAGAAGCTTTATAAGAAGCAGGACCCCAGGGAGGATGCTTGATTCTCATTCAGAAGGGCAAATAGAATAGAAATCAGAAACAGTTGAAGAGAAGGAACAGGACAGAAGCCTACCATAGAGATCTTCTGAAAGACGCCACCCAGCAGGGGATCAAAGCAGATGCTGAGACTCACAGCCAAACTATGGGGTGGAGTACGGGGAGTCTTATGGAAGAGTTGAGGAATAGAAGGATTTGGAGGGCATAGGAATTCCACAAGGAAACCAACAGAGCAAACAAATCTGGGCCTGGGGGTGGGGCTGCAGAGACCGATGCACCAACCAAACACCATGCGGGGTAAGGACCTAGACCCTGGCTCAGATGTAGTCGATGAACTCCACAGTCTCCTTGTGGGTCCCATGATATGGGGAGTAGAGGCTGCCTTTGACATAGACTCTGGTGCCTACTCATTGATCACTTTCCA
Source organism: Acomys minous (assembly GCF_964271855.1). Lineage (NCBI taxonomy): Eukaryota > Metazoa > Chordata > Mammalia > Rodentia > Muridae > Acomys > Acomys minous. The sequence goes on from NC_140494.1 coordinate 1,945,092, forward strand.
CTTGGCAGGGTAGCATTGCCAGGGCCACAGAAGAAGAGGATACAGGCAGTCCAGATGAGATTTTATAGGCTGCGGTGAGGGGACAGGGGAAGAGGGCTTTTCCTTTCTGAGGACCAGGGAAGTGGGGGGGGGGATGAGGAGGAGGTGAGGGAGGGGCTACAGCCAAGATGTAAAGTTAATTAGTTAAAAATAAAGCAAAAACTAAAAAACTGGACATTTTCTGCAGAGGAAAGAGTTATTCACATAATAAGTGTGCCTTAAATGCACCAATTAGACAAAAAAAAAAAAAAAGGAGTTAGATCTGTCCAAATACAGATGCATGTAATATTTTAATGGCCTAGAAGGTTGAGGTTGTAGGAGTGAAAGTGGCTAGGACTGGATTGCACAAGTCTCTATGACAGATTGAATTTTTAAAAATGCGTCACAGCGGCTTCTCATGCCATGTGTCCTTCTATCTAGCTCTCCTTCTTAAACCTGGGGGCTTTTGTGACTGATTTGACCAGTGGATGAAGTGGAAGCAACTTCTGAAGCCATATCATAGAAATGTCACTCTGGTTGTATGTAAATCCTCACTCTAGGAATTTTGCTACCGGCTGTGCTAACACAAAGCCCCAAGCAGCAGAATCCTATGCAGACAGAACACTGACCTCCTCCTCTCAGGTCATACTTGGTGTGCCATCTTGAAAGGCAGTCTTCCTGTCCCCAGGAGAGCTATCCTATCTGAGAGCACAGTGAACTCTTCCCCAAATCCCTGCCTTGGTTGCCTGGCTCTAAAACTGAGATTAAAATGATGTTTTCATCATAGCGGTGTGTGAAATAAATGGAATTAACACGTAGAAGAGTACCCAGAGGTCTGGCAAATGGTAGGGGTAGTGGGGACAATAATGGTAGAGCCTCTTCCACATCTGGTGCTAGCATTGAGAACTATAACAGGATGACGAGACGTAGATCACCTCTATATAGGTTATGCGTCTACTGTGTGATGTTTTCAGCGCTGTGTTTATGTTCTCACTTATATAAATGGACCAACACTCAAGGAATTTAGGGAATTGCTCTCACTCACATTGCATGTCAAGCCCAGCTGTACTGATTAGGCAGGGGAAGAAGAAGTGTTAAAATACAGAGATAGATTCTGTTCTGTACTGTGGGGCTTGGGCTGCTTGTGGGATATCCTGACAATACAGAAAGGCTTCCCTGAAGAGTGTGAACGCTGTGCTTAGGAGAAACGAGGTGACTCAAGTGATCACTGGAAGTACAATTGGAGACAATCTCTGCAGCCATATGACTGCTAGAAATACAAGGCAGAAGCCAGTAATTATTTCAAGCGAAAGGCTGTGGGGCCCGTCAGAAAATATTAATTCTACCTGGAATAACAAAGGAGATGTTAATAGCGAAAGTGACATTAGATGGGCCTCTCCTTCAAATCCTCAGTTAAGCTCAAATGTATTTTCCAAAGAAAAGATTCCAACTAGATCCATTCAAAGAAAAATGGGAAGAGGAGCTACTCTTTTTCTTTTCAAGAGAAGCTGATAGTTGAGTATGGAAAAGTAATTATAAAGTTGAGCTATTCCACATAACAAAAGGGGCCCCAAATGATGTGCCAAAAATATTCCAAGATTTTATCTGATTTGAGTGAATTAACACAAATGCCAGACTCTCTCAATTAGATGTAAATGATAAAGTTTGTGCATCAAATATATAAACATGGTGTCTTTTTCTTTAAATCACAGTAGTAGGTCTATTTGGAGCCTATGTTTATTGGGTTTTTCTTACGTTGCTAGTAACTTAGCACTTGCAATACTCCCCTGTCTAAGGCTTGAGGTAAACCTGACAATACCTCTGTAGTCCATGTTCCCTCCCTTAACTCAGAAATCTGGTTTTTCCTCTTACTGTCCTACCCCAATCCCCCTAAAATAATTCAATCTCACGAAATCAGCTCTGGAGCTTACTAGAAAGTTCTTTCAACTTGGTGGAAAGCCAACAAATATTAATTGATTAATAGACCCCAAATCAGGGGTTGGGTGAGTTCTATTCTAATTTCACCTCCTTATCTCTTCTGTATTTGTCAAAACATTAAATAAGTCAATCGTCTGTGATCTGCGTATTCTTATCTGCTGAAATCGCTGCATTTTAGAAGCTCACCTGGGTATTGGGAAGCAGATAACAGCCCAGAACACATGAGATGCAAAACAGCTTTCTGTGTTTGTAAACCAAGGGGAGCACTGCAAGAATCAGGAATTCATTTCCACAGAAACTATCCCAAATAAATATAGTGGCTCAAGAGTGTGAAGATTAGGTCTCCACCTCACAGCACATTCAGTGTTGCTATCCCACAAACATTCACTGGCCATCTGAACCAGTTATGATAGTGTTAAGGAATTTGTCACTTTGCCTCTAGTCACAGCATCCCAGGATCCTAACTAGTGAAAAAATACACAGGAAAGAATGGTTAAATAACTTGGAGTGTGTCTGTGTGTGTGCATGCGTGTGTGTGCGTGTATATGTTTGTGTGTGTGTGTGTGTGTGTGTGTGTGTGTGTGTGTGTAAGACAGAAGTCAGTGCAAGGTATCATCCTGACTTGTTCTCTGCCGCATTTTTTCCATGTATTTGTTTATTTATTTAGTCACCTTTCAGCCTGCTCCCCATCCCTTCCCTCTTCTCCTCCCAGTTCCACCCTCGCTCCACCTCCCCCCACCCCGATTCCCCCTTCTCCTTCTTAGAGAAGGGGAGCCCCCCCCAACAGGTACCAACCCACACTGGCACCTTCAGTCACAGAAGGACTAAGCACATCCCCTCCCACTGAGGCCCAGACAAAGCAGCCCAGCTTGGGGAAGGGGATCCAAAGGCAGACAACAGAGTCAGAGACAACCCCTGCTCCAATTGTTAGGGGGCCCATATGTTGACCAAGCTGCGCATCTGCTACATATGTGTAGGGGTTCTAGGTCCAGCCCGTGCATGCTCTGTGGTTGGTGGTTGAGTCTCTGTGAGCCCCCACAGGCCCAGGCTACCTGACTCTGTAGGTCTTCTTGTGGCGTCATTGGTCCCTTCAGCTCCCTCTGCCTTTCCTTCCGCTCTTCACAGCACTCCTGGAGCTTGGCCTATTGCTTGGCTGTAGGTCCACCTCATTTTTTTGAGGTGATGTGTCTCACTGAATGTCTAGCTCATCAATTTGACTGTGCTAGCTGGACAGCAATCCCCTGGGACTCTCATGTCTCCTCCTGCCTTGTGTCGCAATTATCGGTGTGTGTGAGTGCTGAGGATGTGAGCTTAGGCCCTCATTCCTGCAAGGCAGTCCTCTCCCTGGCTGCTGGATTCCTGTTGTTATTTGGGTAAAATTCTTTCTTTTACCTTTTGTTATTGTATGACACAACACAAGAACATTATTTTTCTTTTACTCTTGAGTAACTGCTTTTTATTATAGTCTTGAAATTAATTTAATTTCACCAGGAATTGGTGTTTTCATTCTTACAAAAAAAATAACCCTGGGTCTCCAATAGCACCCATGCTCCCATCACTGGGGAATTTTGTATATAAAATACTTGTAAATGTTTCCCTCAGGGTACACCTGGAGCTGCTTTTCATGTGTACTCTAGCCAAGAATCTCATGGGCTTCTGGAAGCATGAGAAACCATCCTGGGACATAGAAATCTTTGTGTCATCGGTGGTAGTATGACAGGCTTCTGGAAAGTAGTGCTGCTCTGAGCACTAGCTATTTATTTATTTATTTATTCTAAAATCTATATGAATAATGAGACGCATGTTGTGTGTGAGATGATACTTGGAGCATCAAATATTCATGTCTCTCTTTCTAAGCATCCATTTTACTTAGAAGTTGTGCATGTTGGATCTTATTTCCTTCATCAATATTCAAAAGTTTAATAAGAAGCAGAGAACTGTTTGTCTTGTAACCATTCTGAGCTAACATAGGTGACAGAGCTGCACTGAGGTCGATGCCCCCATCCCAAATCTTCTATATTATTAATTTAAGTTAAAGACAACTTCATTTTTCCTACTAGTTATTGATCTAGGAAAGAACACATGCAGTATTCTAGGCCTATGAGACAGGAAATGAACCAGCTGGTGAGTTCTGCCCAGTTTTCTTGTTGATGGAGACAGGAAATAGGTTAACATGGACTTTTTTCCCCTTTCTCTCCTGATGTTGAGGCATAAAGATGCCACAGCCAACTTGTGGGGCCGGCACAAAGAATCCACAGCTGAGAGACCTAGAAAACCTTGATTTTTTTTTAGTGGCATCCTTGGATCACAATTTGCTTAGAGCTTATGCTAACCACTTGAACATCCTGTAATGTGAAATAATGACCTTAAGCTTTTCTGGTCTGTCTTGGCTGTGGTTGAAGTCCTCCAAAACAACTCTAGACAGATAATGAAGCATTGTGGGTACAGCAGAGAATGGGAAAGAGCAAAGTCAGAGTGAAATAGCCAGGACTGCCAAAGGAAGAGCAAAGAACCAACGGACAGTCACCAGTGAGGAGCTCAAAATGGCACCTGCCACAGTGTCGTGCAGGCAGGCGGATTTTCATGGTACCTTCTGCACTGTTATACAGGCAGAGGAATGCTAATTAAAACAGCTGTGTGTGGATTTGTTTCAGCCGCTATGAAAATCATCTTGGGATGGGAATTACATAGCTCAGTAAAATGGTAAAATGCTTCCCTGGCATATGCAAAGCCTTAGATTTGACCCCTTACTACCACATAAGCTGGGCATTGTTGTGTATCCCGATAGCCTCAGCAAGCAGCAAAGAACTTCATCATCTTTTACTTATGGAGATGAAGGCTGTCTTCAGACAGGTGAGATCCTCTCTTTAAAAGCAATACCTGGGTTGCTGGGTGCTGGAAGATAGCTCAGTTGTTAGGAGCACTGGCTGCACTTCCCGAGGACCGTGGTTTGGTCTCCAGCACCCACATGGCAGCTCACAACCATCTATCTTTAACTCCAGTCCCAAAGGCTATGACACCCTCTTCTGCTCTTCTGGCATCTGAGAGTGCTGTGTGCATGGGTTAAACATACAGACACACAGGCTAAACGCACATACATGCGTAAAATAAAAATTAAAAGGCAAATAGCCCAGTTGGTTGCATATAGCGGGAGCACGTCTTCCTTCCTTGTGCTGGTTGCTGCCTTCGGCTTTCGTCCAGCTACTGTGCTTCAGCTGTGTTTAGAATCAAGGCACAGAAAAGCGGAGATAATTTGCTGTTACAGCTTTGTTACCACAGGACTGAAAGCAAATCTTCCTTCCCTTTGGGAAGATTGCTTTAAAGTACCGAAAAAATGAAAATGTCAAGTCTAATTTCTATAGTTATTTTTCTCCATGAAAAAAAAAACAGATTTTCAGAAGATTGATTTTGTCTACTCCACTTTTGTCACTATTTTATGAACTGGTTTCAATGTTGTGATATTTAATAAATTAAATTGGGCTCAATTAATATGAGAGTGATATCAAGCTGTTTTTAGATATGTTTGGAAGATTATTTTTCCTGGAATGAAACAAGTTTTATCTTAATTTTGATTAAGTTTAATTCCAATGAAATACAACAAATAGTTTCAAATGTACTTGTGAATTGAAATAAAACATCTCACATGGGGTATTAAGAGAAAAAAATGCAAAAAAATTATTATCATTTTCATATGAATAGATCCAGAATGTAAAATAAACTTTATTTAAACTAATTGATATTATTATGAATGGACACATAGTTTTATTACATGTACACATTATATTCACTTAAAGACGAGACTGTTCGTATGTGTTAAGTGGTTGAAATGAAAGAGGGATGAGGGGAAGATGTAGCCAAAAGGGGAAGAAGGATGCTTTGTCCTGGTGGGAACAGCATAAGGTTTTGTCCACAGGAAAGACCCAGCATAAAAAGTGGACTGGCCTAGTGAGAGTGTGAAATGAGAAGTAAGGGGAGAGACAGGAGTCCAGAAAGAGCGGTCCGAGAAGAACTGACTTTAGTGTAAGCCTCTGTGCACTCTTAGGCTGGATTTTATTTCCTTTTCTAAAAAAAAAAAAGATATTTTTGCTATTTAAGAATTTCATAAATACATATGGTGTATCATGATCATATCTGCCTCCCGCTCTTCCCTGCCAACTCTGTCCAAGTCTCACCAGCACGTTTCCCTGTCAACCTTTTTATTACCTGGCCAGTAGCCCCTCAGCTAGGATTCCCTACACATCTGTGCTGAGGGTTTTAACTGGCGTGATCTTGTACAGATCTTGTGCAAGTAAGCACAGCTGCCGTGCATTCATGTGTGCCACAGCCACGCTATGTCCAGAGGACAGTATTGCATGGTACTCTCAGTGCCCTGGCTCTTACATTCTAACTGCCTCTTCTTCCGTGATGTCGCCTGAGCCTTAAGGAGGCAGGGTTCGTATTGATGTCCCATCTATGGCTGAACACTCGCAGTGACTTACCCTCAGGACTTGGAGAAGTTAGGAGTCCTTGCATTCACCACTGCCCTCTACAAAAAGAAGCCTCCCTGACCAAGGTTGAGACAGCACAAATCTGGTACCCAAGGCTGCACAAGTCTGTATTGTCTCGCTGCTGGTAGAATTCAGGCCTTGCATCTGGGACTTCAGACAGAACAGGAGCTGCCTGAGCTCTGGGGATAGCGCTTGCCTTTAAGTCACCAGGAGACCTACTGCACCACTGTCTAGTTTAGAGGCTTTGGGGAAAGGCTGCAATGAAAGAGAGTCTGTGAAACAGGGAAGAGTTAGAACTCAGAGCTCACCCTCTCATGTCTCTCCTCCACACACCAACTCCATCCCTGTTTATCAAGACCTGCAGGACTCAACTTGATTACAATATGTGAAAGGCAGCTGTTAGTCCCCCCAAGACACTGATCTCTGTGTCTTGTCTTCCTGACTCCCTCCCTCTCCTGCCGATGAATGTTTTTCCTGAAGGTATCTGTGGCTTCACGTACCACCTTCCTCTCCAAATCCCTGATTTGCAGACCTGGGTCTGAAAAGCTATTAGACCTAGGGTTCCTGAGGGAGCAGGCAGGGGTCCCAAGGAAAGCAGATTGAGGGGTTCTTAGATAACCTGTTCTTAGCTTCGCCTCCACCGTAAGGTCTGGTGGTCACATTCGTTTGCTTTAGGCAGGCCTGCACAGACTGTGAGAGGCGTGTTTGTGCCTCATACCTATATCCTCAGTGTCGATGAATCTTTTGGCATTGGAGGAATTAAATTTTGAGTCATATTTCTAGAACCTTTTGCTTTGACAGCAAAGATCAGATTTGGGGAGTTAACCAGATATCAATATAGTTTCCAATGATATATTTTATATGGTTTCATGGGGGGGATACAAACGTAGATGATAACAGAAAGGCGGCTGTAAAACATCTGCCACCATAACACGATCCTACTCCCTACAGATCTTTATTCTGTAGCTTAATATATAGCTTTATTTTTATATTTTTAAATCTAGATTTTTAATTTAATCATTTCCAAAAGGACACGTTTTATTGTTAATGCTGTCATTTTCCTGTTTTTCACATGCCCTCTAAGATTTCTAACAATTACAGATAAATGTTGAATTATAAATATATGTAAACTTTTAAAGATTTTATTTTTATTTATGTGTACACGTATGTGATGGGGGAGGCATGTGTCTATGAGTTCAGGTATCATAGGAGGGAAGAAATCTTGATATAGAAGCCCCTGGAGCTGGAGTTACTGGGAGTTGTAAGCTGATAACAGCGCTGGCATCTGAACTCAGGTCCTCGGTCATAGCAGTATGTACTTTCAATTGTGAAGCCATCTTTCTAGCATATGTGTGTATGAATATAAATGTAAATGAATATTATGTGTGACTATAATCAGTTAATACATTATGAGATTATTTTTCTATGATCTGAATGATCTAATCAATTATTAGTCGCGAACACTGCGCACAGTGAGCAGACATTGCCCCAAGCACTGGAGCAGCACTGAACAAACCTGCTGGCATCAGGGCCGCAGCGATTGTTGCAGAGCTATCATGCCATCTCCTCTCTTAACCAGAGTTGGTTTTGTGAATGAAAATGGCAGTTAAAACTGCACCTTAAACGACAGCTCACTTATGACATAACTGGCTTTTTAAGTAATTAGTCTTACTGTGGAAAGCAGTTTAGGAAGACTGAGTGGCAAGCACAGACAGTTCCCGTATGACACCCGCCCCCACACACCCACAGTCACACCCACCGTCACCATCCCAAGCCACAGTGTGGCATTTGTTATAACTGACAAACCTGTCTCAGCACACCATCACTGCTCAAAATCCATGGCTGACATTAGGGTTTTCTCTCTCTCTCTCTCTCTCTCTCTCTCTCTCTCTCTCTCTCTCTCTCTCTCTCTCTCTCTCTCTCTCTGTGTGTGTGTGTGTGTGTGTGTGTGTGTGTGTGTGTGTGGTGTGTGTACATCTGTTCATATGCTGCGTGTGGAAGTCAGAGGACTACTTTAAGTGTGATTCCTAGGCTACCCATCTTGTTTGACAGGATTCCCTACAGCCAGTAGACTACACTGGCTGGCTGGCAAACTCCAGGGATTTGCCTGTCTCTGCCCTCCTAGTTCTGGGATTTCAAATGCTCACTAGGGAAGCCACCCCCTTTAACTGTTATTGATACATACATAAATACATACATACATACATACATACATACATACATACATACATACCGAAACATAAAAATACAACTGCTGTTTCAGGCCCCGCTGCCCCACCCGGTAGATTCCGAGAGTGAGAAGCAAGGCAGGAACAGCTGGGGGATGGACACCTCAGGTGGCAGTGAGGGTGCAGGAAACAGACTTCCTGAGAGGCAAACTTCAGTAAGATAGCCTGGTTAAGTGAAGGGAACGAAGGGTATTTAACCCTTTGAGGAGTGGGTAGAGGCTTTGGAGTGTATGGACATCATTGGCCTGGGCCAAGGTGCCAACTTATTTGCATGAAGAAGAATTTCAGGTAATTGCTGGACAAGACCTTATAAGGAGAGAGGAAGTTTAATCTGTAACTTGGCCACCAGGCTAAGAGATCACCCCAAGAGTGGCAAAGGTAGGGGTTGTAAGGAAGGCCCAGGCCTGGAGGGAGGAGTCCTACTCCTGCTGGTCTCAAGATGAGCTTTTCGGGGGTTAGACACTCCTCTATCTCACTCCAGGCAGCGCCTCTGGCTGCGTGGCCCCACATACAACCTGCTCAGTCGGTTTTGTGTTACTCGTATGAATATGAGCTTTGAGCTGACCACTCGGTGTTGGATAACCAGTTAGGAAGTCCATCCCTACGGCAGAGTATTCTCTCACCCTCTGCTTTCTGCCGTCACCTGTAGTTCTTTACCTGGGGGACCTCACAAGATTTTCCCCTTCCACACTAGCATGTCTATTGCACATCTGTTGTCCTTATTCAGTCTTGTTTAGGCAGCCATACTGTCACAGCAATGCAGGTGAGGCTTCTCTGTCAGTCCTAGGAAGTACAATCTCACTGCATCGTTCCTGACCCTTTGGCTATTGTGATCTTTCCAACTCCTCTCGTCCGTGGTGCTCGAGGCTTAAGTACAAGAGTTGATGGCACCTGGCTTTTTATGTGAGTTTTGGGAGACCAAACTCGGGTGGTTATTTTTGCAAGGCAAACACCTTACTAGCTGGGCTATCACCTCACTGAAGTTGTGGTCCTAAGGAATCTTTTTTTAAGCAAAGGTCTAGTGACACTTACCCAACACCACAGGATCATACAGAGTGGCTCTACTGGCCTAACAGCCATTTATGCTTTGCCTCTTAACTCTTCTCTCCTTCCCCTTCTCCTTAATCCTGGCTATGCTTATCTTCTTACTGCCTCTGGCTTAGTTTTGCCTCTCCCAGAATGCCATGCAGGCAGAGTCTTACAGCAAGCAGGCTCTTCAGGTTGGCCAGTTTTGCTTAGCGATATGCATTGGAGTAGTGTCCATGGGGTATCATTCATGCCTCAATAGCTCATTTAGCTTTAGAATGGAACCAGATTCTATTGTCTGGAAGGTACCGCATTTTATTTACTCATTCACCTACTGAAGAACATCTTGTTGCTCCCAAGTTTTGGCAGATATGAGTAAAACTGCTATAAACATCTGTGTGCTGATTCACAGAGACCTAAGCTTTCCCTGATTTGGGAAAATGCCAAGAAGTGCGATTGCTGGATCATATGGTTAAGCTATGTTTAGTGTTGTGAAACACGGTGAAGTTCTGTTCAACATAAGCTGAGCAATCTGAGGTTCCACCGGCAATTCCCTCTCGTTCCAGGCCCTGACCTGCATTTCTGTGATGCCACTGTTTTATTTATTATTTATTTATTATTTATTTATTTATTTATTGGTTGTTTTCGAGACAGGGTATCTCTGTGTAGCCTTGGCTGTCCTGGACTCACTTTGTAGACCAGGCTGGCCTCGAACTCACAGCGATCCGCTCGCCTCTGCCTCCCGAGTGCTGGGATTAAAGGCGTGCGCCACCACGCCCGGCTGCCACAGTTTTATATGTGGACTCTCCCACTAGGTATGCCTTCTGTTGCTTAGTTTTTAAGTCCTTTTACAGTTTTTATTTTATACATATTAGTATTTTGGCTCCACGTATGTATGTGTACCACTACATGGCTTCAGTGGCCAGGAAGGGGAGTCAAGTCCCCTGGCATTGTGAGATGTGAGTGGTTTGAGCCACTGTGTGGCTGCTGGGAACCAAACCACTGGTCCTCTGTAAGAGAAACAAGTACTCTGATTTAACTAGGGAGCCATCTCTCCAGACTCTGATTATTTATTCCTCAATGCCACACAATCCTGAGTATATTGTCCTGTGTTGGCTTGCCATTTGCATATCTTCTTGGCTGATGGGTCTTGTCAGGTGTTTGTCTCATGTTGTAACTACTTTGTTTTCCTTTACCATTTTATTACTGTTGGGATCTCAGATTTCTTCGTGTAGTTGGGATGACAATTCTGAATCAGGTGTGTGCCCCACAAACGTTCTCTGCCAGTTGTCTGTTATCTTCTCTTCTTTACAGAGCTCTTAGCAAAGTTTAACTTATCAGTTTCCTCTCTCCTGAGTCATATTTTTGTTTTGTTTTTTTTTGGGGGGGGGGCTGTTATGGCTGCATACTAATGGTCCAATCCAGGGAGTTTTATTTTGTTTGTTTGTTTTTGTTTTTTCCCTTGACTTCTTCTAGCAGCTACATATTTTAAATTTTTTGTGTAAATTAGTCTATTATCCATCTGGTTGGTTTGTGTGAATCCTGTAAGATTCTGTTTTCACTTTGCATGTGGATATGAGTGAAACGTACTGAAAATTTTGCCTCTGCTTCATAGCATCACCTTGACTCCTTTATCAGATGTCAGTTGACTCTGTCTCTGTGAGTCTTGCAGGCTCTTTATTCTTACTGATCTGTCAACACTTCATCGCCATGACTCGGGTAGCTTTATAATATGGTTTGAGAACAGGTATATCAGCCCTCCAACCTTGTTCTTTAAATTTTAGGTAGGCTTTTGCTTCTCTAATGTGATAAATCAAGTTTCTCAATATCATAAAATAACTCAAGATTTTGATTGACATTGCATTGAATGTCCACATCAAAGTGGTTTTTAAAAAAAGATACCTTAACAATATCAAGTCATCTTTTCATTTAGTTGTTCTTTTTTTTCCTTTAGTGGAATTTGAAATTTGCAGATATTATACCTAATTTTGCTACAGTTACCTTTTGGGATCCAACTGTAGTCTCGTGTTTTAGATTTCAAATCCCTCTTGTTTACTGCTTGCTACACAGGAAACCGGTTGCTTTTGACATAGTCACCTCACACATGGTGACCTTGTTAAGGTCCCAGGAGTTTGGGGATCATTATTGTCTGGGTCATCTATGTGAAAAAGTGAGACTCTGTGTGAACAAAACCAGTTCCAGACCTTCCTTCTCTTCTGTCTGTTTTTCACGTTCCCACGTGAACTAGGGCTCCTAATGCAGAGCTGAAAAGGAGCCATGAGCAGCCAGTCATTGTCTCGCTCCAGACCTCAGTGAGCCGACTTCCCATTGCTCAGGAGATATATTTTTAAAAGGTTCCTGGGTGTCAGTGTTTTCCACACAGAGAATTTAAATGTTGTACATGTACCTTGATTCAGTCTTTCCACTCTGACTTCTGCCTACTGAACTTGACCTGGAAGAAACACTGCAAAGAGAAATATTTCATCACGTAGTCAGACCAGGGCAGAAATAAAATTTTAAATTTTAAATGTTATATCAACCCTCCGCATAATCCCCTGCATGTTTACATGGTACCTATGTGCCCCAAAATGAAAATGATGAATTGGATACTTTAAAACACACAAGTATTTTACTTACATATAATATTAGTATATAGGCACATATATGTATAGACACACATACAAAGAGAATGATAAGTAAACATATTGTTAAGTTGTACATTGAAATACTTGGATTCTACCAATTAGTATGAGTCATAATGTTTATAACTTCAAGCATCTTATTTCAATAGTGTGTATGTATGTATGTATTTTCCTGAAGCTGAACTAAATACTCAAGTATTAATTTTAAATGGCCCCAAGCTACTCATATTCTTTAGAAATTTTTAAACATTGTCTAAAGTTTCAAGAACATTGATGTGGCTTATAACTATTACATTAATACCTTATAAATAAATATGACTTTAACTTTAATTGAGTATCTAAAATATTTTTAAAACATAGCTTTTTAAAACATTCTGGAATAATGATCGTGTTCAGGTAATTTTTTAGTTTTATCTCTGCATAAATAATTCTGTAGTGTTTGGACTTCAAGAGAATGAGGTCTGTTGAATCTTGTTTCTCTGCCATAAGCCAAGGGGAAATTATTTCTCTGGACTTTAACTCATTTATTTTTCTTAATGTATGTTTTATGTCCTCAAGTGTATTATAGACAAACAATTACTGTGAAAAATAAGAAGTGACAAGCTTTTAACAATTTTCATCAATCTTTTATGCAGACAGAAATCTCCATCCTAAATGAATAAAATTAGATGGAAGTTGCTAGACTCTGTCTCTATTTTGCCAAAACCAAACAAAATGTGACCTATTCATTTCACCACTAATAAAATTACACTATCCTCCATAACATGCTAGATGTCTAAAATTGTACCATAACTTTTGGTTATTGAGATAAAAGTAGTGAAGACTTTGGAGTTCCTTAGTATCATGACTATTAAATTGAGGTTCTGCCATCTTTGTTTGCTCTGGTTGTTGGATGGGGGAAGGTAAGACATAATCACCCTGTTAACCTCACATTTTAAAATGCATTTTTATTACTCGTAATTATGTGCCCATGTGCATATGTGGGTTGGTATGTACACATGAGTGCAGGTTCCCCTAGAGTCCAGCAGAGGGCATCTGATCTCCTGAGGCTGGAGTTGCCATTGGCTATTGAGCCCCTTTGCCTAGGTGCTGGAAACCAAACTCAAGTCCTTTGCAAAAACGGTAAACGTTCTTAGCCCCTGAGCCGTCTCTCCAGCTCCTTTACCATCACTTCTGATACCTTCTAAGTCCCAGATAAGTCACCAGAGTCTTACCCCCATCTCCCATGCAATTGTTATCTTGTTTTGTTGTGCAATTTTTAAAAAGACACTGACTCCAATATCTTCATGAAGTTCACATTCATAAAAATAGAGACAAAGACAGGTGAAGTAACATATCCAAGTTTGCACAGCTGAAAAACAACTAAGCAACAGTAAAGGTTTGGCCAGATCCAATACATAGTTTTCCTACTTATTTTATATCAGCTGTTATCCCTGTTGTCATCTGGACACTAAGTGAATTATGGGCATGAGTTTTGTAGCATCATAATATAGTTTAGAAAGTTGACCCAGAACTTCATGAAGCGTATGTACTGTATGAGGCGTTCGGTTTCCAGCTGAGAACGTCTTTAGCAAGCAAGCCAAGGGCTGTCAGACTCTACAGAGGAGTTGCCTTTTACCTGAGTGAAGAAAATGTTAATGTATAAAAATCTGAATCCTTCCAATCCCACAAATGATCATTACTGAAAGATGCAGCTTAAAAAGCAATGTCTCAATTATCTCCGTGGTCTCGTACGTTCTACTTTTAAAAATTAAATATGACAAACTAGGGATACGTAATTGTGCATTTGAAGAGAGACAGTTTCCACACACATTTCAATTTAATTGCTTTCGAAAGTGCACAAGGGGAGAATATGTAGCCAAATTTTGGAGCTATCTTCAATATGCAGGCATAACTAGGTTATTAAATATTGCATGGGGGTGGTAGATACAATTGAAAACTTTCACCCATTCATAAAAGAGAATCATGTGAATGTGTATTTAAACCAAAGTGCTCTGTTCACTTAATCTGTTTACCTGATTCCCCCAATCCATTCTCGCCTTTCTGATAAATGGGGGTATAACATAAGTATGAGGCTCATTTGGTCAGTTACAGATTGTCATGCTTTAAGTTTTATTCCTTCTCAAGTCTCTGAGGGGAGTTGAAGACAAGATAATATAGTTCTATAACCAAGTTTAGCTGGTTAGGGGACAAGATCGTTTTAGATCAAGATAAAGAAGTTAAGCTATTAGAGTCGAGATAAGATAGATATTGAAGCTCATTTGGGATCTAGACCCAACAAGACAGGAAAAACACTTACTTCAAAGGAGATGAATGCAGATGGCCAAGTCACTATGAATGTAACATATATAGTACTCAGTATTCTCATGATTGTCACATGGTTCTCCCTGCAATATGTAGTTTGTTTTACACATGTATAATAAAATAAAAGTATATATTTAACAAAAAGAGCAAATAAAAACTTGGACCACCAGATGTTCTTGGTAAGAGACAGAAAATGTAATGTAGACAACTGGTCAACCTGGCATAGCACTGCTTCTTTCATTTGTTTCTATATATTAGAGATTTACCCTCTCTCCCTGACTTCCTCCATCCTCTTTCTCCTTTTCCCTCCTTCTCCTTTGTCTTTCTTCTTCCTTCTCCCTCCTCCTCCTCCTTAGTCTTTCTTATTTTATTTTTCTTAATTATTAATTTATTTTGAGACAAAGTCTTGCACTATATCCAAAGCTGGCCTGAAACTTGCCAGATAACTTAGTCTAACATCAAATTTATGACAATTCTCCTGCATCAGCCTCCCAGGTGTTGGCCTTAGCTGATAGGCATGACCCACTGTGTTCTTCTAAATTAAAAGTTTCAGTGAAAGCCAGGTGAAGTTTTTGCTAGTTTTAATTTTTGATGTCTTAAATGCAACTAATATATTGCTACAGTTAGGACAACAATATGACTTTAGATCATCACAGGAAAGACTCTACATAATGTTCATTGGGGGGAGGGGGTAATTGATGTATATGCATCCCAGATCACCTCCTAAAGGCAGAGGGTAGTGGTTAAGATGTTCATGGACCAGGTACCTGTCTCACCACATTAATTCTCCTGAATTTGCTTCAGTGCTTTCATAATAATTTGATAAAGGATTTTATATAATAAAGATTTGCCTTTTAGTTTGAATTGTCACTTTGACTTGAAAACTTTTATACAATATGATGAGGGGATCAAAGAGAAAATATCATTTTATTTCAGTTCCCAGACACCTATTTATAGGGGAACCAGCCCATTTTTTTTTCAGCTTTACGCTTTTGATGTTTTGGAGTATAGCTATCTAATAATTGATGATAAGGCTAGTATATATCCACCACTCTAGACTCAGCATTAGCTGCTGAAAAATGGCATGCAGTCACATGCATTCATTTCTAATTTGAGCATTATTTGTTCCAAATAAATATAAAATTTAGCATGTTGTATACAATTCTCTAGATAAATTTTTAAAAGTATGTAGAGTTTCTAGCTAGGAAACTAAATTAAAGTTCCAAAATTAAACTAAAATCCAGAGGTGACATAACAGTTGAAATAAACTATCATTTAAAAGACAATCGTAATAAATATAGCCTCTTAATTTCAAAGACATATCAGATTTTAAATTCTTTATTTGATATTAGACATATTGTTTTCTTTTGGCATTTATTTTCCTAGTGATTCATGTGTCACTCAGTTCACTAGCTGGGTCAAGTCAGGAATCCACATTCTTTTATCACTAAAAATAGAACCTATTTTGGAATCAGTCAAACAACAGTTAGCTCAGAGATTTTTTTAATAGAGAATATTCAACATTGGTCAGAATTAATTTGGCTTTTTGAATATTGTTCTCTTTTTATTGATATTTGAACTTACTTTCCCATTTTCATGTGGTTCAAACTTGTTTTTGACTGAAGCTACACAACTCAGTGATAGAGTACTTTCCTACCATATGAAAGACCCTGGGTTCTATTCACAGATTTTGAAAAGAACAATTAATTAATTCATTTTCCTTACCTCCTGGAGCTCAAAATATATTGTGTCCTGCATAAAAAGCCAAATATTTATATTTTCCCAATGATTGCTGCCAAAATCTGTTTTAATTTCCACACTGTATTGATACTTTTATACCCAAGTAATGA
Organism: Acomys minous; assembly: GCF_964271855.1. Classification (NCBI taxonomy): domain Eukaryota; kingdom Metazoa; phylum Chordata; class Mammalia; order Rodentia; family Muridae; genus Acomys; species Acomys minous. The sequence continues at coordinate 1,961,585 of NC_140494.1, forward strand.
ATGCAAAATATTAAATAAAATTATATCAGGAATGGATGGGAATGGAAATTTTTTCATGGCCCATAAGCAAAACAGTATTTAATAATCATGACTGATGTGTCATAATTTAAGTCAAGCCAGTAACTCAAATAGCTTTCACACCAGGTTCTTCTAACCTTTGCGGCAGGAAGCTCCCTTGAGCAAATCTAATATTGACCTTGTTTGAGGGAGACTTTGATGTGTTTGCTAAGGCATTTGTTGACTTTCAAAAGGCAACTTCAATCCAAGGCATTTTGTACATATATGACATGCTGTTAGCCAACTTGGGAAGCCTTTCAAATGGATCCTGCTAAAAATCCTCTCTTTGGAGTTACATAACTATAAAACATAGAAAAAGGAAAGGAAAAAAAACCACATTTGACCCAATATGAACTTAGTGGAGTGAGGATTGACAGAGAGTACAAAAATAGACGCCTGCAGGAAATCCTTCAGAATGTGTTGTATTATTCAGGGTTTGCACTGAAATGAGCTAGATTAGCTGGTCCTCCTACATTTCTGTGGCAGCATCCAGAAGTCTCTTATCTTACTTCCGGCCTCAGCAGACAGTCTAGGCTTCAGCTTTCAGTCAGTGACTGACTACCGTCCTCTGTAGCTGCCGTCACATGGGGCAGCCTCGGCCTCTGCAGCATGGACCAGTGGTGGCTGCCAGGCCAACCCTGCCCTGTTTACAATATCCTTCTTTTTCAGAATCCTAGCCCCGGTGAAGTGAGGACTGTGGGGACTTTGTGCAGGCAGAGAGTCTCTGAGGATAGGGAAAGGAAGTGGGGGACTGCGGAGATGGCTCAATCAAGACTGCTTCCCATAATAGCAAGAATCCCATTCTGGATCCCTAACGCTCCTGTAAAGTGCTGAGGGTGGTAGCACACCTGTAATCCAACATCTGGGGAAGAAGGAAAAGGAGAGTCTCTGGAGCTTACCAAATAGTCAAGTTAACTGACTGGTGATCTTCAGGCTGAGTGAGAGACCCTGCCTCAAAAACCAAAGCGCAGTGTGGAGAGACCAAGGAAGATACATGATATCAACATCTGGCCTCGACATGAACATGCCCCACGTGCATACCCACACACATGTACATGCACACACACATGAACACACAAACACATACATATACCACACACAGCAAACACATACACATAACACACGCATGAGCACCCACACACATACAATGATAGAGTGCGGAAAACAGGGAGGAAAAATATGGCAGTGGTTTTCTACTCCTCTGAGAACTCAGCTTCTTTCAGTAATTATTCACTGAAAATTTTCATTTCTGCACCAGAAAAATTTCTGCAACCCTCAAGTGTTAGCATGATAATAATAGTTTCCCATAAATAGAGTGGGTATAAATATACATCTTTATTATTCACTAAGTGTTTGAAGTGATTTCTGATGCTGAGCTACTATACCATATGAATCCCACTAGGTTCTCAAAGGATTTCTTTGATGGATGTGTTTTGCAGAAGTTATGAAATTTCATTGCACTGTTGAGCATAGGAGATATATATGGAATGGATGGAAATTGTGGATAGTGCCATCTTAGCTACAGTTCTTTTGTGCATGGGTATATGTGTATGTAGTATTCGTGTGTATGTGTGTGTGCACATGCATACACAGAAGGGGTGAATGAACATGTGGGCTGATGTGTGTGGATGCCAAAGGCTGATGTTAAGAATCTTCATTAATTACTCTACATTTTTTTTTTACTAAAGCAAGGGCTCTCACTTGAACCCAAAGCTTGTCACCTCAACTAGCCTAAGCTAGCCAACTAACTCAGGGATTCCTTGCCTGCACTGACTGCTATTCTAAGCAGACCACCTTATACACCCAGCGTTTATATCACCGTTGACGATCCAAACTCCTATCCAAACTTCCAGTTTTGCAGGAAGGGTTTTTCTCCTAAGCCTCTCCTCCGAGCCACTGCAGTTCTCGTCTCATGCTGAGATACAGAAACCCTTTTATGAAAAGAGTGGACCGATGTTTTTGATCCCTCTAATAAGAGCATATTGTCTTAGTCATCTGAGAGTGTATGGCTTCCAAGCTATGTCCCAAAATGCCTTGCTGTACTCCTCTTCATTTCTGGGATTGCTTAGCATTAAGGGAAACAGGTGTCTTGTAACAAGAAACCTGAAGAAAGCCCAGTGAAAGAGAGGACTGTGTGGAAAGAGGTGCGGCCTTCGGCTACCACCTGACGCTCCCTTGCTGGCCTTGCAATTGTCCTCTGAACAGCTGATGTGCAGCTCCATTGAGGCCATGGTACCCTCCATGTCTAGACAACACATGTCTGCACCTCCTTTCTACATTCTATAGGATTTACTATATATGTCTTTTTTTTTTCTTTTTGTCTTCATTGTCCTGTCTCATTTTTTCAAGTTTATATTTGGCCTTTGGGTTGCCTGCCTGAAAGACTGTCGAGCACCCATGCTCAGCCTTCTCAAACTCCCATCCAACTGAGACCCTGAGTGGATAGTGAATTACCACTGTTTTAGTCTCCATGACTGGGGATGATTGTTTTCCTCAGAAACAGACAACAGACATAGATATGGGGAAATGGGGATTCTGGAGTAGCTGGGAGTCACACTCTAGAAATGTCCACAGCGTAGAAGCCATTAGGCTCTGAATTGCCTCACTTCACAGTGGAGAGTGAGCTTGGTTTGGGGGCAAGGGGCTCTCGCCATTTTCAGACGTCACCCTACAAAGTTTTGTAAGTTCTAGGAAGGCATACCTTAGAACATGGAGCCATGGAACAAAACTGAAAATCCTTCAGATGTGACCTTCTTGAGATCTATTGCCAACATTCATGGGGGTATCCGTTATGAAACCCCGGGGCCCAGAGAGGCTCAGTTGAGAAGACTGTATGGCTCCAGCCCCATCCTCAAAGTACCAAGCACCCTTAGGAGAGAGGCTTAATCCAGCCCAATGCATGGCGTTGTGTAGACTTCTCCCACCAATGCACACTGCCTGAAGTGCAACAGTGAGAAAGGGAGTGACATGAATCAAGTTGACTGCTTACATTGATGGCATAGATCATGTGAACAGAACGCAACACACGCGTGCATATAACATATGTGTGCTTGTTTAAGGTTGTGTATTAGCCATTTATAAAATGCAAGGTAGGGACATTTTTAGTGTGTCCGGTCAGAGATTGTCACACTGCCTCATGAAATTATCACAAAAAAACAATCTTGAACTAGGATGTGAGTTCCCTGCACGTGAGGAAGCTGAAGCTGAAGGGCTCACCCGCACTAGGCCCAGGCATGCCGCAATGAGCCGCATCAGAGCGCAGGCTGTAAACAACCTTGTCTTTAGGTTCTGCCCCCTGTGCTGAAGAGAAGTGAGTTATGCAGCATCTATCCAGTGATGATGGTGTCTATTAATCTATTTTGTAATGTGGTATGATTGTGTCCAAGGTATAACTGGCTTCTAAAGAATGCTTGTTAAGGGACTGATGTGGTAAAATGCTTCCCATGTAAGAATGAAAAATTCTCTTCAGAGGTGCGGTGCCCCTGTGAAAGGCCAGGAGTGCCGTGTGTGACTGCAGCCCCACTGCCCGGAGGTGAGGCTAGGTGGATCCCTGGGCTTCAGGAACCAGCCAGCCTAGCCTAATGGATGAGTCCAAGTCCAAGTGAAAAGACTTGGGCTCAAAAAATAAGGTGGCGTGCTGCTGAATGACAACATTTGAGGTTGATCTTTGACCTCTACATGCACATAAATCTCGTAAAAATGCACACACATATGAGCACACACTTGTATGTGTATATATATATCACAAAGACAGAGACAGACACACACCCCCCCACACGCGCGCACGAGAGAGAGAGAGAGAGAGAGAGAGAGAGAGAGAGAGAGAGAGAGAGAGAGAGAGAGAGATTATATCTACACTCTGCTATTCAAACACAGCCTGTTGGCTTGCCACAGAAATCTTCCATGCATTCTGTGGTGGAAGAAATGAAACGCTGTCAAAGGGAAAATGTCACGCTGGTTTCTTTTTCACGCCACCCTTGCTGGATCCCAGCACAGTGTCAGAGCCTGCCTTCCACAGATGTGTTAGAAGGAACTTTTAGAAAAGTCAAGAGCTGCAAATGACACTTCCATTTGGCACAGCTCACTGTCTGTAAATTCAGGATCTCAGAGTAAGGGAGACTAGCCAGTTCCACTAAAATTGTATACAGCTGTCTTTCTTTAGTGCCTGCACGTCTGAATCTTCCTGTCGGGGACTTTTCTGAGAGCTGCTGGTTAGACGGTGGTAGAGGGAACATGGCACCTTAGAGACGAAGAGACACGTGTGTGCACCTGTTCACATTCTGAATTCCTGGACACTTTGCCTCCACCTCTTCATCTTCCAGCTGTCACCCCTCCACCCCAGAAAAGCTTTTATCAGCTATGCATCCATGGTCACTTCACACTCCATTGGTTCTCATACTTCCCTGGGTTTTTTCTTTCCAGCAGCTGTCACAGTGGACCACCTGCTGTGTTTGCTGGGCGGTGGCTATCTTCCACACCAGCGTGTGAGCCATACAGCCATGTGGACACGCCCACGCGTTATCCTTGCCCATGCGAACATTCTAGCTCCTACTATAGTCCCCATAGACGATAAATATTTGTTGGATCAATGAGAATCTGATTTAGTTTGAGTCTCTTGCTTTATTGACTAATTGTCTTACAACAATCTATGTTAAAGCACACACACGTTGCTGTATATTGGCCCATTCTTTCTCATTAAGGAAGGAGTAACAGAATTAGAATCTAGGCCCTGTGACATCCTGGCCATGGACGTACCTTCCTGACCACTTTCATCCTGCTTTAGTGTTTAAACATATTGGGGTCACCTAAGTCAAAAGGTGAAAGAACTTCCCAGATTAAAATAGCTATAGTAACTTAAGTGAGGTGACCAGCTTATAGACCACTTCATCTATTCCCAATGCCAGAGGAAATAAACTCCCCAACAGTGATGTTTTATAAAGGACAAGACAATTTTAACTTTACAGATAAGTTAATGAATGCAAATAGCTTTTCTGGGGTGTGGGGCAGGGTGACAGGAAAAGTGCCCCCGGAATTCAGAATGTGAACAGGTGCCCACACCAGTGGCTTCATCTCAAGGCCCCATGCTCTGTCCACTCCCATCTAACCGTCAGCTCTCAGCGACGTCCCCCAACTGAGAGGTTCAGAAATCCAAAAACAAGGTCTGAATCCATACATAATATATAATATATCACATACATGTTTATTAATTCTCAATCCATGCTTCTCTTATCCTTTTATAACATTAAAAGTCCTTCAGTCCATTTTCATGTTTGGAGCAGGACCAGGAACAAATAATACTGTAACTAGGAACAGTGGGAGCACACACCATCAGAAGACAGATCACAGGAGTCAGTTCTTTCCTTCCGTCATGTGGGCCCTGGGACTAGAACTCTGATCATCAGACTTTTCAGCAAGCACCTTTACCCTCTGAGCCATCTTGCCTGTATATCTAAATGTGCAGTAACCCCCCATGCCTCCCCACCCTCTCTTTTGCCCCCTCCTCACTCACATTAGCCCACTTTGTTCCACGAGACAGTGTCACTTCCACTTTCACATCATATATACATCTCTGATTTTACGTCTCTATACAGGAACCAGGGACCACAAATCCAAGAAAATATTTGTCTTGCTGAGAAGGCTTAACTTTCTTCTTGATAATCTCTAGTTTCATCCATTTCTTATAAATGTTACAATGTCATTTCCCTTTATAGATGAAAAAATTTACTCTCTACATATACCATGTTTTCTTATCTATTATTCTGACGTTGGACACCCGGAGTAGTTCAAAAACTTAGCTGTTTTGAATAATAGTGTGATAAACACTAAGCACTAAATCCATACAAACTACTATACCCATGTGTCACCTTTGTTATCCTTTGAAAATCCCAGCAAACCCCTCTGTATGTTCACTCTAGGTTCCTAGAGATTTAAGGACTACATTTTATATATTATACATGCATTCTAAGTTTCCATATTATTCTCTTGTCCTCCTCATTTTTTTTTTTAGAAACAAGCCTTCTGTGATTTTCAAAATAAATATCAATTTTCCTGACAGCTTCTATCTTTATCTCCTCCAGCAAACAGATGCCTGCCATTGTACATTCCTGCAATCTGGCATTTGATACAAGGAGGCCACCCTCCCCTTCACAGAGCCCGAAGCCCCTACATTGGAAACATTGCTCTGCCTCTCCTAAGGCTAGGATATCCTGAACATATTAATGGAGTGTTCTGTGAGTTGTGGCCAAGTCCATTCTAAAGCTCCATGAAGTACACACTAAAACTAGATAAATGTGTGTGTAAGAAAATTGTTATTGTAGAATTTACTATCCTGAGGCCTTTGGGTGGTAAGTCAGAGAAAAACACAGCCCACAGCTGTGCCCACCCCAAGGCTTTTACATCTTGCCTGCTTGGTAACATCATTCCAAGAACCTTTTTCTTAATTTATTTTATTACTTGATAAATTCATAACTTTAAACAATGTATTTTGACCCTATCCACCCCCAACTCCTCTCTCCAGTGTTGCAGAAGTCCCCAAGGGCCTGAAAGGCCAATTTCAGCTGAGTTCCTGAGAACGAAGCTCAGACTTAGTAGACCTTAACCCTTCTCAGGAGGCTCCATAGGCAGGCAAGTTGGAAAACCCTGGGCTGAACTTGGTTGAAGTGTTAGCTGAATTTGAGTGGATTGGAAAGAGACACGGTCTTCTTTCTAATCTAGGGAGTGATTGGGATTGAGTTAAACTACCAGCCTTCCTCAAAACTAATCTACTAAAACAAGCCCTGCCCCAACCGAGACTTCCTCCATCCCAGCCTGTCTCAGTCTTCATAGCCATAGTCCCTGAAGGAAAAGCTGTTTACCAAAACAACCCTGTAAGAAACCTGATTCACATCTCCTCCTAATAGGATGCCTTTTTCCCAGTCCTGTACGGCTGAATTGTGCTCCTAAACCTATGCAATCTGGTTATGGTTCTACCACACAGGAATCACTGGTTTTTAGTATTAGTATACAGAAACACTGTGACTCTATTCAAGTGCTTAGTCAGGCATGATGAGACAACTGCCCACTGGATGTGACCCTTCTGAACAAGACGGCTGCCAGGCATTGGCATTTTCTAGAAGTCCCCAGCAATGTGATGTCCACTAATGCTTTAGTCCATAAAAGCTCAATACCACACATGAGCCATTGATGCTGTTAAATGTAAGTATGTGCCCCTCCTGTCACGCCTGTGTTGGATGAGACTAATTCCCAAACCAGGGCCTAAACACTCTGTCATTTATTAGACTTTGGTTTTGTTTGTTTTGCTACATTTTCTGTGTCGCCAGCTGTAAACCACGCCTGTTTCATCCACTGTGTAAACCATAGTGGTGAAAATAATTTTCACTATGTCACTTGGACATCTATAGACCACAGTGAGTCTTTTATGAACGCAATTTCATTCCATGCTAAAAATCCTACAGAAGAGTTACTGTATTTATCCTGGTTTCTCGGAAGAAGAAGAATAAGAAAAAAAAGTCAGTTGGATAAAGTTTGATCACCAAGGTAACATAGTTAATAAATGACAGAGCTAGAGGATCCAAACCTAGGATGTTGAATTTTCAAAACCTAAACTGTGGAATAAGAGATGGGATGACTAGATTTTTTTAAAGCAATGCTTTAAAATAAATTTAGTGCCAGTGTTCATTTGTATCTTCCCATGCTTCCCCTCACTGTAGCTTCACTGGCTTTTTCCTCAACCACCACAGGCACATTGATTGCTGACATTCGAAGACAACTGAGTGACTTGCTAGCTGCTACTCCTGAAGTCTGGGGTGTCTGCTCTCTCCTTCAGGATGAACTGTCACTCTCAATTTTCAGACTCTGTTCAAATGTCAAACAATTCTCTGTGAGGCATGGACTGACCTCCTGTGTGTGTTAATTGTTCTGTCCTCTGTGGGCTTATATCCATTGGTAAATACTACATCATAGAATCCAGTCAATTACTAGCTAATGCTTTCTGCTTGTTTTTTTTTTTAATTAACCTCTGTTAGCCTTAGTTTCCCTGCCTACATAAAGCATGACAATCAAAGAACCCATCTTGGAAGCTTATGAGTATGAAAGTAAATACTTTGCTTGTGCTGGTTTGAATGACAATGGTCCCATAGGTTCATATGTGTGAATACTTGGTCCCCAGTATATGAAACTGTTTGGGAAGGATTAGGAGGTGTTACCTTGTTGGAGGAGGTCATGCCATTCCCAGCTTTCTCTCCCTGTGTTGTGATACTGTCTCAAGATGTAAGCTCTCAGCTACTGCTGCAGAGCTGTGCCTGCCTGTATGCTGCAATGCTCCCTGCCTTGGTGGTCACAGCCTCTAACCCTCTGGAATTATGAGTCCCAAATTAAACACTTACTTTTGTAAGTTGCCTTGGTCATGGTGTTTATTTTTCACGGCAATAGAAAGGTAACTAAGACAGAATGCAAGATACTTGACTGCATATCACAAGGTAAGAATCTGTAAGACATTACACTGTGCCGTTCTACTTCATCTGGTTTTGTTGTAGGTTCATCTTTGGTGCCTGTGAACCTCCCAGCTATGGGTGCCTGGCCAGATTTACAATACCAGACATATGTTTTTCCTCCTATAGAATGTGCCTCACTACCCTCATAACATTTGCGCCGTGATTGAATCCATGAGTGTAGCTCGCCATGCGTGTCATTATTGTAGCTCGCAGGGTTCACAGCAGGGTAAGGCTGCCGATGACTCTCCTCCCCGAGCAGCCTGCCTAGCACCTTCTGGTACTATGAAAGCTAGCCAGCAGAGAAGAAGCTTCCTAGTCATGTACTCAAACTTTTAAAAATATTTTCTCCTGCTATAGGACTGCTTTGTAGGAGGGTGGGCACGATGATCTGTAATTTATATTTCTAGGTTTTGCCAAGTGCTCAGCCCAGAATGGAAGCCTGTGATCTCATGCATGTTGCTCAGCTCCTCCATCCCCCAAAGGAGGGCCCCACTTAAGGCTGAGATGGGGCTTAAAAGTATAAAAGTGATTGATATAGAGAACCCTTAATGGGTGTCATCCTCTGTTTTGTTTTTTAATCAAGATTTAGAGATGCAAAGGCTGCATTTAGGACATAGCCAGACACTTTAACATCACTGATTTCTTTCTTTTATGATGAGACTAATGCAAGTCACTACTGCCTGTGCTGCTGGCTCGTTGACCCTAGAGGCCCTCTGTATATCAGGCCATGAGAGTCCCGGTGGCCTCATCGCACTGGTGGTTGGCAGAGCTGATTCTTGCAGCTATGGAAGAGCCAGGATCTCAGGGAGACCTGCTGAGCTGCCCTGCCAGGTTTCTTTGAGAAAAGATGAGCACTTGCCCTAAGTCAATTCTGTTCGCCCTGGCTGCCCATGTGTTTGAAGGCTCAGGACATGGTGATGTCAGAGTACATGAGGCACCTTCCTGTAGATATAGTGATCAGGGTTGATGTCGGATAGCTGACACTAAAGCGTGACTGGCAGTGCACCTAGTAACCTTCATTACAAATAGAACCCACAGGTCCGAGGGCATCAGAGGTGAAGGGGAGAAATAAAAGAGCATTAATTTAATTTGAGATAGAGACAAAAATCAAGTACTTTTTCTGGAAGAATCCAGGAACTCAACTTGGCTATTCCTCTGCTGATTCAGGCATAAGGGGAAATCTATGCTTGTCCCGCCCCCTCATCACCTCCCGTTCACTTCTGAACTCGCTGATGTCTTTTTCTAGTATCTGATGGGATGGTTTGGCAAAAGCTGCCTTTCAAGAAAAAAAGAAAAAGATTAAGAAATCATTACTGGGAAATATATGTAAGTCTTGCTTTGCTTGAAAAGGCAGTTAACCAGACTACAGCACGCCTTATGCTTAGTGGCTATCAGTTACCTTACTATTTCAGAAAAGGGGAAATGCGAAGTTCTATGTCTTTCACACAATTCATGTGTGTTATATGCCAATCATTACTTGTGGCTTTGTCTGGGTTCTTATCTTTTTCTATCCTTATCCATTCATTATTCATGACTAGAATGTACTGTCTGCAGATGTCAACCATGAAGGGTCAACCCTTCAGCCTTTTTCTGAAAAACCTTAGCTTATCTAAAAGTTTTGGTTATGCATATATGGGGAACGGGTAGGAGATTTTTTTTAGAAAAAATTGCATAAATTACCAGGCTGGAACAAAAAAACATAAGAGAATTTATACTAGGCAGAATAATCAACTAGTGGTATAGAAGGCTGTCAGCTTTGTGTTCCTTGATTTTAGAACCCACTGCAGAATGTACCAGTCACAGCCAGGTGGTGTTGCATCATGGGAGACACGCAAGCCAAAGGATGGAGAGTCTGGATAAAGCTCAGTAGCTTGTGATAATTGTATTCTCATGCATTGAGTAAGATAAGCCTGGCATAAAAGAATTCAGTCTGTATAATGTCATTTGCATGTCATTCTGGGGGAAAGTACAAGTCATTCTGGGAGAAAGTACATTTTTTGAGGCTAGAGCTGTGGGAAAGAGTCGACACAATGGAACATGGGTAACTTTCTCGGGTGGTTGAGGCTGTTTCATATTTTGACTGTATCTTTACACATCTGTGTTTTTTGATAAGATCCCTTCAAACCTCATACCAAAAAGGCTGTTTCTATGCCTAAATGGCCCCAACTGTACAATTTGAAAGGAGCATTCTGAGTTTAATTATTTGACCAATATTACCAATGCAGGGAAGAGCCTCAGTTTGCCTCAGGTGACTTGACCCTTACCACTTACAGACTGAGATTCACTTACCTGATAGGGAAATTTTCTTCTGGTGGCTGACTTAATTTCATTCCCAAGTAACCTCGCCCGGTCTAATCCATTGCATGCTAAAGGTATACTGTGTTGAACTGACTCCTGTATTTACATGTAGTTCTCTTTGCAATTATTATTTTATTTGAAAACAGAGTCATGTCTGTTCTAGTCAAGATCTGCTCACTGGCTATGTGACTATGAACCCCGGTGTCTGTGAAATACAGAGAATCCTAACACTAGTAGAATGTTGTGAGAATAAAAACCATGTACATGTGAAATTCTCACCCAAGCTCTGGGATGGGCAGGTCTGGGAGCCATATGAACTCCTCTTGCTAAGCAGAAGGATAAGGAACAGAGAGAAGAGGAGGAGGACAGGAAGAGGGGGAGGAAAAAGAGAAGAAAGAGAAAAGCAGATGCATACGATAGTTAAAATAACGAGCCATTAGCCAAGCATTTCAGGAAGGTTCTCTAAGCATCTTTTTACTAGTTTTCGTAGTTCTTATCTTCAGTGCAATTAATAAATACAATAAGTCTTGGTCGGAAAGTGACTTTTAATCCTCTCCCCCCACCCCAAGGCAGGTGCTCCAGAAGCCACTTCCTCTGTTCTCTTTGCTTCAACTTCTGACCTTTTTTTTTTCCCCCTGCATTAGCTACACTCCTCCTCACCCCTTAAGGAAAGGGCTTGACCGCCTCTGTATCACCCCTGACAGCTCTGCTGCCTGGGAGAGAGCCCTTTGTCCTCTGCCTGCCAAATGGATGTTTCAACCCAATTAGATAATGTTAGAGCTGGATGTAAAATTCAAATAGACTGCAGAGATGCTCTATTATGTAAGCTATATATGAAAAATCCCACTGATTTCTGTCTAGTTAATTTAACTGTCTGTATTTCAACTCCATAGGATACAACCACTGGAACACCAGCCAAAGGAAGTAGCACAGATAGAAGCTGATTTTCAGTGTGACTGAACTTTTAAAGTTTAATAGCCAATAAACACAAGCACAAAGTGACAGCTGTGTCATTACAAATGTAAACACACCCATCGCCTCACCTAGGGGCAATTTTAAGCAATCTTAGAAACGCCTCCTACTCTCATTGTGCCTGGGTCATTCTCACGAAGCCAATCTTTCACTTTGATTTGTTATTTCCTACCTAAAATAGTTAGTTCAAAAGCCAACAGGATGGCTCAGCAGGTAAGGCTGTTTGCTGCCAAGTCGGATGACTCTAGTACAGTCTCCATAACTCACATGGTAGAAGGAAGGGACCAAAGCAATCATCTCTAATGAAGTAAGCTTTTTAAAATCTCAACAAAGAGAGAGAAAGATAATTTTCATCTAATGCTTTCTGGACAAGAAAATCCAGCTCCAGTAAATATTTTATGTTCCGTGAACCATTGTTTTCCCTGGCCTCCCTGGCCTCCTAAGCCCTCGATAGCCTTGAGCCAGTGATCAATCAAGTGGGAGACTGAGGGTATGGGCAATCCTGAGAGGAAAAGCCAACCCCTCCCACACAAGGAGCACACTCCATTTCCTAATGATTCCTTCCCCAAGTCACACAGTGAAGGTCACTTTTGTGTTTTCCTTGTGACTCGGTGCTTTTGATTGCATAGACTTCTGTGAGTTTGCTGTGCCTTTGTTCTCTGATAATTCGATAAGAATAAGGGAAGAATCTGTTTCTGCAAGAGTTAGCGCCAGGGGGTGGGTCAGAGCTTGCTTTGGGTGAGCTTCTGAAGTTGCAATGTGTGCCAAGTGAGATGCCCTCTAGAAGGTTCACCTTCTGTGGCTCTCTGGACACAGTGCTTCCCCGGTCAATTATCTTTGCCGCCTTGTCAAGTAGGAACTTAAATATCCATTCAGTGTGTTGGCATTTTATTCATGTGTGTGCTAGTGCACGTGTTCACCTGTGTGGGTACCCATGTGTACATCCCTATGGAAGTTTGAGGTCTACTTCAGGCAACAGCCCTAAGTCATAGGGATCTGCCTGCCTCTACCTATAAAACTCTGCGATTATAAGTGACTACCCCTATGCCACACTTTTCATGTGAGCTAGCTGGGTCATCATGGTTGCAAGGCAAGTGCTATACTCTCTTGCAGTATCTCTTCCAGGCCACCATGTTGACTTTTTTATCTTGATAAAATGCAGTGTTGTGCCTTATCTGCTTTCTTTATCAGTATGACGGAATGCCTGACAGAAGTGACATAAGGCAGGAAGGCTTTATCTTGGCTCACAGTTTAGAGGGTACAGTCTACCATGGCGGGGAAGGTCTGGGAGAAGAATTCATTACAAAACCCAGTGCCTTATTTGAAACAGTGGCATCTTGCTGACATCTCAGTCAGGCAGAATACACAGACAGCTCAAGACAGGAGCAGATCAGTGTATAACCCTCAAAGACTACCCCAGTAGCCTCTTCCTGCCAACGAGGCCACAATTTCTAAAGGACCCAGAGCTGCCTCTAATTGCACCACAAGCTGAGGACCAACTGTCACAGACACATAAGCCTGTGGGGGACTTTGTACATTTCAGCCATAGCATGAAGTTTGTATCGTAAGTGTCCCTTGGCTGAAGCCTGGCACTGCTAGGGGATGTAAGAGTCTTTAAGAAGCAGTACTGAAGGAACATCCTTGATTAAGAGAACAAGACCTCAGCTCCTTTCTCTTTCTCTTTTTCACCTGACCTCAGAAGCAGATTTTCTCTGCCATACCCTTCTACCATAATATGCTCAAAAGCAACAGGGCAAACAGATAATTAGTTGGCACCACAAAACTATAAACCAAGATAAACCTTTTTTCTCCATAACTTGTTCATCTCAGGCATTTGTTATAGGCAGAGAAATCCTAGTGACACAGAACATGTTGGCATAATTCAACCTTTGCTTGCAGGAAGTTGGCATCATAATGTGCTAATTGCTTATGATGAGTGGGAAGCTGTAAGGTGAACTGTGTCTATTTTAAGTAAAGTAGGTGGCTTAAATGACGACATTTCAAATAAAACTTCACTTCAGTGGTTCTCTAAATGTTTCCATTGCAGTCGGCAAAGTTGATTAATAAATGGATCACGCTGTTGATGATGCTTGGAGAGGGAATGAGTGGCCGCTTTAGAAGTTTATACACGTTATCTTCTTCTAAGTGTATATCTGAGCTCCTTAAGGTTTTCATTCTCTTAGAGAAACTGAGGAATGATAGCAGCTTATCCACTACTAGGAGAAGTCCGCATTTAGTATTTTATATTCTTTGCTTTCATACCTTTCATGTCAATGTAGCCTCCACGTTTGTAGTAGCATTAAGCCATCACACAGGTATAACAGTTTAGGTTATACGGTGCTAACACTCTCCCCTTTGTGGTTAAAAATAACAAGCCACCCACATTCCAGTGGAAGACTGCACATCCAAGAATATTTGAACAGCACGAGTTGGTCTTGTTGGGTTTTGAAAAACAAACAAAACAGAAACAAAAAGAGCGCAAAGTTGGGTGGATAGTTGAGAAAATTGCATCTGGGGAAGTAGGGAAAAGGATGTCGAATATGATCAAGACTCTTGAAGAACTAGTGAAAAACATGGTAACAACAGCTTTTAGTTATTGTTTGCCTGATAAAGTATCTGTGGAAATCAGCTTGAAGTGAAAGCAATTTGTTCTCTGGAAATGCCTAGACTTCAGAATTCTGTATATTGTGCTGGTGAAATGATGCAATGGGTAAAGGTGCTTGCCAACAAGCCTGATGACTTGAGCTCAATTCCCAGGACCCACACGGTGGAGGGAGAGAGAACCTGACTCCCACAAGCTGTCCTATCAGCGTGTTGTGAGTGTGTGTGTATGTGTTCTTTCTAGAGGGCTCTGGATCTTTCCAGAACTTCTCACTAACCCAGTGTTGCAGTTACAGTTACCACCACTCCTGGATTTTAACAGAGATTCTTGCATGTATTAGGTCTCTATGCTTTTAAAGCGAGTACTGATTGTGTTACTTCATGAGCTCCCAGGTAGACAAAATGCTGAATGGCATAAAAAGTATGAGTTATGGTAATGATTTATTCACCAAGTATTGTATAAAAATGTTTATTCCTCCCGGATCAGAATTCTGAATCAAGCAGGTTTTTATCAAGTGAATGCAACTTTACTGGTTACCTAGAGAAAGCCCAGAGTTCTAAGTTATGGTCTACTCAGAGAAGACACAGGTGAAAGTTAGGCATGGGGCATGGAGAGGCCAGCACATTTGATAATGAAATCACCCATAGTAGGCAAAGCAGATGCATTCCCTGTAGAGAATTTTTAATCCAGAAACATGACTACTCTGGCAAGAAATTTCATCCAAAGACCTAGGTCTGTGTGATCCAGCAGAAATACAGATACACCCTTAGTACACAGCTTTAAGCCCCCCAGCTGGAATACAGACATTCCTTTAGTACACAAGTTCAATCCCAAACAATGACATCTAACTAAGTGACAGACAAAATGATGAGTCAGAGAAATATTTGACAGAATGAGTCCGAAATAGGATATGCTCAACTCTTATAAGAGAGAAACTACTTAGGAGTAGCAGAGAAAGACAGAGAGAGAGAGAGAAAGACAGAGAGAGAGAGAGAGAGAGAGAGAGAGAGAGAGAGAGAGAGAGAGAGAGAGAGTTACAGACAGTACAGAGAGAGGAGTAAACAAAAAAATTGTTGTAGGACTAGAGTAGAGTTCCTGGGGTCAGGTTAAGTTCAGTGCAGGAAGTTTGGTGCAGTTCAAAGTGTGGGATTCAGGGCCAGTTTTTCCAAGCAGAACAATTCAGTGAGAATCTGAGAGAAGCCAGTTTGAATCAGTCAGCTTGGAGAGGAGTTTTGAGCCAGAATGGCTGCGTTCACCCAGTCAGCCAGAGTTCAGAAAGAACTAGAAAGGATGAGCTTATTCAGCAGTGAGTCTCAGAAGCTAAAAACCACTCTAGGCCTAGGTTAGCAAATGGAGTCTGGAAGCTGGAGCCTTCAAAGTCCAGGCTTGCAGAAGCTTAGATTGTATGGAGGCTACAAGCTTCCAGACCTAGGCCCAGCGATAGTTAGAAGCACTCTGGGCTCAGCCAAAGCCATGTATGAGTGAAGCTTGGGCAGGGCTCTTATCTCACCCCATCATCTGAGGAAATAAGAACAGCATTTACATTTAGCAGTAGCAAAAGAGAGAAAGAGAGTGGCATGGAGCCAGAGCCCAAGAAGATCGCGTGACAAAAAGCGCAGTGGGTGTCTTGTGCACCCTTGTGCTGGAAGCACTCAGAATGCCCCTGTTCTGGAGGTGAGAGAAGTTGGCTTTCGAAATTAAGTCAGTTGTTCAAGACTCTAAAACAAACAAAAGAATTCTAGAAATTTTGCTCAGGGTCAACTTTTTCCAACTCAAACTCAGGTTTCCTTCAAGCCAAGTTATAACTGCATGGGGAGCCATTGTCTGTGCTGCATTCACTCCTGTGAGCGAAGACGCAACTTCGGCATCTTGTCTGCAGCTTCTCACATTTCACTGAGAGCACAAAGCAGGTGCTCTGACAACTATTATGACTTTTTTTTATATATCTTTTCACTGGAAAGGCCCCCTCCACAGAAGACCACATTCTCGGTCTCTTACATGACACACCCCTTGGCACATCCACTCCTCCACCTTTGCTTGTTCTTCTCTCATCCAGGCATCCTCATTATGGTCTGTTCTTCACCCTTAAGTAGAGTCAGATGGATGACAGCTCTTTGAGCCCACTTGTGCATTTGAGGGTGGGGCCTGAAAGTACCAAAGGATGTCTGCATGAATAGGTTAGACTAGCAGGGCAGACTAGATGTCACAAATGCTCCGTTCTCTCAGGGAAGTAAGACTGAAGCCAAAAAACCTTGTATGAATGTGTCCGCATTCATGTCCCGGTATAATTTTATATGGCTTGTCATTTGAAATTAAGATAACTCATGCAACTATTTACTTGTTTGAAAACAGAAAGATGTGAAGCCATCCTTAGTTCACTGGCTGTGCAGAACCAGGCAGCAAGCTGTTCTTTTCCTGAGTGAATCGTTGGAGCCTCCAAGCCACCTGTTTCCCTACATTCCAGAATACTGTTCCTAGCTCCTAGCTTCCCAGCTCCCGATAGCCTGTAGAAAGTCCCATGTACCGTGATCAGAACCTATCAAATCCTTATCAGAGGATAGTTTGCTTTTGGTTTGATTTGTTTCTTATTGATAAATTCATGTCTTCCCAGAAACATTGTAGCAATTTTCTACTACATCCATTTCTTAATCATACTTAGCACGGAACTAAATTTATTTCTTAGTCATACTTTTACACTGGCTAAATAAACAGTGTCTTCTCATGGCTGTACTTCACACTGTAGGCAAAACAGAGGCATGTAAGCAAAAGCTCTTCCTGTGATTTTGTTTTGTTTTGTCAAATATCTGTTACTGCTATTGTCATGCAGTTTGAAAAGATGCTCTTGTGAAAATGGTATTACTGATGTCTGTTGACTGATTTTTGTCACTGTCTCTCTGTCTATGCAGATATGACTGGTAATGGCATCTGCTTCAGTCCTGAGTTGCTCAGTGGACTGTGGGTTGAGTGAATCGTATCCCTTCTTGTCGTGATACACAGCAGAGAGCCCCTCCACCTGTAAGTGTGTTTTATTCGCCTTTCTTTCTGTGGTTATGTATTGACAACTTTCAAAGTATAGTTCCATAATGAAAATCATCTATAGTGTTACTAGTAAAAAGCAAGACTGAAACTAGTCTCTCAGTTTCAATGCCCTGGAGGATAAAGGCATAGCCTCAGATATACCTGCATCAAATATTAGTAAGTATCGACAGAGTGCTGTGATGGCTGGTCTTGGTTGTCGATCTGACACACCTAGGGAAATAAAAGCTCAGTTGAGGAATTGCCTCTGCCACGCTGGCCTGTGGGCACATCTGTGGACCATTTTCATTATTAAAATGACATCAGTGGGTCCAGCCCATTGTGGGTAGTACCATCCCTAGACAGGCACGCTTAGGCTGTCTAAAATAGCCAGCAATCCAGTAAGCAACATTTCTCCATGGTCTCTCCTGTAGTTTCTGCCTCCAGGTTCCTGCCTTGTCTTGAGAGGTTTATATGTTAGATGAATCCTTTCCTTCTTCAAGTTGCTTTTGTCATAACAACAGAGCCTCAAACTAGGAAGTTTAGCTCAATGTTAATTTAGCTCAATATTAATTTAGCTCAATGCTCATTGAATTGAGAAATCTCAACGTCTTTTGGTTCTTTAACACCTTATATATAACTAAAACTGAGGTAACTCTACGCTTCAGCTAGTTGAATACTTTGGAGCAGTTCTATTCTAGTCCAACGAGATATTCATGTGCTTCCACTTACACACATCATATTGATGACTGGTAGACGGTATCTATGGTATTGTGAGAGGGAAATTGTACTCTGAGTACCGTAATTGTAGTTTTTGCTTCATTTATCATTCAATTAGTCTGCTATTCTCCAAGCTTCAGGTTTCTCTGAAAAAAAAAAAGAGAGTATCATAAAATAATAATTTCCCCTTCGCCTAAATTCCTAAGACTACTCTGACAGTCAAATGAAGGGATAAATGTGAAATTTTGATCTAGCAGAGAGTTTCAAGTGTTAGGGGCTAGAGACGTTGCTTGGTTGGCCATGTGAGTACTTACCATGAGCAAGGCCATGGTACTATTACCAGCACTACCCACACTGTGCATCAGGGGACACAGGGAAAATCCTGGCACCATGGAGAGAGAAGCAGAAGAGTCATGAATTCAAAGTCACCCTAAGCCACATAACGACCTCAGCTGAGGCTACATGAGATCCTATCTCAAGAGAAGAGAAGGAGGAGGAGGAGGGATAGGGAGGGAAGAGGAGAAGGAGGAGGAAGAGGAGGAGAAGGAAGAGGAGAAGGAGGAGGAGGAAACTGAACAACAAAACGAACTTTATCTGTTGCCAAGTTATAAGCAGAGGGAAGAAAATAGCTGTACTGCCATGTTTTTTTTTCTTTTATTATAATGTATTCACATCTTATCCCTATTGTAATCCCCTCACTCTTATCTTCCTGTTCCCACTCTCCCTCAGATTCTTAATGGAGCCTCACATTTTGTCTGTTACCAACCTAAAAGATACATTTTTTAAAGGCACAATTTATGCTCCATACTGATTTCATCAAATGCATCAAAATATGAATTAGTTTTTCAATGTCAAGAAAATTCTGGGAAACAAACACACAAAAGAGCAAAGATTTAGTTTTATCAATGTTTATTTATTTATTTTAGGTTATAATATAGTTACATCATTTTTTCTTACCCATCTTCCCTCTGAGCTCTCCCTGTACCCCTTGCCTCTTTAAAATCCATGACCTTTTCTTCTTTAATTGTTGTTACATATGTGTGTGCTCCTAAATATATAAATCCTGTTCAGTCTGTATAATGTTACTTGTGTTATGTGATTTTAGAGATGACCATTTGACTGAAAGTCTCAGAGGTCATTTAGCCCAGTTGCTGTGGGTCTGTGGTGAATCACAATGTCATTCTGTGAAGGGAGTAGGCAAGCTTCGTGGCTACTGAGAAAGCACCTACCTCTCTGTGCCCTGGTGTGTGTGTGTGTGTGTGTGTGTGTGTGTGTGTGTGTGTGTGTGTGTGTGTGTGTGATGGCACCAGTAATAAAACACGTTAGCTTATCACACAGCGTGGATTGCTGAAGTCAGTATGAACAGGCTTGCAGCTTATGGGTCCCCTTGGAGAGTGCTCAGTGCTTTTGTGGGGGAGCAGGCCCTGTGGCCAGAAAGCTCTGGTCATTCACTGACTGACTGTGGAACTTAGAATGGTCACTGAGCTTTCTGACATCTCCGTTTCTGAGCTTTTGTTAGGATGACTCAAGTGGACTCTCTTTTCTCCTGGAATCAGTCTTGGTGATACAAACCATTTCCACCAGTCTTAAATATTTAATATTCTTTTAAAAGACAGTAAGTAATTCAAATCAAGTTACAAATTGCAAGCATGCCTTGAGTATGTCCTCCAGGATAAAGGATAAAACCGATCCAGGCGTGGTGGTGTAGGCCTGGAACACCACTCCTCTTGCTGCTGAGGCTGAAGGACTTCCAGGTCAGCCTGGATTGCATAGGCGCTGCCAGGGTAGCCAGGGCCACACACTAAATCTGTCTCAGAAGGCTGATAGACAGTCTCCCAAGGACCGCCAGGGGTAAAGGCACCTATGGGCAAACCTGAGCTCAGTCCCCAAAGCCTGCACCATGAAAGGAGAAAACTGACTCCCGTAAGTTGTCCTCTGACCTTCATACGCACATTGAGGAATGTGGGCCTGCACACACAGACACACACACAGACAGACAGACACACACACTCTAAGGGAAAGTGATACAGAGGCAGACGCATAATAAATAAATAATCCACTGGCTTTTAAAAGCCTATCAGAGGTTGTGAGCAAGAGGTCTATGTTTTATTTATTATGAACTTTGGGTTGTTACAACACTTAAAACTGTATTGTTTTGTTTTGTTTTGTTTTGTTTTCAGGGAAGAAGGAGGTAGGATGCAGTAGGCCACATCACAAAGTGAAGGGCAAAGGGGTCTTAGCTTTCACTTTCCCAACCACACACTCAGCACTGGATACACAAAGTGTCTTGCTCTGAACAAACATCCAGTGTTATCCTGTGGGCTTGCATTGGCTGAGATTCAGCAGTTCAGAATGGGTGACATTTTCCACATGAGTCATGATTTGTCCCCAAGGTGGGAAGTGCTGATAAGGAAAGTGGTGAGCCCACGCCTATGTTCACGTCTGTAGTTCAGCAGTTGCCAGCCTGGGGGGCTCTCCCTGCACAAAGCCTTGGCTGGTCCCCTGCACATGTTCATTGTGAACCACCTGAAACAGCCACAGTGATTAGTTTATCCATCACAGGGTCCACCCACATTGACAGCCAGAGAGTATTTCACATGTAAAGTCCATCTGACTTTTAATTCAGGTCCTAATGTTATCTGCGGTTTCCTTCTGTGGGCACTCTGTCCTTCTTGTTTATTTTTCAGTAGCTTAAGACTTAGTGGGATTTTCCATCACGAGAGCAATGGTGGTTGTGGAGGAGGCTGTTGAGAATGACGCGTCTGGGGCTACAATCCTGTGTACCATGACCATAGCATGCAGCGGCTGCCTCACTGTCCCTGAATAAGTGGCCAAGTAAAAAGATGCCACTAGTTCATTTTGCCTACTTCCTGACCCTCTCAACATTTACAATCACTTGGTGCTCACAGAAATCACATTCTACTGTCTCGTTAGGCATTAGGTTATACGGAGAAGAAATCCTAGGGTCATTAGGTTGGAATACCAGCCTTACTAAATAGATGGCATTTTTACTGTTTTATTGGCCATTCTATATCTTCAGAAGGCTCCCTCTGTTGAAAACTGATCAAATCTGGTTTTTATCTAATACTTATTTTTAAAATATATCTCTAAACACACACACACACACACACACACACACACATACACACACACACACACTCACTCACACATATACATTTCAATGAAACGTGTCATTCAATGTAGAGATGGGCAGAGTTCAATAAAGACATAAGGTGTTCAGACCTGAACTCTGATGTAGTTTGGATACTGACAATAAATAAAAGTTTTATCAGAGTAATTTTAAGTGTTGGTAGAAAGAGAGGCATGGGGAGACTGAGGCACCAACCGAGGACCATGCATGGACAGGACCTAGGCCCCTACACAGAATAGGCAATGGGCAGATCGGGCATCTTGTGGTTCCCCTAGTAACGGGAGCGTGGGCTGTCCCTGACATGGACTTTGTTGCCTGCTTTGTGATCACTTCCCTCTGGCAGGGCTGCCTCTCCAGGCCACAGGGGAAAGGACGCATTCAGTCCTGATGTGACTTGAGGTAGTGGCGTGGGTTGGAGAGGACTTCCCTTTTCTGATTAATTAATTAGTTAATTAAAAAGAAAAATGGTAGACAAGGTGTAGCCATATTAGGCATAGTGTTATCATGGGAGAGGCAAGGGGAGAGAAAAGGTCAAGTCTTTCTCTCTCTTTTCTTTAAAAAGAGTTGTTGACATTTTTCTTTTTTAAATTTTATTATAATTTATTCATATTACATCCCAATTGTTATCCCCTCACTTGCATCTTCCCATTCCGACCCTCCCTCCCCTTCTCCCCTATTCCCGTCCCCTAGACCTCTGAAAGGGGGTCCTTCCTCCCCCATCACATGACTACAGCTTCCCAGGTCTCATCCAGAGAGCCAGCACCTCCTTTCTCTGTGTGCCTACAGGGCCTACCCACCAAGGGGGAAGTGATCAAATCATGGGCACTAGAGTATAGTTCATGTCAGAGGCAGTCCCCACTCTCCTGCCCCTGCCCCATCCCACCCCCGTGGAGAATGAGCTGTCCCTTGGCTGCATCTGAACAGGGTGTCTCGGTTCTCTGCACACATTGTCCTTGGTTGGTGCATCAGTGTGTGCAAGTCTCTAGAGGGGTCATGAGCTCCACAGGGAGGCCATCAAAGATGGTAGAGACGTCTCTTAATGTAAGAGCCTGCTAAGTGGCTGGGTATGTGCCTCACTTTGCAGAGTACCAGCCTAGCCTGTGTCACTTCTTGGGTGCAATCCCCAGCATGGCGTCACAGCACCTGGGAGATGAAAACAGGAGGACCAGGAGGAATTCAAGATCATCCTCAGTTTTGTAGCCAGTACTGAGCAGCCCACAGGAACCTCCTGACAGTCGGACCAGCCAACTGCGCATGTCCCGAAGGGTGGGTGAGAGGCTGAAGGGAGGGCTGTGGATCTTTGTGTGGCCTCTTTGCCAGCTGAGTTCCACCTAAAGCATCCTAACCTAGTGCCTGTCGTGACTGCACAGGCTGTGCATCATGTCTTTCCCGGTGTCTTGAAATGTGTACTTACTGATTAAGTCTACAATGCCAGTGAGCACCCTGTGACCTTAGATTGAACAGGAAATGGCCAGATTTGCTATGGTTCAAATATTCTTAGGAAAGTTGTCGATATGGATATTATCTTTTTTATTTTTTATTAATTTATTCATATTACATCTCAATTGTTAGCCCTTCCCCTGTTTCCTCCCATTCCTCCCTCCCTCCCACTTCCCCCCTTCTCCCCTCTCCTATGTCTGTGATTGAGGGAGACCTCCTCCCCCTGTGGAAGATGTGGAAGGTGACTTTTTTTTCATTTTCTTAGTCACAATTGTTCAGATTTATATTAATAATACTTTTAAGATAATATCCAAGAGATAGATATCTTCCACATCTTCCACATACTCCATATTTATATCCTGTCAACTACGTTTAGCAAGAGGTTTTAAGTGTCTTAAAGATGTGTACGTCAGCTGAGCTTGGTAGTTTATACCTATAATCTTATTGTTTGAAAAGCAGAGGCAGGAAGATGAGGAGTTCAAGGGCACACTTAGCTACACAGCGTGGTCCGTGTCTACCAGGGCCACATGGGATTCTACCTCAAAACCGCAAGCAGGGAGGCTGACAGAGGTGGCCTTGCAGTTAACAGCACGTGCTGCTCCTCTAGAGGACCGAAAATCAGTTCCAGCGTCCACATCTCAGAGGCTCACAGCATCTGTGATTCCAGTTCCAGAGGGGCAGACGCCCTCTTCTGGCTTCCACGGGTATCTGCACTCTCATGCATATGCTCCCACACAGGCACATACACATGATTAAAAATAAAATTGTCTTTAAAAAAAAATAAAAGAAAATGTAGAGTTTATCATTAAGCATGTTACTTTTAGAATCAGCCACACACCAGCCATAAGAAGGTTTCCCACTTCATGGTATCTCAGAATAGAATGACTACCTCTGTACTTATTTCTAAGAAAATAGTTTTTAAAGGTTTATGTCATCATAACAATTATTGTGTTTATTGTAACTACTTACTACCAGCACTCCCAAGCTGAGATCATTATGAAAGATTTTTAATAGTCATTTAATTTATATGTATGCTGTGTATACCCGAATGTACATATGTGTTTATAATGTTCACAAAGGTGTGAAGAGGGCATCATACTGGAGTGACAGATGGTTGTGAGCCATCATGTGGGTACAGGGAACAGAATCCAGGTCCTCTGCAAGGGCTATATGTACTCTTAACTGCTGAACCGTCTCTCTAGCCCCTCATAAAATATTCTTAAAGCATACATGCAAAAACTGCTATTTGTGTGTATAAACATTCATAGACTACACAGAAAGCATGTGTATGCTTTGTATAAATACTTAAGATACATATTTCATATGTCTAAGAAAGAAGCATATTAATCTGATTTTGTAAGTGTGGGCAAAATGTATGTTAGGGATTTTTAAACATTTGTGTGTGTTTCAGCTATTTATTTAAAAATACAGTGAGAAATAACAGAACCAAAGCAAAAAAGGACCCTAAATCAATGACTAAAAAGCTAAATACCACACAGAGTAGGACTTAAAATTGTTCAGTGCATATAAACAAACTGTACCATTCTTCAGTTTTGACAAGAAAGACTGCTTATTCCATTAACATGATGTTTCTCCTTTAAATGGTGTGTGTGTGTGTGTGTGTGTGTGTGTGTGTGTGTGTGTGTGTGTGTGTACATGTGTTGTCATAGTAGATCTGTGAGGTTCAGAGGACATTTCGGGATGGATTTTCTTTCCAGAAAGTTTCCAGAGCTTGAACTCAGGTCCTCAAACTTGTGTGACAAACACTTTCCCATTCTGAGCTATCTCACCTGCCCTAAGATGGTGCTTTTGAGCTCAGCAGGCTCCCTGGCACCATACTGGGCACTAGTAATACACAGTGAGGCCAGTTTGAGCTGATGAGGCCAAATTGTTAAGAAGTAAAATCTATCTGAAGAAGCTGAGCTTCAGATATATGGCTGTAGGTAAGTGGCAGCACTAAGCTAAAAAGATACTTCTAAGAGAGGAAATTGGGCTGACAGTGTCCACCAGAATTCAGTGCGTGAGCTGTTTTAGACTGACATGCAGCCATCGCCAAGAGGCACCTTTTGAAAAAATTACATATAGAGAACATTCGTCTGGTTATGTAAGCAGAAATATAAGAGCCACGTAGGCATTAGCACACTGCGAAAGCTTTGCATGCTCAAGTGAGTTAAGAGGCACAGCAAGAAGAATCCATCAATAAAAGAAGAGACTGTGTTTTTATTATTCCCAATGGTGATACATGGCAAGGCTCCAGGTTGTTTCCTACTTGTACATTAAGTCTCTATTTAGCATTTGAAAATTAAAATGTCTCCACTGGCTGTTTAACGTATGCTTTTGCTAAAGGACCTGCAGTTAGTTGTGTGTTGAAACTGAATGGCGATGCCCATCATCTGAGTTTGTGATTTTTCAGTCTGTGGCTAGCCATTCAGTCATCTGATATCACAGAGAGGAGACATATACCATGTGCAGTACATTGTGTAGGTAGCCAGGGGAAAAAAGGTATGTGCAAAGTAAGGGCACTCAGTGTTTGTATATGTGCGCCTGTGTGTGTCTTAGCTTGTGTGTGTTTGTATGCTTGTGTATACATGTGTGCAGTGTATGTGATGCTTCTGTGTATGTGTTAGTCTGTGTATGTGGTAGAGAAAATGCTAAATACTTGTATTCCTTTACAAATAGTAATATATATTTGATTATTCTTTAATTTACACGTGTGTGTGTACGTGTACGCATTTGCATGATGAGTGCAGATGTCATGACACAAGTGACTACCAGAGGATAACTTTATGGAGCTGGTTCTTTACTTACAGGTTTAGGTGGATTCAGAGAATTAAATTTAGATCTTCAGATTCTACAACAAGCACTTATACCTACTGAGTTATCTCAAATGGCCCCTTTGGATTTGTTTGTCTTATTTTCTTTGGTTTGAAGTACTGAGAATTACCCATGCTGGGCAAGTGCTTCACAATGGAGAGACACACATGCATAGTGCTCCATCATAAACATACATGTACAACACAATACACACATACACACATAGTGCTCCATGATAAATATATATATATTTGTACATATATATATATACAGTACACGCACACCAGCCAATAAACTTGATTTTGAACAACAGTGTCTTCTCTTTTTGTTTGTTTGTTTGGTTTTTGTTTGTTTGTTTTAGGTGGTTTTTTTATTTAAGATTTTATTTTATCTTGATGGCATATACCTTTATACTATTACATGTAAGTAGAAAAATTACATACAGCAGGAAGAACCACGAAACAATCAGAGATTATATGAATGTTACTTTAGTGTTGTTTTGGCTAATCGTATTTGGCAACCTTGTAGAAAACATCTTTCCTATCTTTGTGATTCTAAAATTCTGAATGAGAATCAATATCTGTCCTCTCTCATCTCTGCCAACTCAAAACCTCTATCTAGACCTAAAAACATCTTAGCTACTAAACAGCTTAGGTTAATTGTAAGACTAAACTATCTGGTCTTCAGTTCCATCAGAGACTTGAGAAAGAAAGAAAGTGAATTACTTGAGTGAACCAGAAGTGTAGGTTAGCAGCTTCCAGAATGAGAAGGAGGAAAAATGACAGAGACAGTTTACTGCCTGAACAGTCACCCTAAACTCTCTATAACATTGGAGCATCATCTTCAGCCTTCTGGCCCAATATATCTGACAGACATATTTGTGAGGCAGGAACTATTGAGGACTTGCTTACCCTGTCTTGGCAGAGTTTGGTCATTGACTCTGCCTGCATAAAAGTTTGTCCATTTTTAGGCAGACTTCTGTCTGTGGCAGAAATGAGGACATTTTACCCAGTGGCTGGTTTGCCACATTTGAAGCCATCTCCATAAGGAGGATCTTTGATGCTTATCATCTTCTTGAGGTAGGCTGAGTATTACCAGGAGCTAGCCTGTCTTGTTGTCAAAGAATCTTTAAGATATTAAAAGCTTCTTAAATGTCATATTCTGTAGGTCTCTGAGGCTTTGAAGACTTTATATAACTATCTTACTTTATCTATCTATGGGATTGTATCTATCTGTTAAACCTAGGGTGTATATTCTTGTGATTAAAAATAGCCTGGTAGTTGACATGACCATAGTTTGATCAACTAACAAATGGCTTGTATTACTTACCTATCCTAATCAGCCTGCAATAACACTTTCCAGGTATTGGAAATAAGCTTTGTATTATAATTGAGTTGTATGGGTTCAGTGCCTCATGTAAGAGTATTTATATGAGTATATACATAACGTGTGTAGAGAATAGTCTTAAATTTGAATTCTATATCAATGTATCAAAGTTAATCTAATTTTGTATCAATATACAAAATTCTATACCAATGAATTAAAGATAACCTTTTGTTAGTAACAAATAAGGCCTTTGGTTGAGGAGTAGATTTAATAATCTACTTTTTAATCCTATCATCCCAATGTATTTCTATACAGCCCCTTCTTTCTTTTCAACCCCTATCTCCATATCTAGGAAAGAAAGAAAGAGGAAGAGAGACATGCCTGAGTCCAGCCTCATCTTCTCTCTGAATAAGACCAATCATAACTTATAAGCAACTCCCAATGAAAAACAAGCATCTTCTTTTTATAAATGAAAGAATTCATGCATTTAACTCTCTTCCAAGCAGCACTTCACATTACAATGTAATATGACACCATACTCACTAAACTTTCAGATGCTAATCGAATCCTAGATAAGCATTTCAGCACTGTGCCCATGTCTCATTTGTCAAATGTTTTCATGCTTGCTTTAGCCATCCTAATATTTGGGACTGTTGTAGAATCTAAAGTAGAAATCCTCAGGACTGTTATGTACATCATCAGATTGTGCTAAAGAGGAGTGTGACTAAAAGGGGAGCCAAAAAACCAGAGTACTATGAAACCTCCAGTGAGGAGACCCTGCCACAAAGTGGGCAATTGGGTTTTTTTTTTATTGTTGTTGTTGTTGTTGCTCTGTAGTCAAAGTTCCATTTCTGTCTGTGTAGAAGAATGGCACTCATACCATATTCTGAGTGTTTAGTGCCTTGTCACAAGACAGTAGGCTGCGTAAGTAGGGCCATTGATCTGTTCGTGTTCCTGGTCCAGAAGTGTGATTCGGGATGTGTGTTTAAAAGCTTGTGACAAAGCAACAGTTTAAACATTGGGAAAACCAGTTATTGGACATATGTTCTTCCAGGCCAGTTTTCTAACAAGAGAGTTAATCAATCATTTTTAGTGATTTTGAGATACAATCTAATGATCTCTTTATTAAGCTCAGTAAGTCAAGAAAGTGTAATACTTATGCACTAGACTGCAGTAGCATCGATTGGCCTATTTATCCTGGAGGAAATAGAAAGCATAACTATGATGTAATCTAAAACAGCCTCCCTGGGGCTGGGCAGATGGCTCAGTGGGTAAAAGCACTTGGCCGTCCACATATGAGGTCCTGAATTTGGATCCCAGCCCTGTGGGGGCAAAACAGGAGGATGGCTGGGACTTGCTGAGCTCTAGCCTGCTCAGAGTTAGTGAGGGACCCATTCTCAAGGGGATAGTGTAGAGAGTGATACAGCAGGTCATTTCATGTCCTCTGCATACGCACAGGCTCATGCACCCATTCATACAACTGAACATACAACACACACACACACACACACACACACATCCTTACACAACCATACATGTGCACTTACATGCACAATAAAAATTTTTTTAAATATATAATTCCTTGTCTCTCTGTAAAGCACAGATTCATGTCTGAAAGCTTGGCTACTTTTTAAGTTCTCTGAATATATGATTTTAGAGGCTTTCTCAAATCCAGATTATTCACCCTCACACCATTGATTTAAAAACAAAGGCAATTCCAATGTTCAAAATACAAATAAGCACAAAAAAGTTTTCTAAACATTAATGGTAAGCCATTTGTTAAGTTAGCATTAAAAAAAATTCAAATCCAGGCATGGTGACACACCTTTAATCCCAGCACTTGGATTCAGAGGCAGGCATATTTCTGAGGTCTGAGTCAGGCTGGTCTACAGAGCAAGTTTCAGGGCAGCCAGGACTACACAGAGAAACCCTGTCTTGAAAAATGAAAAATGAAAAAAATTCATATTTCTAGAAGAATGTAAAACAAATGATATTGTTAAGTGGTTTTTTGACTATGGTATAATGTAGTGTGGAGACAGAGAAAAACTCTCAATGTTAATTCTACCTTTACCTTCTATCCTTTGTGGAGGAAGCAAAATTTTTAAATATTTATTATTATTATTATTATTATTATTATTATTATTATTATTATTATTATTATTATTATTATTATTATATATACAGTACTCTGCCTGCATGTACACCTGCATGCCAGAACAGGACATTAGATCATATTATAGATGGTTGTGAGCCACCATGTGATTGCTCAGAATTGAACTCAGGACCTCTGGAAGAGCAGTCAGTGCTCTGAACCTCTGAGCCATCTCTCCAGCCTGAGGAAGCAAATTTTAAGAGATTTCTTCTAGAACAAAAGATATCTGAAGTCTGTGCCCAGAGTACCAGGGGCCTGCACAATACAGCACTCTCAAAAGACTAATGCTCCATTCCAGAATCTAATACAACTATCAGTGAGCCTATCAACAAAAACAAAACCAGCCTCCTTGGAGAGTATATGCCTTCAGCTTTCACATAGAGAAGCATACGTTGTAAAGGACAAAAGTTACATGGAGAAATGGCATAGTGCTTGAAAGAAGGTGTTTCTCTTATAGTAGACCCGAATTTTCTTCTGTTCCCAGAAGCCACGTTGGGAATGAGATTACTACTTTTCTCACCTCCACATACATGTACACACACACACACATACACATGTGCACACACTAAATAAATATGAGTAAACAACTAGGTTAAGCACTCATGGCAGGGAAAAGCAATTACATATGAGGCATTCAGAGATGTTAGTTTACTCCAGGGTTGGTGTTCTCACTCTCTTGGAGATGATGCAAAGCAGAGGACAGGAGAAAGAAAGAATATTCATCAGATAGAGTTGGGTTGAATGCCCCCTCCATGTATTCCTTTCATCAGAATATACATCTCAAGGTTAGGGTACACTGATGAGGATTTTTAATTTTAGAAAGTAGACACAGTATGGACTTTAATACCATTCCTTCTTCACATCTGGGTAAAGAGCGCCACTGAGACTCGGGAGAAGCCTTCTGAAGCACGAGAGGCCGTCTTTGTTTTTCTGTTCAGACTCATTCTCTTCTCACCTGTGGATTGGATAAAGCCAACTGCTTCTTGGTGCTGTGGCAGTTCACATGTGACCCCAAGGCATAGAGGGCGAAGACAGGGCATCCCTGGGGACCAAGCTGACTGTCAACTAAATGAATCAGTGAGAAGTGAGCTCTGGGTTCAGTATTTAAAGTAGAGAATGATCCAGGGCACCAGAGATCAACCTTTGGTCTACCCAGACACACACACACACACACACACACACACAACAACAACAACAACAACAACAACAACAATACATATGAACCTGTACCTATGCTCTGAGTTCCCCCACGACTCTTCAAACTTCTTCTAAAACTCTTCTCCTCTTCACCTTGTCTACTCGGACCTTAGGTTTTATTGTTTGACCATTACAAAGAAGTGTTCAGTGTGGCTACAGCATTAGTCTCTTCTGACATTTCATTTACCTTGACATCAGACATTCTTTGTAACACACTTAACTACTTTTCTAATGCTGTGGATAAGACAACACGCCCAGGACAGCCTAGAGCAGAAAGAGTTAGTTCTAGAAGCTTAGCAACGCTCATGGCGGGAGCGTGGCAGCAGGCAGAGAGGCATGGCACTGGAACGGTAACTGAGAGCTTACATCTTGTGATACAACCACGAGGCAGAGAGAGAGACACTGAGGATGGCGTAGGCTTTTGAAGCTTCATAGCCTCCAGCAGGGCTACACTTTCTAATCCTTCCCAAACAGTTCAGGCAACTGAGGACCAAACATTCACATATACGACCCTTTGGAGGCCATTTTTATTCAGACCGCTGCACAAATGCCTGATAGTTTTATTCTCTGTGTATATCTCCTATAGCCTACCCTCTTTGTTTTGAAAATCCAGACACATTTCCAGCGTGGATAAGCAGCCCTATAATATGTGCTTTCTCAAACCAATAATGATAAACCGCATCCCACACAATCCAACATTTTCAGCTCTTTTCTGTCAGCGGACAGGGGACTAGTCCATATCCCCCAACCTAGAAAACCCTCCCCTTCTCTTCCACCTTGGTTATGTCTAATCACATTTGACATTGTGACCAAAAGTGTTTGCCATTGTCAAAGTGTTCTGAACCACCTGAGTCCATTCCTTTGTTTGTTTACTAGGAGTCTAGTAGATAAAATTGAATAATTCACTCTTTGTATGTTTATCTTGCTGTCCTTAGTAATGTTAGGTAGATCCGTTCACAGTGTGGGGCTCCTAAAAGATGTTCAACGAGGGATTTAGCTAGTATTTGTACCTAGAAACTTCAAAGTCATCTACCAGTGTTCCTTCACCAACTCCACCTTCCTCTCTCCTTGTGCCCACTGGCCCACTGATACAACCCCCCCCACCAAGACTTGTAAGGCCTGAATTTTCTCACACAACATCCATTTCCCATCACTTTCCCTTTAAAGTACTTTCCATGAGTCTATGGGTTTTGTAGTCTGTGAAACAGTCTTATTGGCAAAGCACTCTATCTTCACACTCAGAGTCTAGTAGGATGCCATGAATAACCAACCAACGCTCTGGACCTGGGTCCTGATCATGGAGCTTGGTTCTGCTAGACGGTGCCTAACATGAGCGATCACTAGGCTTCCCCAAAGGACTTTCCAACAGTCCCTTGAAAACTCACGTTAACACTTGTGATTAATAATGACTCTTGAGTTTCTGTTAAATTTGACCACATAAAACACAGGCTTCCTAACTGCTTCGTTAATGGATAAAATTTGGGGTTTTGCAGGGGGCACGCCAACAATGCACTGTTTGCTTGCTATATCAGAGTTAACCTTGAAATGTTGATGGGCTGGTTTTAGATGTGAAATGCCTCTCTCGGGTTTTCAGTTAAGGTTAGAGAGAGTTTCAGAGGAGTACAATGGCTTTGCCTCAGTAATAGAAGTTATCGCTATTGTGGGAAGATAGCCAACCGTTCTTACACCTGGATGGACTCAGTTGTGAACACATCATTTGAGAATCGAGAGAACCTACACCCAATCTGGGTGTCTTGCCTAAAAACATTTCTATTATGGCAGGGGTGATAGCACGGTGGATGAAACCATGAGAACCGGAGCTTGAATCCCTAGGATCCACAGAGGAAGCTGGGTGTGGTCACACACTTGCCTGTAGCCTGTCACGCCAGGCCTGCACATTCTGAGGCAGGAGGATTGCTAAGGCCAGCTGGCAGCCAGCCGAGCTCTAAGTTCAGTGAGTGACCCTGTCTTAGGGGAAAACACAGAGAGTGATGAAGCAGAGCACCCGAATTCCTCCTCTGGCTCTGCCAGTGCAATAGAAGATGCATATCTGCACATGGGTGCAGTCAGCACACCTGTACAACACACACACACACACACACACACACAAACTGTATTTACAACTTTGATTAAATAGACATGGGATCAATGACCTAGAGACTCTCTCTGTGGTAACTAACTTTGTGGGGAGCTAAGTAGACATTGAACAAGAGTCTATTTATTTGTAGGAAGCTAATTTAAAGGAGAAAGAACGAATGTGAGAAATGAGGAAACCTTGCTCTTTTTTAAAAAATTAAAATAATTCTGGGCTATCCGGTAGCTGATTGAGCTAAAGCATTCCTCTTTGGCATGAGGATGGTAATAAAGGCAGAAGATGATCAAAATCATGCTAAGCTTCCTGGAACCAAGCTGTGCAAAGGAGAGAGGGGGGGAGTTTTATAAGCTAAATTCCTAGCTATCTTTAATATTTCTCATTTAATCATTTAGGAGTTGTACTAGAATGAATAATTACCAATTGAATACAATTGACTATGCATGCTAGAAAGTGAATCTCCACCCGTGTTATTCATGACAAATAAAGGAAATTGAAATCAGATTTAAAATTAATTTTGCAAAATAATGACCATTTTATCTAATCATTGAAAAAAATAAACCAGAAGTATAATGTAAAGTAGGACACATGTCATACTTTATAATACTGCATATGATTGTCCCAAATAAGGAAAGATCAGAATTGTGTGGACCAGGAGTTGGGAATCTGCAAAAAATATAAGATGTGTAATGGACAATATTATACAACGTAGAAATAGAAATGAAGAGAAAATATTTAATGTAACTAAAATATGAACTGTAGTATCTGAATTATATGAGGCAAGAAGATTTAAATGTGATCAAAGTAAGATTTACATTTAACTCTTCAAAAAGCGTTTGTAGTAATTCTTTAAAGGTGTCCTACAGTGTGTGCTTTCATCACTTGCGCCAACTCATTCTCTCACTAACTCTCCCAGGTCCACTCTGATCTCACTTCTCTTGCCAGCTTCATGTCTTCTCCTTACTGTTTAAAAGTAACTAAAAATGTGTGGCTCCTGGTAGCTAACCCCCTTCTAGTGCCAGCAGAGTATGTGAGCAGGGCAACTGAGGTGCTGGATTATTTACATTTATTCCATTCAAAATGTCACCTACATATTTTAAACATTTTACATATACAATTATATTATTACACATATATACAATAAACTACCTATAGCAAGAAAAATTGTGACACAATCAGGAATTACATAAACGTTACATTCTTAGTGTTTTGTCTATTTGTATTTGGCAGCCTTGAAGAAAACATCTTTCCTACCTTGGTGTATCTAAAAATCTCCATCACATCTTGTCATTATCAACTTAAGACATGTATCTAGACATAAAAACATCTTAACCCTTAAATAACTAAACTTAACTGTAAAACTAAGCTACCTCGTCTTCAATTCCTTCAGAGACTTGAGAAGGAATAAACTTGATTACCTGAGTATGTGGAGAGTGCAGGTTAGTAGCTTTCCAAATGAGATGACAGAGACAGTTTGCTATCTGAATAGTCATCCAAAACTCTATTACGTTGGAGCATCTTCTTCAGCCTCTGGCACAATACATCTGACAGACATATTTGTGAGGCAGAGACTATTGAGGACTTGCTTACATCACCTACATATTAATACTGTTTGCCAGTGTTGGACGGCAGTGTGCATCCTGATCTCTACACTCTAGCATATTTTTCTAGACAGCAAAATGCACTTTTTACTGAAGACTTCAGCTTTTTCTTGTTTTATTAAGAAGATATAGACACACACACACACACACACACACACACACACACACACACACAGTCATGCACATATGTCTCCTTCATTATTGTAGTTTGAATTTTAAGGAAACTATAAAATACTGCGCATTTGCTTTCTGTTGTGACTGTAAGAAAGTTCCACAGATCTGGGTAGGGGTTTAAGGTTTACCGCCTGTATTGTCCTTGGCTGGTGCCTTAGTTTGAGTGGGACCCCTGGACCCAAATCTGCCTATCATAATGTTCTACTTGTAGGTTTCTAGGACCCTCTGGATCCTTCTGCTTTGCTATTCTCCCACGCTTCTCTCATCTAGAGTCCCAATAGGATGTCCTCCCCTCTGTCCCAGTTTCGAGACCTGGTGGCACTCAGAGGAAGGACAGCAGGTTACCAAGAAGAGACTTGATACCCTATGAACATATACAGGGGGAGGTAATCCCCCTTAGGAACAGTCATAGGGGAGGGGAGTAAGGGGAAAATGGGAGGGAGGGAAGAATGGGAGGATACAAGGGATGGGATAACCATTGAGATGTAACAAGAATAAATTAATAAAAAATTTAAAAAAAAAAGAAAGTTCCACAGAATAGATGAGAAGGCGTTCGGTTTGTGGTCCTGGAGGACAGCAACCCACAGCCATGCTGTCAGCAGGGGCTGCACTGGAGACTATAGGGAAGAAGCACTTCCTTGTTTCCTCCAGCTCCTGGGGCTGCCAGCTTCCCTGGACTTGTGGATGTAGCGTTTCAATCCATGCCTCCACACTCTCTCTCCTATGTGGGGGTCACAGGTCCCCCATATGTGGTACAGACTTACAGTCGGACTATCTTCCCATCTGACTACCCTAATGTAAGCCCCTTGGCAGTGCCTTTTATCTAAACAAGGCAGCACGTTCGAGTGCCAAGGGATTGGTCCTTCAAGAAGTGCTGCTCATCTCTCTCAGCCTGTACTGTGATCTGGAGCACCTTGTTCTCAAACAGCTTTAAATCCAATGCGTTTGGTAGAATATATTGGAATGTGGGTATTAACTAGGAATGTGCTAAACTAATCAAAGCCAGCCATGCTAAGATAAAGCCAGACAGAGGGAATTGTGTGTGTGTGTGTGTGTGTGTGTGTGTGTGTGTGTGTGTGTGTGTACAGCCCAGATATTTTTCCTGTGGTCATACAAAGCTCTAATGTTCTGTGCTAATCAAAAATAGTGTATTTTTAATTTAAAAAAAAAGCATTTCAGTGAAAGCCAATTTAATGGAAATGGATCTTTTAAGACTTAACATTTTGCTTAAATGGCCCTGTGGCATGTGGTGGAAGTAAGGTGAAATCTTTACTTCTAGACATCGTACAGGTCCACGGTTGGGAGAGCATCTCTGTTTTTTCTTTAGTGATATTTTTTGTGCATCCACGGTAGCTGACTAACACAGTCAAAGTATTAACAAGGACAAACAACATCCTTGATCTAGTTTTGCATTGGAGCATTTCCAACTGATTAAATAATACATGCATGCTAAACCGCCATGTAGCCAAGCCACTGTTTTCACCCCAAGCACCTTTAATCTTGATTCGGAAGCATCTTTAGTAGAGTGGATCGAGATACAGAGATTTATGGGGACCTGGATAGTCTGTCGCTGCATCTGTTACTATATTGATGAGTTTAAGTGCTTTATTGATGTGCAGCAAGGCACCACTCACATTGGAATGCACTGCACTAGCAGCTTATCACCATTTTAGGACTCCCATAGGCATCTCAGTCGCTCAGCTGGCAGCAATTGTACATGCTAAAGGAAAGAGAAGCTGTAGTTATTAAATATATTGCAACTTTTATACGGAGCTACTACTCTTAACTTAGATGCCCCGTTTTAGTTCCCTTTTATCCAAGCTCTACATACAAGCACATTTTGCTGTCCGGAATCGCTTGTGTCCAGGTTATTTACTTAGTGGCTTATGTATCTATTATCCTGGATCCCTGTCCCACACAGAATGTGCTTCCACCCTGTGGGACATGAAGCACGTTCCTACTGATAGGAGCATGAAGGGGGTTTGGAGGAGGATTCTTGGACCTTATTTTTATGAAAAAGTATTTAATATTTGACACTGGCTTTTAATTCTTCCAGACTTTCTTATCCACAATTTTGCAGAACTTGAGCTTCAGTGGCAAAGCAATGGCCCCAATGTGATGCCAGCAAAGTTATCACTTTTTTTTTCTAGTTACAAATGGGTTCTCCTCATTGGCTACAATTACACATGATGTATATAATGCCAATGATAAACTCATAAATTCAATGATAAACTCAGTCATAAAGTCAACAAATTAAATGGTAAACTCACTGATAAACTCATAAAAACCTCTACAGAATTTATCAAATCAGCAAACAGCAATTGACTGAGTTGGGACTGGCTCCAAAATGGCTGAAAAATCACATTCCTAGAAAACCATCATTATATTTAATGGTTACTCCAACTCATCAGAGATGTAATTTAACTATATCAAGAATATGAAATTAACCCTTTGCTAAATTGTATGATTTTTCCACAGATAAAAATTACCTGACCTA
Source organism: Acomys minous (assembly GCF_964271855.1). Taxonomy (NCBI): domain Eukaryota; kingdom Metazoa; phylum Chordata; class Mammalia; order Rodentia; family Muridae; genus Acomys; species Acomys minous. The sequence goes on from NC_140494.1 coordinate 1,998,185, forward strand.
TCTAACCTGTGTATAGCCTAATTAAAGCCGGGTAGGTACCTCTCAACATGTGCTTTCTCATTTTGAAGAGTATCCTTAGGAGAGAGAAGTATGGATCAGTGGCTAACAGTACTTTCTGCTCTTTCAGAGGACTTGGGTTCAGTTCCCAGCACAAACACAGCAGCTCATAATTGGCCCGAACTCCAGTTCTAATGGTTATGATGCCTTCTTCTTCTGAATCCTGAGCACCTGCAGACACATGATGTGCACGCACATGCACACTAAACTAGTAAATCTTGTTTTAAAGTGGTTGAGATAAAACCTTGTTTGGTGTAATTAATGCACTATCTTTCAAGTGACAAATGTGTTTGTTCTCAACCCAATGCCACAGACACATAGATAACATATATTCCCTTTATTTTTAACTCCAACCTGCTGGTTCTAGGTAAAAACAAACAAACAAACAACCTCTTAAGTATTGGGTCTTTTCTAGGTATCTCAGATATCGCCTTTTCTCTCCAGGAAATGGTTGTTCTCAAGGTACCTTCTACTTTCCTGTTCAAAGACTTCTTCGGTGTGTTGCGGTGACTGTGTGGCTTCATATGGAGACTCAACTTCATATGCAGTCTTCAGTGGATATCACTGGCCATGATGACCTTGCAGTTGTGTCCTTTGGACTCTTAACACCCTCACATGAGTGTGTGCACACGTGTACACACAGACATGCACACTTCCATTGCTGTCACAGTGAAACCTGCTGGCTCCTTCTGGCTTCATTCCTTTGCACCTGCTGCATTCTTAAGAGGCACCCTAGAGGTCTGTGCATATTAGTGCGGGGCTGCTCTGTCTCTGCATCCACACTCGCTCTCTGCTCTCTGCCACCCTCCATCTGAGAGGATCTTCTGTGACTGGCCTTGGGGCAGCCCTGCTGCCAAGTGGAAGGTTGTCTCCATTACCCAGAGCCAAAGACAACAGAGGAAGTAGGAGCTCTGTGTGTCTCTAATCCTGTCATGCTACTCAGCCAAGGCTCCCATCCTGTGTGTAACCTGTACCCCAGCCTGGTGTAGAGAGCCAGTTCCCAGCATCCTGAGTAGAACAGAGAGAGGGCAGAGACTTGGCTTTTGTGGGTGCGGTTGTCTTCTCTCAGCCTAGGCTTCAGTCCCCTGGATGATGTAGACAGATGGAAATGCAGGGCGCACCACGCCTTCCCTTGTCTTCCTCTCTTCCATTCTTGTTCCCTGCTCCCCTTTTCTCCTGTCACTCATACCACAGGAATCATTTTTAAAAGGCAGTTTCCCCTAGCTCTTATGCTTCTCTGGATGCAGCCCTGATAATTAGTCCCCAAGGAGAGATTGAGGCAAGGTCTCCCCTCACCAGAAAACTCTAAGCACTGACTGTCCTGCCTAGTTAGTGCTTAATAAAACAATTAACACTAACTGAGGAGTGCCAAGCTGTTTCTCACATAAACTGACTGTATCTGAACATGTAAAGAAATTGAGGTTTCCCCCCCCCTCCCCCGCCCTGTTTCTTGCTTTTAGGTAGGAAAGGAAAGTTTGCATTGGGAAACAATTAATGGCAAAAAAGTAGAACACATTGTATTAATATACATAATTATATCCAATATTGAAGTATGTGTGCAATATGCATATGAATGCACATGTAAAAGTAAGTCTTATCACTAGTTAACTATATGATAGTAAAGACATTTCTTGTCTACGTCTCTCTAAAATGTTCATTGAAAGGATAGAGAGCAGGCTTAGGACATAGCTAAGTGGTACACACCCATGCCTAGCTCGTGTGAAGTTGGAACTTCAGTTCCCAACTAACACACACTCCCCGATGAAAGTACATACATGAAAGGACTGCTTTTAAAAGCCTAAACACAGTTTATGAGATGTAACTGACTACAGACTCAAAATCACTGAAAACTTAGATATTCTGATGACATTTCTTTCTGACTCTAGGTGGCTTGTTTCACAAATTAACCCCCATAGTTCTTCATAGAATGACAACCCCAATGGCAGCTAAGGAAAGCTGGTTCCTGTTTCATGACTGCAAATGGGGAAAAGAGAAACCAAGTACTATGCTCCCAAAAGTTACCCTTTACAAACTTATTTTAGGGGCTGGAGACATGGCTCAGGAGTTCAGAGCACTTGTAGCTCTTGCAGAGGACCAGAGTTCAGTTCCTGGAACCTAAGCCAGGCAGCTCACAACCACCTGTAACTCCTGTTACCAGGGAACTGACATCCTCTTCTGGCCTCTGCAGACACCAATACACATGAACACATGTGCAGAGAGAGAGAGAGAGAGAGAGAGAGAGAGAGAGAGAGAGAGAGAGAGAGAGAGAGAGAGAGAGAGAGAGATAATTTTTAATTGGCTACTTATTCCCTTCTATGGGAATCAAAAGCAGTATTGATATTTTTGGTTTCAAAAAATACAGGAAAGAGGCAAAAGAGATGGCTTAGCATCATTGGTAAGGGTTTACAGGATAGACACGAGGAAATGACTTTGATTCCTCAGAATCCTCATTTTAAAAAGAAAAATCATGTGTTTTTTTTTTAAGAAAAACAAAATGTATGCATTGTCCTTGGCTGGCACAACAATTTGTACAGGCCCCCCTGGGTCTAGACCTGCCAGCCTTGATGGTCTTCTTGTAGGGTTCCCGGACCCTCTGGGTCCCTCTCTCCCTATTCTTTCATACCCCTCTCATCTGGAGTCCCAGTAGCAAGCCCCGGCGTCTGTCCCACTCCCCCGCTGAGTGAAGACTCTCACAGGACATTCATGTTAGGCTAGTGTCCAATTATAAGTGAGTATGTACCATGTGTGACTTTCTGGGTCTGGGTTAACTCGCTCGGGAACCTAGACCCCGTCTTCAGATCTATCCAATGGGCAACACATTCTCCACGGTTTTATGGAGAGCAGGTACTGACTCTGACCCTGGTGCCCCCTATATGACCACTTCCCCTCGGTGGGGAGGCCTGTTGGCACTCAGAGGAAGGGGAAGCAGGCTATCTGGATGAGACCTGGTAGGCTGAGGAGACCTGATATGGTAGGGGAGGAGGTCCCCTTCTGTCAGAGGTCTAGAGGAGGAGAATAGGGGGGAAGAAGGAGGGAGGGGGGAACGGGAAGATGCAAGTAAGAGGATAACAATTGGGATATAATCTGAATAAATTATTTTAAAACTAAAAAAAATTTTTTTAAACAAAATGCAGTGTAGCCCAGAACCAGGGAAGCAGAGATAGATTCCTGCAGCTCAGTGGTCAGCCCGTTTAGTCTCCTTGGCAAGTTTCAGGCCAGTGAGAGACCTCATCAAACTACACCTGAAGAAGAACACTGGCGGTTGACCTCTAGCCTCTATACACACTTACACACCTACCTACAGAAGAGAACATGTACACACACATGTACACACTCAGACAAAACAACACGCCAAGGTCAAGGTGAAGATTCTAGCATGGCAATGTCAAGAGCTCCCGTTCTCCCTGGAGGAGGCAGCAGAGCTGGGACGACTTGGAAAGCCTTTCTCTTGTGTCTTGGGTTTTGTGGCCAACAGTGGCACAGTGTTTTGTGAATAGAATTGCAACCTATTCTGGTGCCTGGGGCTCAGTTGTGATCCTGGTTGTATTTGCTTGCAGCTGGGCATATGGCCCACATTTCAAATAACTGAGAGTTGAAGGTGCTTTACAAATAAATCTGATAAGACTAGCACAGGCACTCATGCATGCACAGACATGCACATGCTAAAACAAAAAGGCCCACTGACGGTACACAAACTGATATGGATTAAGGCTCACAGGGAGGGGTTTGCTTTTTAGAGAGCCCTGGAGCAAGACTAACAGGGTAGAGCAGCAGTTCAACACACTTTCCCTTTGGAGACACCTGCCTGTCTTAGGATGCTGATGGCTGGGTCAGGACAGAGCTGCCCTCAGATGTTTCTAGTTCCAGTGACTTCTCTAGAGCCCTTTCAAAAGGGCGCCTGTCAAACTCTACTCTGACTTCTCTGTTTACCTGCCCTTTCTTGCCAGTGCCAGTGCAGTCAGCCCATCAGAGATGTCTCTGTTGTCTAGCCCCAGATAGAAGCCACCAGGGCTCCACTTCCTACTCTCTTGCAAGGGACCTTTGAACTCATTTGTAAATGTAGGTAGACAGGGATAACCGATTCTCTCTCCATTTTGATTGGTCCTCTCTATACTGGTCAATGCATTGGTATAGGACTGGCATCGCTAACTTCTACCATTGAGTTATGAAGTTGTCATGTCCCAGATGCTGTGTTAAGTCATTTACATACATCTAAATAGCCTGAGCAAGCATCCAATTGTAAAGTTACAGCACTCCCCACTTTAACTCAGATGTGACCTAAAGCTGTGGGTATTTTTTTAAACTATCTTCACACCAAGATCGTGTGTAAGTGTAAGACAGAGCTCACACATGTGCAGGGGAGTCCAGACACTGGTGCCCAGAGGATGCATTCTTCATCCAACATGACTTTGATGCCCATGGTGTTTACGTGGGAATGAGTGGAAACCCCCAAGCCACCGTGAGAAACAGAGAAGGGACACCAACGTGAAAGATTTCACAGCTCAGTCCTTTTCTCCAGGCTCTTAGGGGGATGGCAGATACTATTTTCTGCCTGAAACAGAACAGCTTGAATCATGATTCTGAGGCTGGTTGTCAGTTAGCTTTTGTCTGAAGTGTGGTGCTGACGAAGGTCGTGTTGAAGGTGGTTTCCCAATTCAGTATGAATTGGCACTGCAGTAAAATGCATGTTTTCCAAGCGGTATCCACCAGGACACGCAAATCCATATACTCGTTCCCAATGCAATTTTAAGTCATCTTCCTCTAGCGATAGCTTCTGCTTGCATTAGGTTCTTATAATAACACACCCTCCATCCTAGGGATGACTGTTGTTTTTATGTGTCCTTTTGACAGAATAATTTTCCCCCTCATCAAAATAGTTCAGTAGATAGTGACAGTGAGTGCTGAGTCTTGATGAATGCCTGGGATGCATGTATGTCCATTGTGGTTATTTTTATTTCAGAGAAAACCTGTAACTGTGTTATTTTAAAAAAATCCACAAGGCAAAGCAAAAACAAACACTGTTCCACCCTACAGCCTTGGCTCCAGAGTGCTCTAAAATGCAAGCCCTCTCATCTCTTTCCTTATTTATATATCTCTTAGGATTTGGTCCTTAATTTTTCATTTGTGTTATTTTCTTACCTTTGATTTTTAAAAAACAATTGTTAATATATGTTCAATATGCAAAATGATGGGTTTCATTATGGCATTTTCCTAAAAGCGGGGCAGGCATGTACTTGACCATATTCACTCTCTAATATCCTCTACTGGTTATAGCGTTTGATGCCATATATTTATTATTTCCCATGTCGCATATCACATGTAAATATATATTCTAATTTTCACATTTTCACATGTGAGAGAAAATATGGCATTTGTCTTCCTGCATCTGGCTTAATTACTCAATTTGATGATCTTCAGTTCCTGGAGATGATATAATTTTGTTCTTTCTTGCAGCTGACTAAAACTCTGCTATGTGTATATGTAACATTTTCTCTATCCGACTCTTACCAGTCCTGAAGTTTCCTTGAAGGAGCCTGAGTCATCTCAGAGAGCTCATTCACTGTGGACAAGTCAGCTTAGGTGCCTGCTAACAGACAGACACCTTGATTTTCAGTATGCTCTCTGAGACACCCTTACAGTCCGCTTTGCCTGGATTAGCACCCTCTGTTTTCCCAGGCTCCCAGGTGCGCATGCATCCCTGTCCTTCACCTCAGTGTGGACACCATGGCCCAGATCGCTGTCCTTCACCTCAGTGTGGACACCATGACCCAGATCCCTGTCCATCACCTCAGTGTGGACACCATGGCCCAGATCCCTGTCCTTCACCTCAGTGTGGACACCATGACCCAGATCTCCGTCTATCACCTCAGTGTGGACACCCATGTCCCAGGTGGCTGGCCTAGCCTCCCCCACTATACGTCCCCTCTGGTGACATAACTGTTCTCCTCCCCTTGCTCCCATTTGGTACCAACTTCTTTGCAATCAGGGATGTTTCATCTTTTCTCTGCCTATAATACTTCTGTCCTTCCAGTGTATGAACAATTAGCTTTCTAATTTGACTCACAGATTTCTTTACGATAGCAACAAAAAAAAGTGGTGATGCTGAGAAATGTTTTTCAAGAAAAGATTCTCTATAGAAAGTTACTGCTATTGATTTAACAATGATACATTCTGGGACCAATCCTCTGACGTTGGTCTGCTGGCAAGTCCTGGGGAATCCTCTACCCAAACCACTTGCTAAAGTCCAAGGCTAATTTTTTTCTAGACTGTAGTTATTGAGTGATAATAAACCATTTTCATATGTACAGCTATATTAAAATAATATATGACAGTGACATACAGGGTAGTCACAAATCGCACCCTTTGCATGCAATGTTGTCCTACTTATAGGATGCTACACAACTCTTCTTTAGCAGCCATCCTCAAGTCGCAGGAAAAAAAAATCTCTCATTCTTTCCCTACATTACTCTCTTTAAGGTTTCACCACCGTTACTCAGAGCACTTCTGAGAACTTTATACCTATAATAATTTTGTCCCTTTTAAACTATCGTTATTTCCGAACCCATAAGCTTTCTCACACACCTCCCCCAGGGTTGTCTTTCTGAGATGTCCCTTCGCTGAGTCTTTTATCAAGCCCTACAAAGCTGCTGCTCATTTGTTAGCTGTGGAGGCTGGATCTGGTCTGTTACCTTCTGGCCTCCTGTTCTTCGCAGGCTGCAAAGGTGGCCCTGATGCTCTCTCACTGTCCCGCACGGACGTTCATCTCCTGCTTAGGACTTGGAGACAGCAGGTTTTAGATTTTAGGCTAGACTACTTATTTTTCTTTATTTGAAAATGGTTTCAAGGGGGAAACTGAATAGTTAGAAGCTGTCCACAACTTCCAGATCATGCAGCGTCTGTAAGTTGAAAGAGAAACACGGGATTCTCTTAGTTATCATTGCTGCTAAGGGCAGAGAAGTCAAAGGCTTCTCTCCTGGTCCCCCATCTCCCTCACCTCCTGAGTCACTTCTGGTTTCATGTGCACCTTTTAAATTTTTTAAATTGTAAATGCTTTATTTATTTGTACAAATTCATCTTAACTAAAAATGCGGCGGGGGGGGGGGGTAGAGGGGTGTGTCATGTTTCAGACAGAGATAGGGTATCTTATGAGGCCAAATAGATTGGCGCAATACATGGGGCTTGACGGCCAATCATGCTTACTCCACCATGCCTTAAAGAATCGTCTATGTACATTCTCACCACAGTTAACAGCATACACTGGGGCTTCCGCACATGGATGTTTCAGAGAGCAATCTATCGGACTTTGCGCTGGTACTCATCCTGTGATAAATTGTGGCATGGATGGGTCTGATTTGAACATAATGCCCTACACTTTTTCTTATTGAAAGTGGACTTTTTTCATACCATATATTCTGATTATGGTTCTCCCCCCACCAACCCCTCCAAGATCCCCCCACCTCCTCTCCCAGTTGGATCTTTCTGACTCTTGTTAGAAACAAGCAGAAATCTAAAAAATAATGATAACAAAAATATCAGAAAACAAAAACCCAAACAAATTGAAATAGAATAAAACAGATAAATGAAAAAGAACCAAGGGGGAAAAAAGGACAAGAAATTGCATTTGCACACCCAGGAATCCCATAAAAATACAAAAACGGCCATAATACATATTCAAAGGATCTGTAAGATCAAAAATTAAAAATAAATAAAATAATTATAAATAAATAAACACCCTGACTAAACATTATGAGACAAAGAACTTTCAAAGGTGCGATTTAGTTCTCTTTGTGTCAACCATCTACTGCAGGGCATGGGGCTGTTATTAAGGATGGTTTGCATCCCAGTGGTTTGGTGAAACTAACTTCTCATGTGTTAGTAGTTGTCAATAGAGATAGCTTCTGGTTAGGGATGGGGTCTTACACACACTTCTCCTCTCAGCACTGGGACGCATGCCGGCCCTGCAGATGCTGCCACCACTTCTGTGAGATCATATGTGCATCTGTCCTGGTGTGCTTAGAAGCCTTGTTTCCTTGCTATTCTCTGTCCCTCTGGCGTTTACACTCTCTCAGACTCCTCTTCAACAAAGTTTTCTGGACTTTGAGGTGAGGGGTTTGATGGAGACATCCCATGTAGGACTGACACTCTCTGCACATTGTCTGGTTGTGGGTCTCTGCATTTATTCCTCTTTGCTGCAGGAGGAAGCATCTCAGATGGTGACTGAGCAAAACCCTGATCTAGGATGCACTATTGTAATAGTGGCACAAAGCTTATGGGAGTAACCAAGCAATATCTGATTGTATGTAAGGTCTACTTCATGAGGTGAAACCCGTACCCAATACTTGACCAGGTGGCCAAGAACCTGAATGTGTATATATGTGTGTGTATGTGTGTGTGAGATATATATATACATATATATATATGTATATATATATACACACACATATATGTATATATATGTATATATGTATGTACATGTGTATATATGTATGTACATATGTATATATGTATGTATGTATATATGTATGTATATATATGTATGTATATATATATATGTATGTATATATGTGTGTGTGTATATATATATGTCACAGAGACAAAGAGGAAACCTAATCCTACTGTTCTGCTAAAGGAACATAACAATGAAATGACTCCTAAGGATGTTCTGCTATACTCTTAGATGTTTTTGGAAAGTCATTGCTCTTATCAGATTTTTGCATAAATTACCATTTTAAATAGTCCCAATCGATCAGTTATTTTAATGAAAGTCATATCTGCAGCACCCTCATGTCTCTTGTGAGTACTGGAAAATCAAGTGTTCCTCCCAGACCTCTGAACCCTCATGAGAGATGTTACACTTCTCACAAAGTATCATTCAAGAAAAAAGTAAGGTTTGTCAACATAAAGCCAATATAATATCTAAGAAGGAACACTATGACGTTCTTCCTGAGGGCATGTGGTTTCTCATGGTCAATGTTGTAAGCCTAAGGAGCAGAATTCTAGTGACTTCAATGTCTACAGACCGATGAAACAAGATTTTTGAAAATAAGATATAGGCTCATGAGAGCTCTGGAATCACATCCCACAGATGGTTGTCCCTACAGAAAGCCTGTTAGGAGTTTGGCTCAATGTAGTGATATAAATCTGTATGTGCAATTATATGGAATATATTTGTGAATTAGTGCCTTGTAGCTTTATATTTGATTTTTTCCAAGAAATGTTTGTGTGATTTTAATATTTTACATAATATATTTTGACTTTTTACACTTGCCAGGAATATCTACCACTTTTTTCATAATATTTTATAGACTATTTTGGAATTTCACATTATGAGCCCAAGCATCCTCACTTCCCAGTCCTCTCAGGTCTAACCCTCAACCCTTGGCACCTGCTTCTCCAGAATAAGAAAAGGAAGAAGAAGAAGAAGGAGGAGGAGGAGGAGGAGGAGGAGGAGGAGGAGGAGGAGAAGAAGAAGAAGAAGAAGAAGAAGAAGAAGAAGAAGAAAAGAAAGAAAGAAAGAAAGAAAGAAAATGTGTGTGAGCGAGATGGGGTCAGAGTCTGATTTGTGTAGCCCATGTGTTCACTGGAGGACGGCTAAACTCCCCGTAGCCAGCCCCCTAATGAAAACCGAGTCTCTATCCTTTCATACCCCTGCCTGAAGCTACCAATTATGGAGAGCTACACTTCAGCATCCTTTTCACAATTTTTAAGAGTTCTCTGTGGCTGTCTGTCTATACTGTTACTTGTCGGGGGTTAAGAGTTGTCACAGAAGCTTTCTATGTTCATGTTTTTCAGCCATGAGTTTGCAGCCATCAATACCACGGCAAGAGTAGCTTCCTTGCCTTTTACAGTCAGCAGGAGCACACATCATGAACCAATATGAGATGGGGAGGGGGTAAAGATGGGGAGGGGAATGGAGCAGTGAGTGGTGGAGAGGTGCGGTGGGTGTGAGAGGTAGCTGCAGTGGACTAAGGAATGTGTTGTGGCCAAGAAGGGCCAACAGAGTAGTGTGCAGCAGACTGCAACTTGAACCCCAGCTTAGCCCTGAGCATGCTGCCCAGATGCATGATCACCCTGGTTCTGAGCTATGACAGGATGTCCAAGATAAAGAATGTTCATTCTCTGGATTGGACCTCTATAGTCTATGCTGCCCATGGAAGCAACTTGGGCATCAGTGGTCTGCTGCCCCAGGCCATGTGGTCAGCATGCACAAGGGCCTGACTTTCCTATCTGCTACATTTAAGAAACACTATATTTATACATGTGTGTGTGTGTGTGTGTGTGTGTGTGCCCTCTTATAGGACTCCTTTGATGATGACATTTGCATAATGTGTAAAGTACAATGTTCTTAATCTAAAAGTTAATCAGAGGCCTTGCATGGCAGCATGTATCTTTAGCCCTTGCACCCAGGATGCTGGAAATTGCTGGGAGCAGCAGCCCTTGTAAGATGTGGTGCCTGCATTCATGGGATTGGAATTTAGACCCCATCTTAGCATTTCTCTATTTCACTTAAAACCTCATTTTTCTTGACAAAGGAGACAGTATTGTAGTAAAAGTTGGAATGTCTCTGAATTTTTTTCATCCTACAGCATAAGGCCATGGTCCAGAAGCATTAGTGTGGGCTTCCTTGTTCCTAAAAGATATTCTCTCTTTACAAATTAATTCATTTTGGTATTCCACAATTTCATAGAGAGTTTTGTGGGGGAGAGTAATCAAAATACTTTAAATTCTCTTATTTCTAAGTTTCTTGGTGGTGCACATGCCAATTTCTTTGTCTTTTAGACCTTTTCCACTACAGTCAGTCTTTAATCACAGTTACCACATATACACTTATAGGGCGCTAACTGTGTTGCGAGCATCGCTCTGGGCAGGACAACTCACTACACATGAGCCCATGAAACATCTCCATTGAACAGATACTACCCACACAACACTGAGAAGTAGCTGTCATCATCACTAATGTACAGAGGAGGAAATAAAGTCACAGAAATTAAACGCCTTGAGCTGTGGGAGATGATGACCTGAATTCAGGTTCCCCAGAACTCACTCAAGTTGGTCGAGCAGGCAGGTATGCTAGCTACTGTAACGCCAGCACGTGAAACAACAGCAGCACATGGAACCCACAGGGTAAGCTAGCTACCAGCCAGTGTTGGTGAGCTATAGGCTCATCAAGAGACCCTGCCTCAATAAGCAATGGTGAGAGTCAAGAAAGACACCCGACCCTGACTTTAGGTGCCCACATGAGCATGCACCCATGTGTGCATGGACCCCATGCATGATTGCTCCCACAGGTATGTAAGTGGTGTACACATACAGTTTAAAATGTTGTTTGTTTCTTCTTCATTTTTGAAGAAATTAAGCACTGTACCCAGTGTCCTGCAGCTCCAAGATACCTGTGTTGAACTTTGAATCTAAGAAGTCTGATTCCCCCATCCCTGTGGCTGATGCCTCTCTTCTTTCTCATTCGTGTGCCATGTGCCCATCCCTTTTTGCTAGCCGAGAGGAAGATACACAGCTACATGGAGTTCATTAGGTGCCACCCACCATGTCCTCTGTTACGAAGAGCTGGAGACTATAGACATAATGTTATTTTCCTATCATTCCAGTTTTGCTGTGGGGAAACACACACATACACAAGCACACACTCTCTCACACACACACACATACACATACACAAGCACACACTCTCTCTCACACACACACACACACATACACAAGCACACACACTCTCTCTCACACACACACATACACACACACACACACATACACATACACAAGCACTTTCTCTCTCTCTCTCTCTCTCTCTCTCTCTCTCTCTCTCTCTCTCTCTCTCTCTCTCACACACACACACACACACACACACACACACAGCATATTGAAGTGGCTGAAGATGTTAGTGGATCTTGTCTTCTGTTTTGATCAAGGGCCGAAGACACTATTATCTAACCAGGAAGGAAACGGAAATCCTTCCCTGCTGCTCACGCTTCTCAACTATTTATATAATCTTCTGTTTGGCCAAGAGTCTAAGTAACTGTTTATGCCTTGCTGGAAAATCACTGTTATTCTCACTCAACAAAAGAGGAAAGAGAAAGAAATAGCTGCTGTGTGATTGGTTTGTGCTCATCTAGGATTTATCAGGACAAAGAACAAGCTGGTGTTTCTGATCTGATGTCTAGAGCATGTCTGGACATATTATCCAGGGTCACTACCATTTATTGTTTTTATGTGATCTTTATGTACACTACATTACTACACACATACATATGTGTTCATTAACATATAAACATTACATATATATGCATGTATGTATATGTAAACAGCACATATAGTACATGTATCATTAAGAAGTTACAAAGTCCTAGTGATTTTAATATCAGGTTTCAGGAGATGTGCTTCTGACTCATTTTCTCAATAGTATGTATCTCTACAGGTGCAGCCAGAGCACTCATGATTCTCAGGCATTTGGCACCCACAATGAGTTCCCCATGGATGCTGTGAAGAGAACTTGAGAATGATTCAGAGATGGTCCCGCACACAGACCTCCAGAGACTCGGGATGCTCTGGAGACGCTCCAGAGTTGTGTTCTCTCGTTCTAAGAAAGGGGAAGTTACTTGACACGCAGCCAAAGGATGGTTTATATGCTCAACCCTGAGCATGGAGCTAAGCATTCCAAAGTTGCCTTGGGAAAGCTCCAAGATGTCCTCACCCAGTGATCTTCCCCCAGACTTCTCTTGTGTCAAATAAAGATGAAAAACTGAAGGAGGCAGCATCTTTTGTGGCCCTTCTCAAGGCAGTCTTAAGTGTTTGTGTCAGTTTGGGTTTCTGCATAGAAATACAGATTTTACACCATTGCAGTACCAAGACAGACTCTAACTTGCACAAACATGACTCTATTTCCTTACTTATTAATAATGCAAAGGAAGAGAAAGAAGTGAAAAACGTGGAACTTATTTTTTTTTAAGTCCTGTGAAGCACTGTCTTCTGAATGTGCCACTGCTTACGTAACCCTGAGCACACAGCCTCTGTGGCCGCCTGCACAGAGGGGTGAGTCATGAGAGGAGGGACTAGCTGGAAAGAAGAGAGGGCTCTGCAGGAGTAAAGAGGCAGGTAAGAAGGGTAGCAGGAGATGAGGATGCTCACAGTGCACTGTGGACATGTGTAAGATTGTTGATGATTATGTTTTAAAAACTCATTTCCCTTAAATTTTCAAATGTCTTCGTGAGGTAGATATTGTTATCATACTTAAGATAGGAAAATATTAGAACCTGTTTAAGATTATAAAGCTATTCGGTGGAAAGCTTAGCATTCAGGTATAGTTGCCTTCATTCTTACAAAACTTCTCACTTCATCTCCTGTGTATACGTGCTATGTGTGTGTTTTCTGTCTGTCTGTCTGTCTCTCTCTCTCTCTCCCTCCCTCCAAGTGTGCATGTGTGTGTGTGTGTATGTGTGTGTGTGTGTGTGTGTGTGTGTGTATGTGTGTGTGTGTGTGTTCCTAAAGTACATAGAAAGTTCTGATTGATAAACATTTATTATTTAACAGATGCAAAACCCACCCCAATGCCAACCCTTATCTTCCTGTTTGGCACTTTTTGGTACTGACACAATTAGAACTCAGCCGTCCCAGTCATGACTGAATGAAAGTTACCAAGAGGGCTGTGCTCCAAGTAGTGTATAGACTACCAGTACTGTGTTAACATCTGCATCACATACTCATGTAATGCCCAAGCCATCCTAAAAGTAAGCACTATTCTTATTTTAGAAACGATGGCACAGAGGCTTAGAAGATCAAGTCACAACGTTGTCAGTGGGAAGAGCCCAGGTGTGCACTGAGGGTGTTTACTGGCTTTGTTATTCTGAGTTGAAATCAGAAGCACTACTTAAAGGAGATCAAGAAGAATACAAGTCCAGCAGATGGCTGGGGCTTCTTTGCCATAATCCTGTGCCCACTCTATGAAAGAGAGTGTAGGAACTGAGGAGATGGCTTAGTGGGAAAGGCATTCCCACACATGTATAAGAACCAGAGTTGAGATCCCCAGGGTCCACCCAAATGCTAATGCTCCTGACAGCCTTGCTGCCACTCCAACACTCTGAAGACAGAGACACAGAATCCCTAGGGCAAGGTGGCTGGCTAGAGTAGCTGAATCAGTGAATTTTGGCTTTAAGTGAGAAAGCAGCCTCTGTGGACATATCTGACTTCAACCTCTGGCCTTCATACACACATGTGCACCTGCACCTGCAGAAATGTATGTTCACACACACACACACACACACACACACACACACATACACACACACACACCACACTTACAAAGTATGTGGAAACATCCAACATATATAAGATTTGTTTTAAACCCAGACACTTTGCAACCACATATCATTAAATAGCTACAGCTTTTAATTTCCGGCGACAGAGCACAGTGAAGCTAAACTGTATACTAAGTGAAGCCAGACTTTGTATACGATACACTTGGGATCTAGCCAGATAGAACAAAGTGTGCCAACTTGCTAATTCGTGAAATTGTCACTTGTGACTGTACGCACTTGAGAAATTCAATTTAGAGAAGACATTGTGCCCTGTAGGCTCAGAATAACAGCAGGCGACTGGCCTGCTAGAATATGTACTTCAACCTGTAACATCATCTCATAAGAAAGAAACATTTTTTCATTTTACAATTTTTTTAAACTTTTAAGACACTGAGCCATTTAGTGCTGCCTGTAGGTGTGGTGTCATCCACTGGGGTGTGGCAACCTGCCAATAGCCACACTCCTGGAGAAAAGTGACTCTGCCTCACCCAGTAGCTGATAGATCCTCAACTAAAGGTGAGGCCCCAGGGGCTCCCCTCCCCCATTCTGTGCTGCAATTTTTTAACTGGTTTGATCCTATGTAGGTAACAAAGCTCCTGTGATATATGCATCAGTCATGTCTTCACAGCATCCATCACCATCCTCTGACTCTTTCTTTCTGCTTGGTCTTCTGTGGTGTTCCCTGAGCCTCCGTGGGGAGCATTGCTGGATCAAATCTGCCCTGAGCACTTGCCTTTTTGAATGCTGTTTCACCACTACCTTTGTTTTCTTCCTGTAGAAAAACAGCTGAGCTCGGTTGGAAAGTTCCCAAGACATTGCCTCCTGTGTCTTGAGTTCTGAAGAATTTACCTAGAAGCCCAAGCATGGTGTGGCCTCAGTTAGCAGCCAGGGGCTGAGGGCTTCCTAGTGCATCTCTGGTTGGCAGAGCTTATATGTACTGCAGATCAGCTCACCCAACATTCCAGACCACAGAAACTCTTGTGCTGCCCACAAACTTTGATACCTCCCTGACTGAATGTGTTATTTTCTCACATTATCTGTGTGTGTACATGTGTGCATGTGTGTGCACACACATACGTACATGTGGGCAGGTGAATATGCATGTGTGTATGGAAGCCACAGACCAGCCTTGGATGTTATTCCTCAGACACTGTCCACACTGGTTGTTGTTGTTGTTTTGTTTTGTTTTGTTTTGTTTGGAGGAGGGACAAGGTTTCACTGTGTCCTGTGAGTCACTGGGTAAGTAAAGTTGGGTAGGCAGAAAACTCAAGGGATCTTCTTCTGTTTGCCCCAATGCTGGGAATACAAACACAACAATACACTCTCCTTTTTTATTCAGGTTCCTGGAATCAAAATCAGACTTGCTTGGCAGATGCATTACTGACTGAGCTTTGTCCCCAGCCTCCATCTTTTTTATCCCTGTATATTCATTACAGAAAGTGACTGGCTTATAATGCATAGGTACTGTTTTTCTACAATCATCCTAATCCAGAGCACCATTATTTTCTCTCATCTGAATTACTGGGTCCACCCCTCTATGCTCCATACTTCAGCCAAAAGTCAGTATAACTCACCCAAATAGTGCGTATGTGTATGCAGGCTGTGAGCTCACTGTGACTGCAGGCTACGAGCATCATGTGCAGTTACTTTATGGGACATTAGGTGAGGTGGCCCTGAGGAAGGACTTCCCTCAGCTTATCTCTGCAGGTGCCCCTCATGCCTTTGCCTTCAACACAAACTGATGACCAACAATCTTCCTGTAAACTTTAGAGAAGCTGTCTCCTCTCCAGAGCAGTGGTTCTCAGCCTCCCTAATGCATGACCCTTTAACACAGTTCCTTGTGTTGTGGTGACCCCCCCAACCATAAAAGTATTTCCATTGCTATTTCATAACTATAACATTGCCACAGAGTGGTGTCTTGGTTCCAAAGACCATGGGAAATATGTATTTTCCTATGGCCATACCCCACAGGTTGATAACTGCTTACTGTGAACCATGAGATGTTCCCTCTGGGATGTCACCAACTTTAGAGCAATGGATTACCTAATATACATTTTCCTTGGAAACGTGAGATCATCTGTTTTACTTGGAAGTGTGAAATTGGCATCCTGGCAGGCCTCTTGTGTGAATGAATCATATGGGACACGTGCATGTAATGTAAATATGAGTTTTGTATTTCATGTTAAATATCTATATGAGTGTGTACATAACTGTATTATAAATGGCTCAGTGGGATCTGGAACATGGCAATTGTCAGATGTAGACATTAATGGTTAATCTCTGGTGCCAGGACAATATGGCGCAACCCTGCAATACCAGGAGTTGAGAGCTGAGTCAGGGAGATCAGAAGGTCAAGGCCATCCCTGGCTACATAGTGAATTTCAAGCCTGCCTGGTCTCTCTGAGACCCTTTATCAAAAATCAAAAACCAAAATATTTGTGTTGTCAACTTGACCGCAATTAGGATCATGAAGGAGCTGCTTATCTGGGTGGTTTTGAGGGCATCTGGGGAGAGGATTAACTAGGGCAGAGAGGACCCACACCATGTGGAGGTGGAACGCTTTACCATTTGTATGCGTTACGTGGGAGCGCACGCCTCTGTGCACATGCACACCAAGGAGAAGACTGGGCACCCTTCTCTATCACGGTCTGCCTTAGTTCTTCACAATAGGATCTCTGTTAATCCTGGAGCTCACGAGCTCAAAGCTAGGCTGCCTGACAGAACACACTAGTGATCCTCCTGTCTCCACCAAGTCTCCATCTTGAAGTTACTGGTGTCACATCAGCTTTAAATGAGCCCTGGGGACTCAAACTCAGGTCTTTGTGTTCTCATTGCAGGTGTCCTTGCCCTCAGAGCCAGCTCCCCGGCCCTGTAACTTTATTTCTTGTTGGGATAACAGATCTGATATTTTAGTCCCATTGACATATTTCTTAGGAAAAAGCTCTACTGGAAATGAATGTACTGTCTGACTCACTTTTCTCTCCCTTTCTTCTACCCCACACCCATGTTTCTGAGCAGAAATGTGAGGTTTATTTAATACTCTTCATTTGGCTTCACAACAGCATAAAGTCACCAGTGCCATCGCCATAAGAGGACTTTGTTTTATTTTTTGTCACCCAGCACATTTTTATTGTCAGGGTGGTTACTAATCATTCATTTTGTTTATTCTAACAGAGGAAGTTGTGCAAAGATCGTGAGACTATTTAGAAAGAAATGCTTTAAATTATGACTTACCTTCTACTCTGCTCACTGGTGAGCACACGCGCCTTTAAACACCCTGGTTCCACTCAATGAGACTTTTAATAAGAGCAAAGCTCTCCCTTGGGTGTGCAAGCCAGGCTTGGTGCCCCAGGACCCTTCCCTCCACTCTCAGTATGTTGTGGCCAGGAATGGCAAGACATGGTGACATGTTTCTCATGTTTGGTTGGGATAATGACTCTGAGAGGCTGAGATAGGAAATGAAGGCACATGTGTCTTTCTGGACTCTTGGGGTCTTGATGTCGTTTTTACAATAAGAATGGGGGATCGGAGAGATGAATCCGCAGCTGTGAGCATTTGGTGCTCTAGCAGAGAACCTGTGTTCCATTTCCTGCAATCACACAGAGGTTCACAACTGCCTGTAACACTAGTTCCGGGAAATCTGATGCCTTCTTCTGCTCTGCACAGGCTCCTGTGTACACTTGGTGCACATAGATTCATTTACACAAATACACACATACAAATAAAATCAATAAGCTTTTACAAATAAGTACTTGAGTGGCTTTGTTAAACTGCATTCAAATACTTTAGTAACTTAAGAGCATACAGAAGAAGAGAAAGGAAAAGGAATAAAATAAGTATTAAGTAGACTAAAAACAAGTTTTGGCATAAATGACTCCTTGAGGAGCAGAGGAAAATGTATAAAAGCAGAGTTAGAACTACAGCTGGGAATGTTTGGGTTGAGAGCAGTTCTTGTTGGCATCCGGAGTTCACTGCTCTCCTGCATGGCCAAGCACTGTGATAGCTTCTCCCCTCACCTCTGATTGTCTTTTTCATCACCTCATTCAAACAAAAACATTAGAATATAGAAAGATATGATATAGATACATATAAAAACATATACGTGATTAAAGCCACATGTGCTCATGCAGAAACAACTGAGAAACTTTTCATGGTGTAAAAACAATCTGGAGACTTCATTCAAGTAGCAGGCAATTGGTCTTTTGACTGTGATGCTGGGTTTTCCTATGAGCTGTCAGTCATAGTGAAAATGTCTGCTCAGTTGGTGTGTCTCACCTATACATGAGCTGAAAGGTGTTCAACCCAAGCCCATCAGGCGAAGATGGTGAGCAGATACAGCTAAAATGAAAGGAAGTGACTTGGTATGATTAAAGGAAGTGAAGGAGTGATAGCTTTATAGAACACAGCCCTCCGTTATTACTGGCAGATTAGAGATTCAAAGGAGAAGTGCCTGCCCTTTGATCCTCTTCTCACTGAGGGCAACCATCTGCCTCCCCGCTCCTCACAGCACCTGCAATAAGCCCTGGCATGAAAGAGGCCAGTGTTGCTGTATCTGATGCTCAGAGTTTGACCTGGGCTTAAGTACGTGGCTAATACCCGACTGCTTGTCTTCTCATATCCAGTGCTATAAACGTCTGTAGACATTTGCCTTTCCATAAGCCATGGCTTTTTTAAATGGAGAGATAAAATATGAATTCCACATGGCCACATCTCAGTTCATAAGATAGTCTCCATCTTAACAGGAAGTTTTGCAAAGCATGAAAGAAGAAAACAGAAAAGGCTTGACATTAATTTGCATTTATTATTTTGCAAGTATTTATCTTCCATTAAAAGCATTCCATCTCTGTGATCTTAGCTACTGTTGAGGCTGAGGCAGGAGGATTGAAAATTCAAGTCCAACTGGACTACAGAGGGATTGCAAGGCCAGCCTGGGTAATGTAATGAAATCCTGCCTCAGAATAAAAAGTAAGAAGAAGGCTTGGGGTGGAGCTCGGCAGTGGGGTCTCTGAATAGCACACATGAGAGAAAGAAAGAAAAAAGAAAGAAAGAAAGAAAGAAAGAAAGAAAGAAAGAAAGAAAGAGAAAAAAGAGAGGAAGGAAGAGAGGGAGAGAGGTGAGGGAGGGAGAGAGGGTGAAAAGAGTCTTTAAAAACATTAGTTGGCTACTGGAGGATGACATTTGGTTATTCCTTGCTGTGCAAACAGAAGGACTTGAGCTCAGTTCCTCCAGAGTCCATGTGAAAAGCTGGGCACAGCAGCACATGTCTGTAAAATCAGCTCTGAGGAGGCAGAGACAGGCAGATCACTGTGGCCTGCTATCCACCCAATCTAGGAGCCAAATCAATGAGCTTTAGGTTTGTTGAAAGACCTTATCCAGCCGGGCATGGTGGCGCACGCCTTTAATCCCAGCACTCGGGAGGCAGAGGCGGGTGGATCGCTGTGAGTTCGAGGCCAGCCTGGTCTACAAAGTGAGTCCAGGACAGCCAAGGCTAACACAGAGAAACCCTGTCTCGAAAAACCAAAAAAAAAAAAAAAAAAAGAAAAAGAAAAAGAAAAAAAAGAAAGACCTTATCCAAAAAACAAAAAACAAAAAAATATTGATCATGATTAAAGACACCAGACCTCAACCTTTGGCTTCCATGAGCACACACACACACCTTCACACACTCACACATTTGTACATGTGCACATCGCACAAACATATACATACACACACAAAGAAATATTGCTTTTATCATTTCCATTTTAGAGATGACAATGTTTTGTT
This sequence comes from Acomys minous, assembly GCF_964271855.1. NCBI lineage: Eukaryota > Metazoa > Chordata > Mammalia > Rodentia > Muridae > Acomys > Acomys minous. The sequence continues at coordinate 2,018,311 of NC_140494.1, forward strand.
TTAATTGAGTTATCTAGACTAATAAAACTCAGTGGATAAGCCTAAGGAGCCATGGTCCCAGTCTTGATCTGGTAGCCAGGTGGTCCGTCTTCCTTTCCACTGTCCTGTCCTTCTTCTCCCAGAGGACAATCTCTGTCCTCTGTGTGTCCCAGCCCAGAAGCAGAGGGCTGCAAACACCCCTGATGTTTGTGTTTGTGCTTATTAAGGAAGTCTATCTTCTTTGTAGGGAAGGAACTAAAGCCACTCTGGGTCAAAGCTGACTGATAGCTATCTAGGTGTTTGTTTCCTTGTTGCTGCTGCTGGCTTTCTGTGGATTTTAGCCCTGGAATTACCCCAAAGTCTATTAATATGTAACTGTGGCCTGTGCAGCTGGAAGGTCTATATGTGACTATCATGGAGGTGAACTTGGACAGCAGCCTGCTTCTCTCTGAAGCATGGAAGTGTCATACAGCCAATGGCAGGGTTTTGAACATTCACACATCTGAACATAGACAAAAATAAGAATTTCAGATAACTCCTTGGAACCAAAACAAAAGACCAGAAAATAATCCTTTTCTTATTCCTATTATATTCAGCATTAATGTATTTCCAAAAGATTTATTTAGCTTATCTTAGAAGCGTTTAAATTATTTTTTAATATTTTGAAATGTTCTAAAGTACATAAACCACATATGTTTCATTCTTACTCCCAAGGAAAATTTTAATATCGACACTAAGGAGAAAAAGCATTAGGCAGCCCTTCAAATATTTTTGAATGGATATAATCACTTTCTGCACCTTATTTCAATGTCTCCTGAGCTGTTTCCAGAACTGGGATTCACAATTGAAGTTTGCGTCAGTTTCTCAACTCTTCTACCTGGAGTTGATGTGAGAGGCATCACACAAGACAAACAAGGAGATGACGCTCTAGTTTTATTTCTTTGGGATGTCATCCCAAACCCTTTTTTTTTTCAATGAAGTTGTCTTCGAAGACCTCACTAGTTGAGAAAGGCTTTCTCCGGACTCCTCAAGCCTGCCCCTTCCTATGGTACTAAAGAGGACATGCCTTCATCCCCCCCTTGCACAAACGGCAGGTGGCCTTCGCTAGGCCTCACTCAGACTGTCATGTTTAGACCACATCAGAACAGTTGGCGCTACTGGCTTGTCCTTGCAGGCTAGCTCTTGGCCTCACCTCTGTGATATGAATCCAGCAATGTGCTGTATGTCCAGGTGCCTCCTGCAAAGCCAAGGTGTCACTTTAGAGAGTTAGGACCAAGAAGGCATCCGTGCCCCACCAGGAGAGTGAGCCCAGCCCACTCTGTGCAGGGCCAAGCCCTCAGAGAGGCCAGCCTCCTTCCCCTAGGCCGGACGCTGCCTGGCCTGCTGAGTGAAAGGAAGAGAGGAGAGTATGGATAGAGAGGGAGTCTCTCTCCTCACATTCCTCAGACCCTATGCCTCTGAAGCTATTTTCACGTTCATGGAGAAATCTAGTCACTGAAAAGTCAAGGCTAAAACATAAGGAAACAGTTGTCTGTGAACCCTGGTAGGAACTTTATTTTTTTTCCTCCTTTATTAATTTATTCTTGTTACATCTCAATGGTTATCCCATCCCTTGTCTCCTCCCATTCCTCCCTCCCTCCCATTTTCCCCTTATTCCCCTCCCTATGACTTTCTGAGGGGGATTTCCTCCCCCTGTATATGCTCATAGGGTATCAAGTCTCTTCTTGGTAACCTGCTGTCCTTCCTCTGAGTGCCACCAGGTCTCCCCCTCCAGGGGACATGGTCAAAGGTGAGGCACCAGAGTATGTACTTTAAATCAACTGCGTAGTTCAAGACCGCGCAGCAGGCAGAAAGCCCTGCCGAAACTCAGTGATCTCTCATTTTTTCCAGCTTTTCTGCCTGTCCCTCTGCAGGTCATGCTTCTCCTAACGGCTCCCCTTAAGCTCTATGCAGAAACAAAGTGGTTTTTCTCTTTGTTTGTTTGTTAACTCTTAGGGCAGGAACTCTGGCCAGGGTGGTAAAGTGTGCTCATGTTAAGAGAAGCGTTGTTGAGACTTGACTATAAAGTCCTGGTCTCATTTGTGACGCAGCAAAAAGTGTTTTGTACTTATTTAAAAGTTTGACTTTGTTTAACCAGTCTAACTCTGTCACTCGCATGACCGTGGCTTTCTTAGACCAGCGAACAAACATGTGCTGTCCTTTTGCACTTAAGAAGGTTCTGGCAATCTGATTCTTTGGCATCTGACTGGGGCCCATGAATGAGCCTTGCATTTCAAACCTCTCCTAACCCAATGCATCGAGTGTGCTCCCTGATTCCCCAGCAAGTGCTGCCTGAAAACTTTTGAATATATTATGCTGCCTTCTAATTTTACACAAACTTGATTTAAGCGTGTATGCAAATTGTTTCATCTGCTAGTGAGAACACCTTCTCCTGCAGCCCCCAGCAAGGAGCTGAGTCTGAGGACAGGATTTACGAAACCTTGATTTTTGAATATTGATCAGCCTTGATGCTATCCTGTTAAACCGTGTGTTCCATTATAGATGAGGTCATGCATCTGAAAATGTTCCTCTTCCATATAGAAGCATTTATTTTTTTTTATTTTGTTAACAAAAATTTGTGGCCCTTCTGTACACCAAACTCTAGATGATGCTGCATGAATAAAGCCTGCTCATAAATGTGCATTAACTCTGTGTGGCAGAACCCAAGCCCCACACAGAAGCTTCCAATTCAACGCAGTTATTTAGCACGTAGTTATCTAACTCGTGTGAAATAAACATGTCTCGAGAACGCAAAAGAAAGAGCAAGGAGGCATTTAGAAAAATATATTTTAAAACTAATCTGTGCCCAGAATCCCATCCTGTGCCGCCGGACTGAAAGCACACACTCAGCAGAGCAGTGAAGATCACAGTGGCAGCTTGGGTTTTTGTTTGGCTCCATCTGCACAGAGTACACCAGCTCCCAACCTGCAGGGTCCCCCGATGAGTACATACGTGGCTCATCTCATACTTCTCCAATGTCCTGACCATTTTGTAGGAAAGGACAGTGTCTCAGCAACGCATCTGTGACCTGCAAGTGTCACAGGAACCTGGGATTTGCGCTGATTAGGGAGTAACATGTCATAAATGGGACCAAAAAAAAAAGTGTAAAACCTCTCATGAATAGTCAACACACTGCTTACAGCGAGGAAGCAGAGTTAAAAACCAAGGAAATTGCTCCATTGAGAGGACAGAGCCTCCCACTGTGTAGACTTTTTTATGCCCCAGATGATGTAAGGTGCTGGTTGCAGGCAGGGTTCATGGAAATAATTATATATGTGCACATGGAGAGTGCATAAAACTATTTATCTCTGGCTTCCCAAGAGAAGTGTGGCATTAGCACCAGCAGCATTCATGTGCAAATGCCAGGAAGTGTCTTAGGGATAAATACAAAAGAAAAGAACTTTAATGTATATAGTGTGTGTGTGTGTGTGTGTGTGTGTGTGTGTGTGTGTGTGTGTGTAAACTCACATCAGTAATTTTAGATATCTATTATTTTGGGCTTCTCTCTAAGGCATCTTGCAATGTTTGAATACTGAAATCATGGATGCATGCGTATCTGGAGTCACAAGAGTCAAAGTCACCTTCGTGGGTGTTTGTTGTGTGTCTGCCTCTCTTCCTGTCCTCTCCCTCTAGGAGGCCAAGGTGATAGCTTTGATCTGTGGGGTTCTGGTCCTGCAAGGTAGACAGAAGGTGCTGGGTGGCTACTGGTGAAATGATTGAATCCTTGTCCCTCATGTTCTCCCTTAAATCATCTGTTAAAATCTTATGAGATGTGCAAAATGCCTATTATGTATCTTGGGCTTAAAGCATAATCTGAATAGAAATGGGGGTGTGGCTTGATGGTAGAGCGCTTCCCCTCTGTATACAAGGCTGTATTTGATCCCTAGCCACATGGTGGGGGAGAGGGGAAAGGGGGAGAGGCACGATTCTCATCCTTAAAAATTTCACATTGTAGCAAAAAAAAAGAAGCCCTGAATACCTCTCACAAGAACAGAACAAATGACTTCGGGTTCTCAAAAAAGAATAGCCAATTATTCTTAAGGAAATGACAATTGTTTCCTAAAAAGAACCCATGACCCGTTCACCATGTTAATGAAATGTAAGACATTTTTTAAGGTCTCTACCTACTGTGGCCACTTCCTTTACCACTCTAGCTTCTACTGTTCTCTCTTTAGCAAATTCTTTAGTTTATTTATTTAATTTTTATTATTAATTCATTCATTCATATCACATCTCAATGGTTATCCCATCCCTTATATCCTCCCATTCCTCCCTCCCTCCCATTTTCCCCTTACTCCCCTCCCCCATGACTGTGACTGAGGAGGACCTCCTCCCCCTGTGTATGCTCGTAGGGTATCAAGTCTCTTCTTGGTAGCCTGCTATCCTTCCTCTGAGTGCCACCAGGCCTCCCCATCCAGAGGACGTGGTCAAATATGGGGCACCAGAGTTCATGTGAAAGTCAGTCCCCACTCTCCACTCTGCACTCAAATGTAGAGACTGTCTTGTCCATTGGTTGCATTATGGAATACTACTCAGCTATTAAAAACAAGGAATTCCCGAAATTTGTGGACAAACGGATTAAACTAGAAATAATCATAATGAGTGAGTTAACCCAGAAGCAAAAAGACTCAAATGGCATATACTCACTTATATCTGCATACTAGCCCAAGGGACACATCCCATGAAAGTCTTCACTTATCAGGAAAATGGGATAAAGGGGAATATATCCTATTAGGACTCTCGGTGAGAAAAGTACAGGAGAATGGGGAAATAGAAGGATCCAGAGGGTCCTAGAAATCTACAAGAATAACATTATGATGAACAATTTGGCCACAGGAGTTCTACTCAAACTATGGCACCAGACAAGGACAATATGTGCAGTAACTTCGAACCCCGAGCCAGATGTATTTATTTAATTTTGAGGGACAAGGTCTCACTATGTAGCCTCTGCTGGCCTGGAACTAGATACTTAGACCAGGCTGGCCTCAAATTCAAAGAGATCCACCTGCCTTTTCCACCTGCCTTCCCCCCACCCCCAGAGTGCTGGAATTGGAGGTGTGCTCCACTGTTCTAGACCACTCACCTAAAGCCTTTATAGTACATTTTAAACTTGAAGTTCCCTGGTGTCTTGAGAGAAGATAGAAAGCAGCTGATTGGTATCCCTTATTTAGCAGCCTGAGTCTTTGGCAGGCGAAATAGCTGGATGCAAACCAAAAAGATTAAATATAACAGGAATAAACATAAAACCCTATATTTAAACTTAAAACATTACCCTACAGATAAGTGACAAGAGAAAGGATGATTTACATTGAAATAAAAATCAAGATCTGAGGATTTCATTTTGCTACAAATTCGAACATAAATCTGTCACGAATGCAGCCATCCAATTCTAATTCAACCTCTTGATCTCAGTTGGTTTCCCTACACTCCAAGCAACCCTAGACTCAGTCTGCTGGGCACTGGGCAGAAAACATCAAAAAAGAACCAGCTTGAGTCTTGCTCCCCTTGAAGATTATGAAGAGGCCAGACATGAAGAAAACCTTAAAAATATGTCTGAGTAGACTAGATCCGGCCTAGGTCATGATGATTACATTGTTAGCCAATGACCAAGTAGATATTAAATGTCTTCCCAATATCTCAGGTGTTAAAGACTTGATTGCTTATGAGCTTGGAAGAGTGGCGAGTGAGGGCACTGACCACTTCATAGGGTAACACAGCGGGAAATTCCTAGCTTGCTGGTGTTGTCGAGACACTACACTGGTAGAAGTAAGAAGGTAGGCCGTGGTTGAAGACAGTAGATCTTTAAGGTTGTGCCCTGGAAGGGGAGATCTTACCTTGTGTGCTGGGTTCTCTCCTCTCCATCCCCTCCTCCTCTCTTCTTCTGTTCTCTCCTCCTCCCCTTTCTCTTCTTTCTCTTCCTTTGCTATATCCTCCGTTTCCTTTATCCTCCTCCTCCTTATCCTTCCCCTGTGTCCCCAGCGCCCCCATCCCCCCTTGCCTATCCCTCCACCTGTCATGCCCTTCTGCCATGCTGCTTCTACCTTAACCTCAGTTCGAAAGTAGTGGGGCCAGCCAACCGTGGACCGAAACCACAGCAACCATGAGCAAAAACTAAGCTTCTTAAGCTGATCTACTTGGTTAATTTGTCATCACAGAGGAAAGCTAACCAACAAAGCATCCCTCCCATCTCTGCATTCTAAATTTTGCTCTAAAGTTGCTGTTGCTTCTTTTCCTGAGGCTACACTTCCCCTCCCGCGGTGTATGGCACCAATACTAACATTACCGTGCTAGCATCTACCCAGCTGAAATTGGCTTTCCATCAATGCGTCTTAACATTACCTCTGCATTTCTGATATCTTCTTGCATTAGAGCTTGGATTCCGGACTCCGTAGTATGGTTATGCTGCCTATAGTTATGTCCTGCATCTTTATTTCTTTTGTTCAATTTTGGAGCACACACATACGAATTTGGTCACAGCATCTTAACAAAGTAAAGCAATGACTGAAATCAAGTATTTCTGAATAGTTTCCTTGAAAAAAAAAAGCCAAAGACTATGGTAAATATGATTCATACTATCTTGGGGTGGAGGAGAAAATGAAACGAGATTATACTGAGCTAGTAGTCTGAAGTGGAGTTTTTATAACTACTTACATATGTGCATAAAGTGTCAGCTATGTATTCAGGATAACTGAGGCCCCTACAGTCATGTTATGGAGCCCTGTGTCTGGGCAAGTACTAGGTAATACAGCTTCAACTCTTGCCAAAGTGTCTGAAATTTGCTATGAATTTTGTGTTTCTGCAAATAACATTAGTGTCTATTCTTTTGTTTAAGAACATAAAGCACTGTTCTTTTTCCTCAGGAGAGAATTCAGAGTGCTGTGGGAGGCGTTTGCTTCTACTTAGGCCAAAGTGTAAGAGTTCAAAGGCCTCATTTAGCAAGGCCTTTAGTTGTCCATCACTCTTAAGCCTGGACTCCTGTGCTAGAGCTGTGAATTGAAGGAATAAATGTCCCAGAAGCTCTGGAGCTCAAGTCTTTCATAGTGCCTGGTTTTCTATAAGTGGAGCACATTAATGAGAGTTAGGCTTTCTCATCCTGAGTGAGGTAACCCAGACCCAGAAAGACACATGTGGTATATACTCATAAGTGGATACTAGACCAACATAGATGTCCTCTGAGAGACCCCACCCAGTGGTGGGTGGGGACAGATACTGGGATTTACAGCTGGACTCCAGGGGAAGAGCTGCTAGTTGTTTGGAAGAGATGGTGGGTGGAAGGATTGTGGGGGTGGTTTGGGGAAAGAGAGTTGTCAGGAGGTCCACAAGAAAACTATCAAGGCTGATGGATCTGGACCCAGGAGGGACTGTACTGACTGATACACCAACCAAGAGCAGTGCAAACATAGGACCTGGACCCCCTGTTCCAATGTAGCCAATGGACAATTCATTCTCCGCATGGGGAAGGGGGAAGCCTCTGACAAGATCTCTGGTGCCCAGGATTTGATCACTCCCCCTTGGCAGAGAGGCCCTGTGGGAACACAGAGGAAGGGGATGCAGACTGCCCAGATGAGACCGGATGGGCTGTGGTCAGATGGTGGGGAGGAGGACCCTACCTGTCAGAGGTATAGGGGAGAGGAATAGATCAATAGATTGGAGGGGTGGGGAGGGTGGGAACAGGAAGATAAGAGCGAGGTGATTACAAACCAGGTGTAATATGAATAAATAAGAAGAAGAAGGAGGAGGAGGAGGAGGAGGAAGAGAAGGAGGAGGAGGAGGAGGAGGAGGAGGAGGAGGAGGAAGAGAAGGAGGAGGACCCCTGATACTACACATCAAAAACATTTCCTTAGATTTCTGGACTAAAATTAATTCTAGTATTAGAAAATTTAATTGCAGCAAAGGAATTTTTGCCTTGTCCCTTAAAAACCCAACCAGCCTAGAAACATTTGGTCTTACAAAAAATTTTAACATGATTACTATGATGGACCCTGAAGCCAAAAATGTCATTCTTCCTCTATAATAACCTGATGAATTTCTTCTGCTTGCTTCCTTGATTTTCACCTCATTAAAAAATGTCAGGCTTTGGGGCGTTGTTTTGTTTGGCTTCTTTGTTCATCATAAATGCAATGCCTGAAGTCCTGCTTTGTTGTTGTTGTTGTTTTGTGTGTGTGTGTGTGTGTGTGTGTGTGTGTGTGTGTGTGTGTGTTTCTGTAGTGCTCATTGTTTAGGTGTTATAGATCAAAAGAATAATGAGATTTACTTGATTTATTTTTTCCTTCAAGTAATTCCTTTAAAAATATTGTTTTTAATCCTCTGGTCAGGAGGATGGCTCATTGGTAAACAGCAAGCTTGAGATCCCAAGTTTGATTTCAAGAGTTCATGTAAAAGCCTTGATGCTGTCCTAATCCCAGTAGACTTATGGGAAGTGGGAGCTGGAGATAGAAGCATATGGGCAAGCTAGGCTGACTGACAGAGCAGCGAGGGGAACAAGAAAGAGCTGCCTCTGAACACGGTGAAAACTCAAGGACCAACTGCCGAAAGCTGTGCTCCTAGCTCCATACATGTGGACTACGGCGAGTGTGTACCTGCAGTTGTATACACGTACTCACACTTCTACACACTTACCCACTTTACACATATTCCAAAAAACACAAATGTAAAATATTAAAATTATCACATATCTTATTCCAGTTGGCTACCATCATGTTTTTTATCTGTTTGTATTTATACTCATTCCTGGGAAACATTTATCAATGGTGTTTAACACTGTAATAAGTATACAATTATAGTATATAGTACATAGTAGTTCCAAGATTTTTCTTTTGTTTCCAAAGCCAAGAAAATATGGTTATATTTATCTTCTATTTTTCTCTCATTTTTTACAGTTTTATCTGAAAATTTATACTCTGGGCTAACACCTAATCAGGAAAAATAGCAATTTCAAACCCCTTGCCTATTTGTAGCCTCATTCTAAAGAAACAGACATTTTTCTGCTGAGGTTCAGAAGCATGGTTTGAAGAGACCTAAATTAAAAGATAAAATACAGGGCTAGTGGGATAATCCGATCAGTAAACTGCCCACAGTGCAAGCATGGGGGCTGGAGTTTAATCCACAGAACCTACATTTAAAAACCATTCCAGGCATGGTGGTGTGTGCTTGCTTGTTACCCCAGGGCAGGGGAGGCAGAGAGAGGCAGAGACCGGACGCTGGATGACCAGCCATCCTAGCTTACACGGTGAGATCCAAGATAATAGAATACCCTGCCACACACTCATCCAAAAGCCAAAAGTAGATGGCATCCAACAAATGAGTCCTGCGGTTGCACAGGTGCGCACGCTTGTGCACACACACACACACACACACACACACACACACACACACACACAGGATGAATATCAGTGGTATGACTTCATCAGTAACTTCATGGTCGTTCCTGGTGTCAGCCTCTCTGAGATCCGGCAGGTTAAAGGGAATACCCCATTGTCGTTCTTCATTCAAGGTTGATGACAGGATGGACACAGATGGGTCTGAAATGCATCCACCATTCACTGCAAGCTTGTTCAGAACATTCCTCACAAACAACTGCCACCAAGTGGTAAATAAATCTTCATAACTGAAATTAAACCCTGATGTTCAAACCACTGGGAAGCAGATTTGTCACCAGCTGTGCTGTAGGACCACCTTAAGGTCTCTTGGGTATTTTCCATATTAGGAGCATAGTTTTCTCTACCTTCAAGCATCAAGGATTATCCTAAGACAGCAGCCATACAGCAGAAAACAGTGCAACGGGTGTAAGTAGGAAACCTACTTTCTCCATTTCAATATGTAAATTCTTTCCACTAGTTAACAGTATCTCTGCATTTGCATCACCACACAGCTTACCTTAACTTTAAGATCTAGAGGTCAAAACTGAAGTTCCTCTTATATTACACTTTAATCAGCATATTCTAGGCATACAGAGCAATTGGCTTAATTATGACATTTTCATATTTTCTATAATGTAATTGATCATATCCTCCATTACTCTGTCTTACCCTCTCTTGTCTGCCTCCCATGTCCTTTGGCCCCTCTGGCTCTTCCCATCTAGTCCTTGTTCCACTTCCTTGCATCTTCTGTGTGTCTGTGACCCAGTGACGTGTTTTCAGGGATCCACACACGAGCATGGGTGTAGGATTACGTACAGAAGCGTGGGACATTTATCAACTATAGCACTGGAGACAATGTCTATCTGTCGGCAAGTCCTGGGACGGGGCGGGGCCTTGTGAGCCCTGCCCTGCTAGCTGTTCCTAACTGCCCGTGAGTAGGAAGGAGCATGGCTCCCTGCGACCTTCTCCGCTCCATGGTGGAATGCTGAAGAGGCCAGTCTCGCTCGGGTCCCATGCGTGTCATCATGGCAGCTACGACTCCCAAATGCCAGGTGCGCTTGTTAAATGATTCATTTGTTGTACCAACTTGGGAATCAAGCTGCTTCTGGGGAGTCTTAGGAGTGTATCAGCTCTTGTTAGAAAGCTGACAGTGACAGCTACAAAGCCTTTGCCCAAGTGGTTTGGCTTCCTTATACATGTTATATGTCTACATTACTGTCTATCTCAAGTGTGTTGGCGAAGGATCGGCTTTACTGGGTGCTGCTATCCATGAAAAGCAGTGTTGTGGGGCTTAGCCATTAATATGCTTAACATGCAAACATGAGGACACAGGTGTGTCCTAGTGCTCTGATGAAAAGCCAGGTGTAGTGGAGAGCAGTTGTCTCCCCAGCCCTGGGGACACTGAGGTTCCCTGGCCAGGCAAGCTAGCTGAATCAGGGAGCAACACGTTCAGTGAGAGACTCTGTCTCAAAAAATAAAATAAGATTGGAGAGTAATTGAGGAAGATGCCTCTGGAAGTAATTGAGGAATGACCTCTGTCTTCCTCATGTACACCCACAGAGAGGAATGCACACGTGAGTGTCTCTTTCTTGTGAATGCACCCATATCTACTACTGAGTCACGATGTAAGTTTGAGACTAAAACCAGGGAATTTGATGTATGAGAATAACTCATTGGTAAACAGTGCTCATCTCTGGTCAAAGTCTTCTGCAAGGCCCATCTTCACTATGTGAGACCGTTGAAATGCTTTAAGGAAACAGGGTTCCTAGCACATGTGGGGCCATTTCACAGTTTAACCAAAATTCCACTATTTCATGTTGATACCATAAGCCTATGGGGACATACGTTACAGCTGGACTATGTGATTAAAGGGAAGTTTTTATGGCAGGAAATGGTCTTGAGTCACCCCTGAACAACAAGTCCTCAAAATAACTTCTCTGGCTTAAATTATTGACATATTTAACTCCATCTCTCCTAGAACCCATCATCGTTACTTATTTGGAATCCATGGACTTCCAAGAAGTTTCTTTTGTGATTTTCCTTCTGCTATTAAAGAGTCTTTTAGACCTTCCCTCTCCAAACCTGTGAGCTTCTCAAGAAATCTTGGACCCAGTATGATTATGTAGGTGGATGAAATTAGAATTTTCAGTCAAGTGGGTCAGACAAATTCTAACCACTCACTCCAAAATGGTGAAATTTCTCACAGCAGCTTGTGTACCAGCAAACAAGTATTTGGGTTTTAACATTGACACCAAAATTTAGTTACATTTTATTCTCTATTTTTCTTCTAATCTTAACTTTACCAATACTTTCATAATTTTGAATGATGATAACACAGTTCTTTACTGCGCATTAAATAAAAGAAGACACAGGCCTCAGGACCATTACTATGGTGCTGGTTGGTTTGTGTCAGCTTTCCCTCACTCGAGTCACCAGGGAAGACACAATCACAGCTGAGGAATCACCCCGATCAGTTGGCCTGTAGGTGTGTCTGTGGGCATTTTCTTGATTACTGATTGCAGTGGAAGAGGGCGCAGTCCACACTGGGAAATTCCATGCTTGGACAATTGGTCCTGTATTGTATGAGAAAGCCAACTGAACATGCCATGATAAGCAGAATTGCTCTGGGGGCTTGCGTCTCTACTCCTATTTGAGTTCCTTCCTTGATTTCTCCCAGTGATGACCTGTGATCTGGAAGTGTAAGCCAAATGAACTCTTTCCTCCCCACTTGTGTTTTTGACCATGGTTTTTATAAGAGAAACAGAACACAATGTAGAATCACTGGTTTGCACTTCTTGGTTATTTTTGTTGTTCTTTCTTTCTTTCTTTCTTTCTTTCTTTCTTTCTTTCTTTCTTTCTTTCTTTGTTTAAGTATTACATCTTTATTTAGTGGCACTGAAGAGTGAACTCAGGGCCTTATGCATGCTGTGCAAGGCAAGACTGAACTGTATCCACTCCCTTTGTTTTAATGATACAAAATAAAACACATCTGCTATAGGGCCTAGTCATTGAATGGATTGGCTTGAAAACAGAAACACCTGCATTTAATACCTAGAACCCATGTTTTTAAAATTATGTTGGTCATGGTGTTGTGTAACTGCAGTGCTAGGCCTGGGAGACAGGACGGTCCCTGGGCTCGCTGGCTAGCCGGCCTCGCTGACTTGGAAAGTTCCAGGCCAATGGTAGACTCTGGTTCAAGAAACAAGATGGAGGGTCAGGAGAGATTACTCAGTGGTTAAGAGCACTATCTGCTTTTCCAGAAGACCCAGGTTCAATTCCTAGCACCCACAACTATTTATAATTACAGTTCCTTCTGTAGCTACAGTTCCTCTCCTCTGACTTCCCAGGAAACCAGGCATACACATGGTTCATAGACATACATGCAGACAAAACACACACACACACACACACACTAAACAAAAGCAATAAAATGTTTTAAATCTTAAAACAACAACAAAGAGCCCCACCAAGATGGTGTGTGTGTGTGCCTGAGAGGCGTCACCTCTTGCTTCTATATGTATGTGCACATATGTGCACACACACAGGCACTCATGCTCCACACAGTGACCAAACATGCACATGTGTACACAAAAATCTACTCTAAAAGTGAACTTCATGTGGATACATTTCTGAAACTTGTCATTTAAATAATTGAATACCCCGTTTTTCTTCTGCCTCTCTTTTTCATGAGAATATGTGAGCCTAGTAGAAATAAGTAATCCGCTGAGATAAACCCTCTAAGAATGCCTTCTCTCTCGTTCTTTAAATCTAGTGATTTTCCATCTCTGACTCTTAATGTGCAAAACATTTGCAACTCCTGGGAGATCTCAGCTGTTGACACTTTATAGAAACCTCCAGTTCTGTGTAGGTGTTGCCAAGCAAATTTGAAACATGGAGGTGGAAGAAAAGCCATATGTCCTCAAAAGTTCGATTTAGTTTTTAAGTCAAAGGAGAGCACTGAGTGCAAAGGAGAATCAGTGAGCAACTCATACAAGGCAAGGAATCACGCGGTAGGAGGTGGCGGCAAGCAGAGGCTCTTTAAAAAGTCCTATCCAGCCCGTGCTTTATTATTTGAAAAAATATATAGCCCATTTAAAAAAAATAGCAGTGCCGTTTCTTTTTGACAGCCCAAAATTGTGCACTAACAAAGATATGTCTATCACCTGGTGCATCCCAGTTTTAACTGGCGTGTTAACCAGTTTCCTTTCAGTAAGTTCCAACTGCAACACCTTGAGAAGGTATCTTCATTGCAGCAATGTGCACTAGGATGTACCAGAGGATACAGCGCATCCTCAGGAAGTCACTGTTGCCTCTGAGATCCAGGTGAAGTGTGTGTGTGTGTGTGTGTGTAAGCCAGAGGTTGGTATCGGCTGTCTTTTTCAATTGATCATTGATCTTTACCTTGCTTTCATGAGACTGAGCCTCCCGCTAAGCCTGGAGCTCATCAAGTCATACAAACTAGCCTGGCATCGAGGTCTAGGACTCTTTTGCCTCTGCCTTTCTTGAACTAGAATTATAGGTAGACATTGCCACATCCTGTTTTTTGTTTTTTGGCTTTTGGGGGGTTTTATTTGTTTGTTTGTTTGTTTGTTTGTTTGCTTGTTTGTTTAAATGTGTGTTGATAATCCAAACTACTGTCTTCATTCTTATGCAATGTGAGACACCTTCCCAGCAACAGGTAATCTTTTTCATTGATAAATTCTAATGCCTAATTTCTTTTCTGTATGTGTTTACATACGTATGCAAATACTGTATAGACAAGTACATTTCTGTATAAGTGACCAAAATTTCTCAAGAAGATTCAAGACCCAGAAAGTAAATTAAGCTTCATGTTCCATTGTGGGCCTATAGAATAGGGGACAAGATGGAAATCAGAGTAATAACTTTCATAAAGAAAAGAAAATAACTTTGTGATTCCCTCCTCCCCAAAATAGCCTATAGTTAAACTATGAACAGTTTATATCTCTCTCTCTCTCTCTCTCTCTCTCTCTCTCTCTCTCTCTCTCTCTCTCTCTCTCTCTCTCTCTCGCTCCTCTGTCTGTCTCTCTCTCACTGTCTCTCTCTTTGTCTGTCTGTCTGTCTGTCTGTCTCTCTCTCTCTCTCACACACACACACACACACACACACACACACACACACCTAAACAAATATTAAAGCAAAAGATATTATGATTTTTTTTTAATCTTAAAATTCACTCACACTTAGAAAAACACTCACCATGATGTCATCAGCCTTATAATGTCCTTTTGTGGAGAGATGGTGGCACAAGAAGATACAAGATGGCCTCTCACCCTTCTATTGGCTCCAGTCTGTTTTGATTCTTGTGTTCTGTATTATTTAATTGTATTCTGCACAAGTTTCATGTTTTCAGTGGTTTTATGCCAAAGGCTCTTTATCGCTGAATGCTGTGCTATGAGGCTATGATTGTGTGGCTGTCAGTAATCCTTTACCAGCAGGAGCTGGGTGACCTCGTCCAAGGCATAAATAAAAACCCGGCTAAAAACTCTGACTTCTGAAGTGCCTGATCCTACAGAGATTTTTTTTTTGCTAAGAAATGACTGAATTTACCTTTCTCATGGGCTGTATCTAATTACACTTTTTAATCAGCTCTTTCATCTCTTATTACGATCGGGACATTTGGTTGCAATGTTAACATGTATAGATTCTCCCAATCGGCCTTTCCCCTGCTCACATTACACAATTAATGCTAAAATATTAGAATGGCCAAAATATCAAAATGCTTTAATGTTTTCTTAGCCTTTTTTCTTAGAGTATGTGCATGTGTGTCTGTGGGTGGGTGGGTGGGTAGGTGTGTGTGGGTGTGTGTGTAAGTATGAATGTATGTGTGTACAATAATTTTTAGCCACCAATATATTCCTATGTTGGAAAATGTCCATGTTTTGGGCTGGCAGTGGGTAAAGACACTCGCTGCCAAGACTAAAGAGCTGCCTCAATCCCTGGGACACACAGGGTGGAAGAAGGGAATAGGCGTTTTGTCACAAATAATCTTCTGACCTGCATGGCTACACCATGGAACATGCTTGTATACACACACACATACACATACATGCACACACCCGTACACACATATATACACACACAAAGACACATACACACACATACCCATGCACAAATACACACACCCATACACACATAAACACACTCACACACCCGTACACACATATATACACACACAAAGACACATACACACACATACCCATGCACAAATACACACACCCATACACACATAAACACACTCACACACCCGTACACACATATATACACACACAAAGACACATACACACACATACCCATGCACAAATACACACACCCATACACACATAAACACACTCACACACTCATACACACATACACACACACAAGAGGGAGTTATTTAAATGTCTAAAACTTTTATATACTTTTGCTACTGTGTGCCTTTGGGCTTTATTTAAAAAAAAAGGAGAAAAAGAGAATTTGTCAGAGCTTTCTGTGCTTTGGTCTGGAGGGTTCTTGTAATCAGGGTCCCATGCAATTTAGCATCTGAGGAGTAAGGCATTGAAGGACTTTCTAGCAAGGCTGGTCTTGGCCATCCCATTCTGACTTGTAAAGCCAACACAATAACATACAACACAACTCAGAGATGGGCTTATGTGTTCCCCAGTGAAAGCAGCACTAACTGGGTAAGCCACTGCTGTATGCTGGGACTGTGTAAGCCCCCAGGGCCTTGGGAAAGCATCAGTCACTGCAGAAATTGTTGTCATTGCCTCATTACTGGAGTTCAAGTTTCTCTGCGGCCCCAATGGAAGGGCCTAAAGTTATATCTGAGTAAATTGAGACCAAACCAGAAGTGTGATCTTGGCTCCATCCTGAGATGAGTGCAGACCCACTGTGTTTATATTCTTGTACAGTTGGTACAGTGAGCGGGCTACCAGCCAGTGACTTTGGGGAATGCAATTCTATGTCTGATTTTGCAACTTTACGCTTATATAACATAGTATGCAAATGCCTTCAAATTTGTATTTTATTGAAGTGGTATTAAATTTAATTTTATCAAATATATTTAATGCCTGGAAATTGAAAGGTTGAGCTGCTTGATTTAAGGTTCTAATGAATGTAAGAGCCAGATGGGGTTCAAAATGGAGCCACGGAGGGAACTCAGGGCAGGAGTGGAGGCCCAGGACTCCTTCTGGGAAGAATCAATAAAGATTCAGGTGTGCAAACTTTAACCCTGGCTCTCAATTTTTAGTCCATTCAAATATTTTGAAACATCGTTTCTCTAGCTGAGGCTAAGGTTCCTGTTTGTTTGTTTGTTTGTTTGTTGCATTGTTTTTATCCCATTTTACTTATTGTGGATGAGCCCTTTTGCATGTATGTCATCGTGTGCGTGTCAAACAAGAAAAACCAGTTTTCTCTTTCTACCATCTGAGTCCCCAGGAGAGAACTCAGGTCACGTGTTTGGTGGCAGGCACTTTTACCTGCTCAGTGTCTCACGGGCTCTGAGGATTAATTTTAAAGTTTTGGCTGTGTTGTGGTTAATTTAGTAGTACATCCTAATAAATATTTATTATTTGCCCTATAATTATTATTATGGCAGTATATCCTAATGCTCTAGCAATCGTTGAAACACAGACACCTGTTATATTTTAAAATAGCCTTAGTTAACTTTGGGCAAGGCAGATATTAATCCCCAAACTACCTCTCATAGTGGGCCAGGTATCCCATACCCTGCCCCAGTCCCATGCCATCTGCTTCTAATAATTTCTATCGAGCTACCTCCCATCCATAATCCCAAATACTTGCTAATTATCATCATCTGGGCCAAATCTCCATCCACGCTGGCCATGTGCTTCTTTCTTCCTGCACCTAACCATGGCGCCGGCCTCCCTTCTTCCTGCTCTTCTTCCTCTTCCAGTCTCTTTCCCACAGCCCCTTGAGCCTTAGCCACACCCACCCCATTTGCCCTGCCCAGGTGTGTTGCCTTTTTATTAGCCAAATAGGAATAAGGTTTTAGGCAAGTTTACATAGCAGTCTTGGGACACAGAGACAGCAAGCAGTAATTAGCATCAAAATACATCAGAACAACCTCCAACATGTCCTTATGGAGGTCTGGGCCCATCTGCAGTAACACACACACACACACACACACACACACCCCTTTTCCCTTTTCCTATCCTCCATATTCTCCCATAAACTCTTCCTTTTCCTCCCCTCTTCTCCTCTCCCTTCCTCCCCCTTGTCTCCCATTCTCTCTCCCCGTCCCCTCTGCTCTCGTCTCTGCACGTGTGTTCTCCCTCTTTTTCCTGTGTGAGAGTGTAACTTTGTTTGAGCTCGGTAGAGATCAGATTGTGAACCCATGTCCTCTGGAGACCACACGTGTGATCATCTGCAGATCCTACTGAGCCACCTGCTGGTTCACATAAACTCTCACACTTGCTCCTTTCTTTGTGGCTTCCAGCTACTCCTGCCTGCTGTGGGGCCTCTGTCTGGTTTTCTGGTGAGAGGGACCTCTCCCTGTGTCTCTCTGAGCACTCTTACACAGAATGAGCCTGTGAAGTTGAGGCACCCGCCAGCTGAGAGCTCTACAGAGACCGCTTTCCCTTGGAGACTGAAGGAGTCAGGTAGAATACGATTGCATGCAAACCAGAGTCCCTTGGAGGAAGCCTGCCTCTGGCTTTGCCACCTCCCTGTGGCAGGCTTCTCTCCCCGAGCAAATAAGTGTGTAAGTGGGTGGGATTTTTTTCAGACTTTTATCACATAGAAATAATCCCAGGAAAAGGATGGAATATAGAAAGATGACATCACAGCACACAGTGTGTTTTTTCTTCTCTCTCTCTCTCCAAAGGATATTAAAGCAGAAGCAGGCATGTGTCACTTGCCACATACACAAGAAAGGGCCAATGACAAAATGCTTATGGATCTAGAAGGAAGAAGGGTTTGTCACGTTGTCAGTGACCTTTGAGTGTGCGCAAGGAGCAACATTTTTCCTCTCCCCTCGCCTTCGCCTCGCCTTCCTTTCTCTTCCTTCCTGTTTTTTTTCCACCCTTTTCTTTGTTCTAGATCCCCACTTCCTTTATTCTAGACCCCACTTCCTTTATTCTTTCCACTTCTCCAGCAGTCTTATATCCATCCATCATTGCTTCTGATCCATGCTTCATTCAACATCAACTTCTAAAATATAGATGAGGTTATGTGTTCTCTCATACATACAAGGGAGGCATATATGAGCGTTCCTTGACTCTTGATAGAAATCATATGTGGAGGAGAAGTGACCTACAGGCTAACGCCAGGATGTGAGAATCACTTTCCCCACTTGGAATATCCTTGTCACCTCTACTCAGCAGCTGTGGTTTACCTGCACAAATTCAGGCCAGTCAAAAATCCCAGTTTAAAACAAAACAAAACAAAACCCCCCATGCACTGGGGAGGAGCTCCCAAGGCCCCGTCTATCTGAGGAGCTACTAGCAATTGATGACTTCTGGGAAAGGGGAAATTACTTTTCTTTGTGAGAATGGTCCCTAGCAGGTAGTCCACACCCATGCACATATGGACAGTATTAATTAGACTCAGTAGGTTAAAAATTAATTAAGATTAAACTTTCAAAATAGGACATAATGTTAGGGGGAGATATGTTAGGTGTGACCTAGAAGTTGTTGGGAATGGAAAGTATTATCAAGATACATTATATACATGTATGAAAATTTCAAAGAATAACAGAAAATTGGGTGGGGG
The DNA here is from genome assembly GCF_964271855.1 of Acomys minous. Taxonomy (NCBI): domain Eukaryota; kingdom Metazoa; phylum Chordata; class Mammalia; order Rodentia; family Muridae; genus Acomys; species Acomys minous. The sequence goes on from NC_140494.1 coordinate 2,037,417, forward strand.
GAATGCTAGAGAGATGGCTCAGTGGTTAAGATCACTGGTTGCTCTTCTAGAGGTCCAGCAACAACATGGTAGCTCACCACCACCTCTAACTCTATATCTAGGGGTCTGACACCCTTACACAGACATGAATCCATCCAAAACCACCAATTCACATAAAGTAAAATTAGATAATTTTTTTAAGAATAAAGAGAAAATTATATAAATATCAGCTGGGAGAGTCGGTGAAGGCAAGGGGCCTCTGTGATATCATTGTGGCAAAGATCCTAACCGGCCTTCCTGAGTGGCCAGTCCCTTCATCTTCACTCTCTAGGCTCACCCCCCCCCCCCCGCCCAGTTAATTGGCTGCGGTCTGTGCTGTTTGGTGATGGATGGGGGGTTTTAAAGTGTCCTGGATGGTAGCTGATGTAGATGTGAGTCATGGCACGGCTGGGTGGTTTCCTGATCTATAAAAGAAGAAAATAATTTCTTCTTTTACCCCATAACGTCTCCTGCAATGGAAGTGGTTTTTAAATTCTATTTTCGAAATGCCAATAGCACGGGATCTGGCTGGGGTTATGGTGTAATGAGGTGCAAAGGGGCTGGGAATAAAGTCAGAGCCAAATAAAAGGAAAATAAGTCAGAGAAAATTAGGTATCACAGTTGCAAGACCAAGTATAGTAAAAACAGGGTTTTGTGTGGCATAACACAAATCACCTAGACTCTTAGTCTTAGGATCAAGGGCACATAAATGTCTTAGGACTTAAAAATTGTGGAGAAATGCATTGCTTGTATTCTTCTCCTGTTGGTTCTATGCAGTGATACAGAGAGTGCACACACACACACACACACACACACTCTCTCTCTCTCTCTCTCTCTCTCTCTCTCTCTCTCTCTCTCTCTCTCTCTCACACACACACACACACACACATGCACCGGCAGGGGGCCAGACAGACAGACAGAGGCAGGGAGAGGGAAAGAGGCTCTAACTGCTCCTGAAGGGCTACTTATACTTTTCCATGTTTTCTGTCTCTATAATTTCTCATGCACTACCTGGGGGGGGGGGCAGGTGTGTGTGTGTGTGTGTGTGTGTGTGTGTGTGTGTGTATGTGTGTGTGTAGCAGCAGTGAACTTCCACCCCACATCTGGCTTCAGCTGAAACACCTGTGCTCCTTTCTCTCTGCACTATTACTTGCTACATGCCTATCTTGACAGTAGTCTGTCTGCCTTGCTTTATTTAGGTCAGTGTGTGTGTGTGTGTGTGTGTGTGTGTGTGTGTGTGTGTGTGTGTTCAGAGGACAGCCTTGGATGTTGGTGTTGCTTTCCACCTTCTTTGAGGGCAGACTTACTGGTTGTTGCTGTGTTTGCCACTGTCTCTGACCCACAAGCTCCCATGGGTTCTCCTGTGTTTGCCTCCCCTCTCCTCTAAAGAGCACTGTGGCTGCGGATGCGTGATTCCATGCCAGGCTCAGTGTGTTCTGGGAATTTGAACGTAGACCATCTTGTTTGCACAGCAAGCATTTTTCTTTTACCTACTTTCAAACTTTTAGTAAAAATATTTACTTCTAACTAAAAGAGTATCATTTTATAGTAAAAGTCCATCTAGTAATAAACCTATACAACACAGGGTACCATTACAAGTGGGTGTTCATTAAAGATCATTGATTTTTATATGAAATGAAAGGCCTAGAAGTAAGAAGGCTAATCTAACATAGCATTTTCAATGCTAATACACTTATATGGAAGAAAGTAAGTGCATGCAGAAGTCCATCCTGGATTCAGTAAACAGAAGTGCTAGTAAAAAAAAAAAAAAAAAAAAGGAACAGTTCAGGCTTGGGGAGATAGCTCAATCAGTAAAGCATTTGCCACACAAGCATGAAGGCCTGAATTCAATCTCCAGAACTCACATGAATATCCAGGTATGGTTACAAGTGCTTATGATCTCAGAGCCGTAAAGACAGAGACAGGAAGTCTGTCTGTCTGCCCAGTCTAGACAAATGGGTGAGCTTCAAGTTCAATGACAGACACTGACACAAATAACAAGGTAGGTAACTATTGAGGAAGACACCCAAGGTTGACCTCTGGGCTCTACAGGCACACAAGCACATGCATGCCTAAACATAACCAAATACACAGAGCAACATTTTAAACATCAGGCAAATAGTAGGAGCTCAACACATACCTGTTGAATCAGGTGTGAGCAGTTATTCACCAAGCATGATGTGGGTAGTATCTGCATAGACTAAAAGGAGTTTAGTAAGCATTCATAGAAAAGTTTTAATTTTTAAAAAACTGTTTGCAATAACAGCATGAAGAACTGTCATCCAGCATTGAACAATAAGAAGCATGAGGCGTAAATTTTTACTATTTTCCTTTATATATTTATATTTATACTATTGAATTATTTTTTTAAATTTTATCAGAAATCTTGTAATAGAAAATTTGCCTTGTTCACTATTTCAGGGGTGAAACTGAATCATGTTAACACTCATGCACATATTTTCATTTTACAATCTTGTAAGGAACCCTTAAAATTAATGACTAGACAAATAAAGCAATGTTAACAATAGCAAAGTTTTCTGAACAGATGCACTCACTAATGCCATCAGTGACAGGAAAGGTCACAGGTTCCTCATTGCCAAGGCAACACAGGGCCAGGGTACCGAGTGTCTGGCCTTCCCCGTATCCGCCCCTGGGGACACAGTTGCATCTCAGCCTTTGGGAAGAAGTTTGCTTTAGAGCACCATTTTTCCATCTGTGGATCAAGACCCCTTTGGAAGGTCAAACAACCCTTTCACAGGGGTCACATATCAAATATTTACAATTCATAAGAGTAGCAAAATTACAGTTATGAAGTAACAACAAAGATAATTTTTTATGCTTGGGTCACCACCACACAAGGAACTGTGCTAAAGCGTTGCAGCATCAGGAAGGTTGAGAGCCACCAAGGAACCTGCTCGTCAAAGGATGCAAACTCGGGTTTTATCATCTTAGCCCAAGAGATTTCCATATTGTTCTTCATCTGTGTGGTTTACCTCTGGGTCTATGAACAGTTGCTCTGCATTACTGCAGCAGATATGCTAAACACCCATGAAAATTACCCTAATGTGCCTGGTCACTGAAAGGCTCACAGAAGACCTAAAAGGTGTTGGTAAACTAAGTCAGGAGTACACACTTGTTTTATTGATACATGTCAAATACAAATAATTGTGCATTCTGTTCCATGTAAAATGAAGATTGTAAATATGAACAATTTGCTGAAGTTTAGCCATTAGCCTCCGGAAGGAGTAAATCATAGCCTAAAGCCCATTTAATTTTCTTTGGTAGTCTTACAAAGTTTCAGACAGACAGTCAAAGGTTGAAATGTGTAGAAACTACAAAAAGACTTACTAATATGCTAGTTAAAAATGAAAATTATTTATAAAATATGAATTTTAAAATCCAAAGATATTTTACAAAAGTTACTTTCTTTTTATATTATTTTATATTTTTCCTTGGCTTCTACAACTTTCCTATATTTATTTGTGGGGTGTGTGTGTTTGTGTGTGTGTGTGTGTGTGTGTGTGTGTACCTGTGAACACCCACATGAGGATGTAGATGTATGCATATTATGTGAAGGTCAGAGGACAAGTTTTAGTAATGGATTCTTCATTACCAACTGTGGAGGTTCACGGTTTGCAGTCAGGTCAGCAGGCTTGCCCTGAGGAGGTCAGGCTGGCCCTCAGGTGGACAGGCTAGCCCTCAAGTGGGCAGGCTGACCCTCAGATGGACAGGCTGGCCCTCAGGTGGGCAGGCTGGCCCTCAGGTGGGCAGGCTGACCCTCAGGTGGGCAGGCTAGCCCTCAGGTTGGCAGGCTGGCCCTCAGGTGGGCAGGTTGACCCTCAGGTGGGCAAGCTGGCCCTCAGGTGGGCAGACTGGCCTTCAGGTGGGCAGGCTGACCCTCAGATGGGCAGGCTGACCCTCAGGTGGGCAGGCTGACCCTCAGGTAGGCAGGCTAGCCCTCAGATGGTCAGGCTGGCCCTCAGGTGGGCAGGCTAGCCCTCAGGTGGGCAGGCTGGCTCTCAGGTGGTTAGGCTGGCCCTCAGGTGGGCAGGCTGGCCCTCAGGTGGGCAGGCTGACCCTCAGGTGGGCAGGCTGACCCTCAGGTGGGCAGGTTGGCTCTCAGGTGGGCAGGCTGGCCCTCAGGTGGGCAGGCTTAGGCTGAACCTTTTCTCACTGAAGCATCTCCTAAATTTTAAATATCTTTTCATCGTCTGTTCTGTTTTTACACTTTGACATTTAGGCCAAAATTTTTGTGTGAAAAGTGGTAGTTATTTACCATTTTAAGGTAGTATTTATTAAGTTTCGATTTTAATTTAAAAAATACATGGCTTAGAAAACTCTTAAGTCATCTGCAAAATTTCAGGCCAGATTATTTTTTCCACTGACACATGGCGTCTTAAAGAAAGAGTTTTCTAAATGCAGTTTGAGCTTTATTACCATCCCTTTTTATTTTATTCATCCTTTTGTCTCATTTCCCCTCCTCAATCCCTGCCCACTCTCAAACTTCCTGGGCAAGATGAATTTGTGAACACATTCCCCTTTTTTTTATTTTTATTTTTTTTATTTTTTTTTTAGCTCAGAACAGAAATGAGAAGAAGATTCCTGCAGCTGCTGACAGTGTGTCTGACAGCACGTGTGCTTCTCTGAGGCGTAAGTCTGGAGCCGTGTGAATCTCTCTGGACTCCCCTTGCATGGCAAATAGATGCATTTTCTGTGGTGTGAGAATAATCCAGGAGAGATAGGGTCTCCAGGTAGATGGCATCTGACCTGTCCCTCGTAAGAACCGTTTAACGCTCTCATCGTCCCCTTCCTGTCAGGATGCTGACCTGCAGGTGTCTGTCTTCTGAAACATGGTACCACTGAGGGAGGAAAATTGCCAGCTGGTCCTCTTTAACTGTAGAGCTTTTAGAGATGATCGCTCTCTGCTTCGGCTAGGTCATTTCATTCTCAGCTACCTCTGTTTTACTTTAGTAACCACTGATTATTTGGGTTAGTTTCAGAGAGGTTCTCTTTATTTTTAAGCTGCATGCCTTGTTTAATGGTTACAATTTTGATAGGAAATTTGAATGATTACTTTTATAATCTTATAATAAGTCATATATCTAATGAAGTCATCTAAAGGTTGAATTACTTCCTGGGGGGAGAAGCAAGAAGAACAAAAAAAAAAAAACCCAAAATTAAGTCAGCAAACATTTTAAGTGTGAAGTACTGTGAATTTCAAAGGTATGAGGACTGAAGACATTTGCATATCTCATTTTTGATTCTTTGACAATTTTATATATACATAAACATATATACATATAATGTCATCTTAACCCTCCTTATCCTCTGTCATCCCCACTCCTCTGAAATCTTTCTGCATAAATGTCTCCTCCTACATTCATGTTCCTGTATGTGTGTGTATGTATGTATGTATGTATGTCTGTGTCTGTGTGTGTGCATGTGTGCATCATGTGTGTTTGTCTGTGTGTCTGTCTGTGTGTCTGCACATATGTGTGTACATGTGTGTGCATGTGTGTGTGCGCATGTGTCTGTGTATCTTTTGTGTCTGTCTCTGTGTGTGTATACATGTGTGTATACATGTGTGTGTGTGTATGAGTGTCTGTGTGTCTGTTTGTGTCTGTGTGTGCACATGTGTGTACATATGTGTGTGTGTGTGTGCACATGCACATCCTGCTGAGTTTAATTAGAGTCAGTTGTGTGGATGAGGAGTTCTTTAGTGGAGCATGGGAAACTTGCCACTGTCTATCCCCACTGGAGAAAATATCACCTTCTTTTTCAGCAGCCAGTAACTGATAGTTTACTGGGGAGGGGAAGGCCTCCTAAGCCCCTTTTCTACTGCTGATAAAATACCCAAGAGCTAGGTTTTGTGTAGGTCTTGTGCAGGTGACCAAAGCCTACATTTGCACGTCGCAAGAGCATTGTAGATTGGAAATTCAATCAAGTTGCCCTTCTGAGTTTTTTAGAGAAGAAGGAACAGGGAGACCAGGCTCATAACTGAGTTCATGGTTATGGACCACGCCCCTTCTTCCCTCATCGTGGGAGGTTGTCACTCAATGAGGACTGTTTGAGATGTAATGCCTCCTTGGGTCACTGGCCAAAAAAGTTCCGTGAGCTCTCTACCCAAAAGAAGGGGTCAAAAGAAATTCCAACGAGATAAAAAATAAATGAATAAAAACTAATCTTCTTCCTAAGAAAATAGCTTTAACTACCTGTTAACAAAACCTGAGAAAGTGTAGAATTGGGTGCACAATAATGTCTAGAGCAAGCCCTACTAACATTTTCTTTTCAATGAGAACCTGTGTATATGTGATAACTTATAGATAAAATCAATTTTAAGAAGATATATCCCAGTGAAAGTGTTCTGATTAATCATTTCTTTCTATTGAAGTTGATATTTCCAGCAGAATTCCTAGTGTTTATATTCATTAGAATATGTGATGGTTTTTATAAGCTCAATCTACAATAAGCATGAGGACCACTGGAGAGATTTTTTTCATTTTGTTAGTTATCCAAACTAAAAGCATGATACAGATGAATCAGTGTCACAATTCAATGTCACCAAGGATTCCCAGGGTGGACCTGGTGCCTTAAGGATGGTCCCAGTCCTTTCAAGGTTTCAAATAGAAAAACAAACAAACGAATGAAACCCAACTACATTTATAATACTTCTGAAACACTTCTGCCTCGCCACCTTCTCCCTGGCAGCCTGTACAGTAGGCCTTCCCAGAACCCTCAGGAAGTGCCACACGGCAAGGGAGAGACTCCAAAATCATGTAGGAAAACCCAGCTGGCTCCTATGAAGCCAACACAGGGAATTTGCAGAGGTGGGAATCGTGTCACTTCTGCCTGCTCAGATGAAGTTGTTTGCCATCTTTCAAAGGTCATTATTCATGTTTAATTATGTTTATTATTTTTAATTTGGGACATAAATATTTTCTCAAACCTTGGATTTTAAAGAGAAATGGGTTTAGTCTACCAAAAAAAAAATGGAGGGAAGCCTGAAGGCGTGGGTCAGTGATAAAGTATTTGCCTACCATACAAGGAGGCCTGGGTTGAATCCCCAGCCCTGCAAAACAAACAAATAGGAAAGAATAAATAAGTAGATTGTAGATAGATAGATGATAGGTAGGTAGGTAAATAATAGATAGATAGGTAGATAGATAGATAGATAGACAGATAGATAGATAGATGATAGATAGATGATAGATAGATAGATAGATGATAGATAGATAGATAGATAGATAGATGATAGATAGATGATAGATAGATAGATAGATAGATAGATAGATAGATAGATAGATGATAGATAGATAGATAGATAGATAGATAGATAGATGATAGACAGATAGATGATAGATAGATAGATAGATAGATAGATGATAGATAGATAGATTGATAGATAGATAGATAGATGATAGACAGATGATAGATAGATGATAGATAGATAGATAGATGATAGATAGATAGATAGATAGATAGATAGATAGATGATAGATAGATAGATGATAGATAGATGATAGATAGATAGATAGATAGATAGATAGATAGATGATAGACAGATGATAGATAGATGATAGATAGATAGATAGATGATAGATAGATAGATAGATAGATAGATAGATAGATAGATAGATAGATGATAGATAGATAGATAGATAGTTCTTAGTCATTCCAGGAATATACAGAGACTCTCAGACCTAAACCCTGAGTGTGCTCACTCCCAGTTGACTGCTACAACCACCTATTTTGCAAGGAAATACCTTGCAGTTAGCTTAAATACTTAGTTTAAATAAAGATAAGTATTTTAAAGGGCTACGGTTTTGAGTTGCACTTTTAATCAAATGAAAATAAAAAGTTCAAAGTAAATCCCCACATTGTCTCTTCAATTCCCCCAAAAATGTACAGAAAGGCCATAAAAACAAAAACAAAATCAAAAACCAAACAAACAAAAACACCACACAGGTGCCAAGATTTATACCCCGGCTGCACTGCGTGGGGTCCCTCCTCAGTGTGACCCTGGGTTCTCCTTCTCACCCACGTGGATTTGTTTCCTCTCACTGCCAGTGTTTCATTTATGTAGAAATGTGTCATTTTCTGAACTCAAACAACAGAGAAAATTCCCCTGGAGAAGAATAATTAAAATGCATTCATCCACTGTAGTCAAGCACAGCAAGCTAACTCTGTTCTTTCCTGGGGGCAAAATGCTTGTTCACTGAGGGTGCTGTTCTCTTCCATATAAAGATTGTGGTGGTGGTGGTGGTGGTGGTGGTGCCACCTGCATGAGACTGCTGTGTGAAGATTCTGAGAGTTTGCTTGACTTATAGTAACTAAACGAGCTAACCTACTTTTAATATTAAAAACATGTTAAGCCCCAAATACATGGACATCTTTCATACTCAGCAAGCTCCCTGTACTCTTAGCTTTTATGTTCCTAGGGAATAAAAACATATATAGGAGACTGAAATTAGTGAGAGACCATTGCTTCAAGAATTTGGAATGTTGAAGAAAAAAAAAACACTAGCTCAGATTTTTTCTTCCTCAGAGGACTGATAAATCATTGTGCATTTACAATGTTTATCTCCCTGGAATGCCATTAATATGAAATTTTAAATCTTTAAGAATTAAATAACTAAACTTTTAAAAGGCTTACTTTAAATCAACCCTTCCATTGCATGTGCCCTGCAAATTAATTTTGGAATTTATTCCTTGACCTGAAAACTACCCCAAGCAACTGCACCATGGGTTTTTTTCCCAACAGAAGTCAGCTGCAGCATTTAAAAAATTCTGTAGCTCACTGTTGTTGTTGTTGTTGTTGTTGTTGTTGTTTGTGATGTTCAGAGAAGTACAAGACAGAATACAGAGGTCCACTGTTTAAGCCCTTTCTCCTTTTAAAGAAAACCAATGAAATGCCTGTCATGGAGAACTGAAGGGATAATTTCAGAAGTACTGGATTTGTAGCTCAGTAGTCATCTGCTTGCCTGAGTATACCAGGACCTGGGTCAATCCCCAGCACAGAAAGAAAATGAAGGGAGAAGAAAAACTAGTTTTATCTGTGTCTTTATTCTTTACAGCAAAACTAGGAGGAATGGAATTCTATTTTCATTTTACAAACCATAAAAGTAAAGCTCAGAGAGAAACTATATGTCTTTACTTGATTGTAGAGTCTGCCAGACTGCTGTGTGAATATAAAACTGAGCATCTCTACAGAACAAGCGAGATGCTAACATGAAATTGGCCCTGACAGGGTCGGAACGCTGGATGGGCTGAGCAGTTGGAGAAGGTGGAGAGTGGGAAAGACCAAGAACCCAGTGACATAGGTGTGGGACTGGAGCAAGTCAGAAGAGATAAGGAAGACTTGTCTTGGGTTCTTTTAAATTTAATAATCCTTTCTTCATTGGGTAAGGTTCTTGCAGTTTCAAGTCGCCCATAGTCAAATACAATCCAAACCCATTAAACAGAAAATTCTAGGAATACAAATAAATAGCAAGTTGCATGTTGTTCTGAGTAGTAGAGGCATCAGTGTGATCATGGTACTTAACCTGGTCCTGGACGTGAATAACTCCTTTGTCTGGTAGATTCATTCTGTGTATTCTGCCCCATGTGTCATTACAGAGCCATCTTGTCTAACCACTAACCCCTGCAGCACTACAATGCTCATATTCAAGTTACCCTTACATGGAAGCCTAATGCTACTACACAGGGCCCAGAAATAAGCTCATTACATAGCCTAAATTATTTCATATCCTCAAAAGGGTGAGGAAGAACAAAAGAGCACATTCCCATAGCCTTTGTTATGATGTGCTGTTATTATGGCTCTTTTGACTGTACATGAGTTAAAGATTAAATATATGATGTGTACGTATTTTATATATGATGCGTATATGATATATATTATATATGAGGAAAACAGTATATTCAGGGTGAGCTATTAGTGATTTGGGGCATTCACTGGGGATCTTTAAAGGAATCCCCTGACAACAAGAGGGAATAACTGTACTATTTTGGTTCTATTCAAAATGTTAAATGTTTAATTCTATTATGTTTTATATTTTTGTTTGTTTGTTTTATGAATGTTACCTAAATATGCATTAGTTAGTCTGGGTTTAAAATTAAGGAATGTGCTCACTAGGCATTTCTTATGCATTTCAATTTTCCTTGTGGGGCTGTTTGTTGAGACAAGGTCTCATGTGGTCAAGGCTGGCCTCACACTAATTGTTCTTCTTGTGACTGAGGCTGGACCTGAGTTTGTGATCTTCCTTCCTCCAACTCCTGTGTACTGGGATTTCAGGCGTGAGTCACTACACCCGGCTGCTCTTTATGCATTTTCAAAGGAAAGTACTTTTCACTAGGAGAAATGCCCAAGTATTTACTAGTAAAGAAGGTGTGCCATGCTTTATAAGGCTTTAAGTGTTTTGTTTTACAGCCTTCTCCCCAAATTGCAATAAAGAGAAGAAATTGTACTCATGGCCAATATCAAATATTGTATTGGAGCAAATTTTCAAAGGTTCTCTAATTTAATTTTTAAATCATGTATCCTCAAAGGAATGGGATTCCTTTCTTGTCAGCTGAGACTCCTTAGCAAGCATCCCAGGACACGGAGGTACAAACCACGTGTTCTGCCACGTGAGACCTTAAGTGCCTGGCCCATATACCTCTCTGGTTCTTCATTGGGGATTCCGATTTTTAAAAGGTTCCCATGTGCTTATTGTATGGCAAGACTTTTGGTGGAATTAATAAATAGAGTTTCTGAAAGAGCTATTTTGGTAAAATTTGTGTTTGCTGATGTGTTTCTACCTAGATATTTCCACCTATTTATATTTTCCTGTGTGTCTTAAAGTCAGCAACATGAATACTGCCACATAAAGGCGTATCATAACTACACTAGCCCAAAACAAAACAGTAAGCCTTAGGGCTGCTGTATTTAGAATTTAGAATATTTAGTAACTCAGAATACCACCCTGAAAATGCCACCAAATGACAATGGCACCACCAGGTCACCAACCAACAGTTGTGAGTCCCTCTGCTTTATTTGGGAGGATATGGTGGTTTTCATCAAAACTGAGGTTTTAAATGTCCAGCTGTTAGGTATAATCTTTGCTCCAGGAAGAAGTGCAACTTCACCAAATAGATTAACCATATCATCGCAATTTGAAATCATTTTTCTTAGAGAATAACATGTGTTTTTTCTGTTTGACACAACTGCAGGATTCTTGAAATATTGCCCACTGAAAACCACAGACGATGAATGTTTTTTTCAGCTTTAGTGGCCAATGGGTGAAACGCTATGAACTCCATATATTAAAAAATGATTGAAAGTTTTGATCTTTCCATATTCGTGCCATCAACATGAGCACGGCAGGGAGCATGACCCTCGGTTTGTAACACTTTGTTATCTTCCAAGATCCCCTGCCATCCACCCCTCACCTCATTGCCGGTCTTCAGACATCCACAGACAAGTTTTCTCTTCTAGAATGTTACAAAAATGGAATCACACCAAATGTTATCTTTTTTTTTTAATGTTGTTCCTATCCAAGCATGATTTCTTGGAGGCATTTATACTTCTGTATGCATTCAGAGTGTGTTCTTTTGTGTTGATCGATACTAACTCTATTACAACCACGTGCTGATTAATTTCCCATTGGCTTTGACAGAAGTTTGACTTTACTTCCAGAGTAAAGTTGATGAAGTAAGCCTTCTATGGACAAGCACATCCGTGGCTTTGTTTGGGCGAATAACGTCACTTTTCTTTACTTGGCTTAAGACCAAAGAGTAGATGTTTTGTGTGAAATGTATATTCCAGTTTAACTTTTTAGGAATCTGCCGAATAGTTTTCCAGTGGCTACGTGCAGCATTTGGCCTTCCCAGCAGCCAGCGGGGCGGGGGGTGGGGGGGGTGGGGGGGCAGGGGGGGGCTGTTTCCCCCCCACCCCTGCAGACATCGCCATGGTCCCTTTTCATTTACACCATTCTAGTGAGCGCACAATGATATCTGTTGTTTTCACTGCGGGTCTGTGAGGACTGACGCTCTGTGAACTATCTGCAGATACTCTTTGGTGATGTGTCAACCGAAATGCTTTCTCTGTGTTCTCTTGGGCTGTTTGTCTCATTTAATTTACCAGTTCTGCATATATACAAATCAAATACATACATGAAAAGTACCATAAACAACAGGTTACATGTGATATATCATAGTATAGTCACCTTGCTTGGTGTGTGTATGTGTGTGTGTGTGTTTGTGTGCGTGCCTGTGTGCCTATGCATATGTGTATGGTATACATGTATGTGCACATATGAAGCCAGAGCTTACTGTTAGATGTCTTCCTCTGTCATTCTCCAACTTATTTTTGAAGGCGAGGACTCTAACATACCTGGAGCTTATGTACTAGACTGGCTGGCTGAACGGCAAGCTCCGGGAAGTCACTTATTTCCACCTCCCCAGCAGGACATAGGGCAGCAGGTGCATACCATCGTGCCCAGCCCTTTACATGGGTGCTGGGGGTTCAAACACATGTCCTCACGCTTGCACAGCGAGCATGTGACTGACTGAATGGTCTCCCTAGGCCCTAAATCACCTTCTATCCACACATCCTTCTAACTAAAATGTTACAGCCTTTAAAATTGGCCTTAAAGGAACAACACAAAGCATGAATCAATTCTAATATCAATATTTCTTCTCCAAGAGCTATGATGGCAGTCTTGCTGCTTCTTAGAACATTTATCCCTGTGTGTTCCATCATGACGTCTACTCAGCTGTGCACTAAAGTGCCCCAGCTTTTGCTCTGGCTGTGGAGCTCATGCTGTAGGTCCTAATCCATCGTGTTTTTATGAAACAACATAACCTTGTGTAAGATACTCTAATCACCAGGATTAAATAGCACACTGCTTATGAGGCCTGGCTGCAGGCCCTTCTGGCAGATGAAACAATTAAGTCTTTAGAGTAGGTTGTGATTTTATTGTATTAACTTTTAGGTTTTTGAGTCAAAGATTTTGAGCAGCAGACTAGATTAACTTTAAAGTCACACAAGTCCTCCTGCATCAGCCACCACCCCCCTCCCGTGCCAAGGTGAGATGCATGATTCCCTGCACCTGACAGTGACTGTAGTTAAGAAAGAGCAGACTGAGTCACAAAGATGCCAGACACTCTTGGTCTCTAGAGTCAGCAGAGACAGGATCGCCTGTCACACTGACTCTGGTGATCCATAGGCCCTGTGCTCAGAAAACACGCAGAGGTTTTCTTTTTAAAAAGAAACTCTAACCATTTTTTTTTTTACTACAAACCACAAACCATGTGTTAGGTTTCCATACCCTCCAATGAACGTTTTTACAAACAAAGCAGATGAATCTTGGCTCAGTCTCTATTTCCCCTTTCCATCAGTGAAATTACCAAAGAGAGTGGAATGTAATGAAAACAGTGACAAAAAGCCCTGGGGGCAGGAGGGCAAAATATGCAAACTAAAAACAGAGTGGTGTCCATTACGCTTGTTAAATATGAAAGACTCTGTTTTATGGCTTTATAGCACAATTTCCATATGACCAGCTACCTCGTGGAATACTGTCAGGTGATCTTTCATTTGCTTCTTTGACAGAATGCTTAATTTGGGTCATTTCTCTCTGAGTAGTGGACCAATGTCATAAAGTCGGTAGAACTGTGTAGCGACTGTTTAGCATAGCGTTGTCAGACACCTCTGACTGAAAACAGGTCACCAGTAGCTTCTACTTAGGCAAACTGATAGGTGCTGGAGAGCGGGAGTAGAAATTGCAATGGCTTTTAATCAGTCTCAGTGCAAGGTACTAATGTATGTAAATTAATTGTTCCCATGGACCCAGGGGATGTGGAGGCCCTGTGGCTCTCTAATGTGCCTCTGTCATTGTCCCATAAGCCTGAGAGCCAGTCTGCCTCTCTGCTTAAGGATCTTCAGCAACAGAATCCCTGTGCTTTGTTCTGATCTCACCTTTCATCGTTGCAAAGGACGATCAGACGTTATGTTTTTCTAAAGGGTCCTTAAGGAACCAAGCACCAATGTTCCAGTTTTTATTTCAAACCACCTGTTTGTCGGTTAGTTTTCACTGTTAATTTGACACACCCTAGAGTCATCTGAGAAGAAAGTTCTAGGAATTATCCAGATCAGTTTTTCTCTGGGCATGACAGGGTGCAGGAAGGATATCTTGATTATTAAACAGACATAGGAAGACTGAGCCCATTGTAAGTGGCACCATTCCCTAGGCAGTGTCTTGAGCAGTATAAAAGAGGAGAAAGACAATTGAGATCAGACAAGCAAGCAAGGATGCATGCATGCACTCTCTCAGCTCATGGCTCGAGATGTGATGCCTAAGTTGCTGCCTTGACTTGCCTGCAATAATTCACTATAGCCCAAGACTATGAGCCAAAAAACCCTTTCATCCATAGGTTGCATTTTGCCAGGATGTGTTACCACAATAACAGAAACAGAATTAGAGTGGTCTGTCTGAAGGCAAAATGACACATTTAATTGGGCTATGTCTGCTGAATCTTCATTAGTTGATTTTATGAATGGAGCTGTAGCTGATTGAGTTGCCCTTTGTATCAACCAAGGATTTCTATACTTTGTACATCTCTCAGAGTCCTCTTTATGACTTCCGACCTTTCTCAAGTGAGAAAACTTCTCACTCTGTAAATCTCATGCCCTCCTCTCCAGACAGATAAGGAGAAAGCAATCAAGCCCAGAGATAAACAGCAGACAGCCGATTCCTCACTGCCAACCCTGAATAGTGTTATCTTAGCACTCTGAGAAATGATGAATTTCTAATTCATTTTTCTCCGGGCTTCCCTTTGTTGTGTCGCCTAAGGGTACAAACTCTAAAGGCTTCTCACCATCCTCTGGATTTACAGGAACTTACCTTGGGGAACGGTGGGAACCTAACTTATTGGCAGTTCCTATAGCCAAACATAATGGTTCCAGCTGTAGAGTTGGACAGATCAGCCTCAAATTCCACCAGTAGGGAATCAACTTAAATTCCCAGGGACTCGATTTCCCCTCCTCAATTATGGCAGTGGAAATTGATACATACCTCCTCTCGACATACA